>NC_142482.1:55141887-55446351 GCF_049115385.1 Moschus berezovskii | reverse complement strand
GTGCTGGGCAGTGGCACAGCCCTCAGTCAGCGACATCATCAAGAGGGTAAACAAGCAAATACATACAGCCACTCAGGTTTTCACTTTCAGTACAGTATTCAATAAGTTACATGAGATATCCAAAACTATTATAAAATAGGCTTTGTGTTAGATGATTTTGCCCAATTGTAGGCTGATGTAATTGTTCTGAGCACGGATAAAGTAGGCTAGGCTACACTCTTCCTGGAGGCTCAGTAGTAAAGACTCCACCTGGAATGCAGGAGATGTGGGTTCAGATTTGATCCCTGGGTTGTGAAGATCCCCTGGAGGAGGGATAGGCTATGCACTCCAGTTTTCTTGGGGTGCCTGGTGGCTCAGATTGTAAAGAATCTGCCTGCAATGTGGGGGACCTGGGTTCGATCCCTGGGTTGGGAAGATCCTCTGAAGAAGGGAATGGCTATCCACTCCAGTATTCTTGCCTGGGAAAATCCCATGGACAGAGGAGCCTGGTGGGCTACAGTCCACGGGGTTGCAAAGAGTTGGACACAACTGAGGACACACACAAAGCTAAGCTCCGATGTTCAGGAGATTAGGTGTATTAAATGCATTTTTGACATGATATTTTCAATTTACGATGGGTTTATTGGGCACAACACTACTGTAAATCAAGGAAGATCTGTGTTACAACCATCTCTGTTGTTACAGAAGTACTACTATTACTACCACTATCATTAAAAATCCTACCATGACAGATTCTAAATCCAGCGGTGATAACAATTTTCCTTTAAAAGATCATGCTCAATCCAAAATGTCTCCAAAGAACATGCAGCATCATGACTTAATTCCTTCCTAAGGATGCCCAAGAAGGCTTTCCTGAGGGCATTCAGTCTTCAAAGTTCACATCTCACTACGAGAGAACACATTCTTCCCATTTGGCTGGCAGTGACAGGCGAATGCCTCTCACTGGGGGCACTCATGGCCTCTTGCTTCCTCTCAAAAGTACCCTAGTTGGGAGGCTGCATTTATATGGCCACCCTTCTTTTTTCCACATTTACTTTGACCTGCGCCTCTAGCCAGAAAATCTATCACACATGTTCACTTGCTCCCACCTTCAAGCTATTCCCCTTGTCTGGAATGCTATTCTCAACCTATTGCCAAATCATGAACCTTCTCTCCTTCAAAATCCTACTCAGAACTCACCCTGAGGATGAAACTTTCTCTGATAATCCTGCCCTCCATCCAGTCCAGAAAGCTCTCAATCATGTAAGTAACTGTATAACTTTAATTGGCTCTGTTTATAAGCTTCTTCTTGTATCTTTTTTTCCCCTCTAGGTATTTTTTCCATGTGTTTATTCTGTCTCCATTAATTTGTAAACTCCCAGAGGGCAAGGCCTGAACACAGGTCGGTGTTGGCACAAAGTGGATGAATAGTCAGGGCTGAATGGCAGACTGTGCAATATTTGATTGCTAATCTGTTTAAAAAAAAAAAGCATCCTTTGTTAGTGCTCTGTTTGTGATGGTCGTGAGACTGCTAACCTAATGTAAAAATGCATTCAGTTTCTGCTAGTGTCCAGCAAAGATAAAATCAACAGTTATAAGCTTTCCGTAATGGGAGGGGGAGGGTGCTGGGAGTCTCTATCTTGTAAGATGGGTATATAAAGACCATGTTATTACCCAGTTTATATTCTTCAGATGGCTCAGGGGTGAACAATCTGCCTGCAATGCAGGAGACTTGCAGGAGACAAGAGTTCGATCCCTGGGTCAGGAAGATCCCCTGGAGAAGGAAATGGCAATCCACTCCGGTATTCTTGGCCTGGAGAATTCCATGGACGGAGGAGCCTGGAGTGCTATAGTCCATGAGGTCGCAAAGAAGTCAGACACGACCGAACGACTCAGCAACAAATGTTCTTCAGAGGTAGCTTGTCTCTTCCAGGCTGCAGGTCTATCTTAGAAGGGAAATCATATTTACTTTTAAAACTGAGATCAGAAAACCAAACAAAGCCTGAGAAAACGTACACCACCACCTTGTTGTAAGTTTGTGCTGAGTGGAGGGAAAATGAATCTAATTCAGAAGGCCTCATTTTTTTTTTTTTTTTTTTGGTGTGAAGTCTAACAGAAAAAAATGCCACATGGCCTGGCTCCCCGGGATTAACTAGATTGGCGGTTTGTTCATTTCAGTGCAGGTAACAAAAGGGAAGCTTGGGACGGACAGAAGCTCCTTTCTCAGGGCCCCTTTCTCAGGGCCGGGGCTGAGAAGGCCGGTGACCACCTGCTTCCCTCCCTTCAAACCCGCATATATAAGTGCCAAATATCTGTGTATCACTCTGGGCGCGGAGCCCACGGTCTGAACCCTGCGGAGGCGATGCACCAGATAACATCAAAGCCCCAGGCAGGGGCCAGAAAAGGGGGGTGAAAAGCAGACGAGGGAACGAAGCGCCTCCCCCTAGCATTTCCTCCCACGCCCACTTCCAACCTAGGAGGCTTTTGGTTTCTGCTTTTGTTGTTTTTAAAAATTAAAAGTTAAACCCAGGAAGCTGTGGATCAGAGTTTTGTTTGGTTGTTTTGGTTTGTTTTTTTGCGTGGCAGCCCGGGTAAGTTTTCTCTCGGTCCTTTTGTCCGGCTGGGGAAGGAGAGCCCGGGCTCCGGGGGGCGGGAGGTGGGCACGGCTGGCAGAGCGCGCGCGGGGCAGGTCTCGTCGCCGGGTCGCCCCGAGGAGGAGGAGGAGGAGGGGATTCGGCCGGTGGACGGGAAGAGCCCGGCGCGCGCCGCGGGCGGAGGGCGGAGGGGAGGGCCGGGCGGCGGCGTGACCCGGCGGCCGGCGGGGAGGAACCCCCGGGATCTCCGCGTGGCGCTGGCGCTGCCGGGCGGCGCGCTGGGCGGAGGGCCGGGGCCGCGGGGCCGCGCCAGGGGGGCGCCCGAGCCGGGCCGGGCCGCGCGGCCGCGTGGGAACCCGGGGCAGGGGGCGCGCGGGCGGAGGCGCGGGGCGCGGCGGGACCGTGGGGTCCCCCGACGGAGCCCTGGGGGCCGGGGGGATGAACTGGTATTCTCCCCAAAGTCTGTGCAGGGAAACCGTGTTCAGAGCCTGCCAGGGCCACTGCCCTCACTTGAACCCCAGTCCCCGAGGGGGGCTCCCTAAGCGCTCGCGCGGCCCGGGGTGGGGGGTACAGGAAGAGAGAATCGGGACCCTAGGGCCCCCCTCTATTTTGTTTTATTTTTTGAGTACGGTGTCCTTCCCCAGTATTCCAAAATTTTTGACAGTTCAAACTGCTCTTTACCATTCCCATTTCATCTTCTGGTTCAGGAAAAAAAAAAAAAAAGCCCCCCCCATTCCGTTTATAAGATATAATTTTAGAGACTGTATTTAATTTGCCACAAAATGATGAAGCGACTGTAGCTACCTTATAGTTTAGTTGGAGTCCCCTGCAGTCTGATGATTAGGAAGTTAGAACTGCATGCAGAATTAGGAAAAGAAACTGCACCTAGAAAATTCGGAAATAGAAAATGGGGAAATGTGTCTGTTTCAGGAAAAAGATTACTATTGATTTGATCTCAAGAAAGTCAAATTGTGAATAGTCCATTGCAGAAAAAACTTAACAAACTGAAATGACAAAATTAATCTATTACAACTCCAAGTCGCATATTTAATTTGTTAAAAGAGTTCATTGCAATGCCAAATCCCATATAAACCTTGTGTTCACAGTATGTATTTGCTATGGTCAGGGCCATTGGGTTAAAAATATATTGTTAGTAATTTTGACTTAGCCAGTGACCCAAAGTAGAGTCGATAATCATCAAGCCACCTTAATTTTAATCCTCTGACAGATTAAGTATACTTTCACATTTAAGTGGATGTTTGTTTTTTTCATTCAAATTTAAAAGTTACATTTACATATGTTTTGTGATTGCAGTCCATTAGATGTCAATTAAATTTTATGACAGAGATGATTTTATGACATCGGAAATGAAAAAGATTGTATTATTTCATTGCAAGGTTGGAGGCGTAGTGTGCTAAACATTATTTCAAATTTAGGTAGCTGTTGGCTAATCTTTGCTTTTGTGACCAAATCTAGTTTTTAATGGGCATATCCCTCCCTTTACATGACATTATTTTTGGTTACAAGCTCGCTATTATTGAGTATTCCATTTTTAGTCATTCACATTCTGGTGCATTAAGCTTTTCTAAGCTCAGCTGAGCCAGAGGTAGGATTTCCTCCCGGGAATTTTAGGGGTCAACCCTAGCAAGGAAAACCTAGATATCTTTATGGAAGCCCCAGGGAACAATTCAAGTTTGCACAGATGGCCAGCAGAGTGGGTGTACGGTCGTTCAGCATTTTTATTCCTTAAAAGGGGAAAGCACTTTGGTTTTTACATGAGAATTTTTTATGCATCAGGTTTTTTTGTTGTTGTTTTACCTTATCCCTCCCAAGTTGAGCGTGGCTCCGTTAACCAGTCATTTGTGCCTGCTTCTTTAGGGATATATGTGGAATTTCTGAGCCCCAGACTTCAAACGATAAAGACCTAACGTTCTTTAGGTCTAACCCTGAAAACCTTCCTCATTATCCTGGTCCATTCCCTCCTGATCACTTTTCCATAGAGTTCCAATCCTTGCTTCCTCTATTGCTTCCCCCCCACCCCCGCCCCTCCGCTACTGCTTTCTAGCACCCGAGGTCAAACTCTGGTTTATGGTAATTACTCCCTCTTCTTTCTCTCTTTCTTGCGACCCTGGGGCCAGATCGCCTGCTCAGCCCCGAAACCCCCTCTCCAGACCCCCAAAGAACCTTCTCCTCTCGGGCCCTAAACTGTCAAAGCGGAGCCCTAAGGGTTAAACTGCGCTCGCAGCTCGGGCTCTGGGAACCACCGGCGGGCACGGCCGTGGCCTCTGGAATAACCTTGGCTTTCCTCAATCTTTTAATAGAACATCCGCCACCAAAGCGTAGTTTCAGTTCAGGGTTAATAATGTGTCCCCTTCCACCCTTCAACCCAACACCCCGCCCCGCCCTCCCTTTTTTTTTTTTTTTTTATAAAGTTGTTTTTCAAAGTTAATGAGTTTCAAGTTTCACAATGACTTTCTCCTTCCCTCCACGCGTTGCTGAGGAAACCCCCTTGGGGTCCCCCCCGCCCCCGGGCCCGCCCTCTCCCCTCCCCGCCCCCTCCCGGCCGGGCGGGGGGCGGGGCTGGGGGACCCCATGACGTCAGCGGGCCGGCCCACATCCTGCTTTGGGAAAGTGAGCAGCCGGTTCCGAGCCGCCGCCGCCCCGCCCGTCCCCGCCCCTCTCCCTGGCCCAACCGCCCCCCCGGCCGCGCGGCCCGGCCGGGCCTGCCCGCGGCCGCGTGACCGGCGGGCCCGCCCCTGCGCCCCAGCCGGGCGCCAGTCCCCGAGCCGGCGCGACCCCGGGCTCCCGCCCCTCGCGTCCCTAACTCCGCCCCGGGCCCCCCGCCTCCCGTCCCTGCGGCGGCCGGGCGGGGCGGAGCCGCGGCCCCGGGCCGGGGACACCCGGGGCTCCGATCGGGCCCCGCGCCGGGGCGCCCAGCCCGCCTCTGCGCCGGGGCCCGGCCCCGCGGCCGAGCCAGGCCGGCCGGGCCGCCGCCCCCCAGCCCCGCCCCCGCGTCGCGGCCCGCGGTCTCCCCGCCTCCCGCCCCCGGGGATCCCCTGCCGCCCCGCCCGGCCGCGGGAAAGCCGGCGACCTTCGCCCTCCCTCCCCCGCGCCGCCCGGCCCGCGCTCCTCGCGTCGCCCCTAAGACGCTAAACGTGCCCTACTCTGCCCCCGGGGAGAGGTAAAAAGCCCGCGCCCGCCCTCCCCGCCCCGCTCCGCGGCCCCCGCCCCGGACCCCCGCGCCCCGGCGGCGGGCATGCGGCGGCCCCGGCCGCCTCTCCCGCCCGCGCGGCCGAGCTCGCCCGCCGCCCCCCGGCCGGCTCCCCTGTTTAATATTTCAGAGCTGGGCGGCGGGAGTGCCAGTCGCCGGCCTTTAGTGGCGGCGGCGGCGGCGGCGGCTGCTGCTGGGGCGGCGGCGGCGGGGAGGGGGCCGGAGCCGGGCTGCTGGGGCCCCGGGCGCCGCCGCGGGAGGAGGTTCTGTTTGTGTTTGGGGTTGTCAAGTGAAGGAGGGCGCCCAGCCGCCGCCGCCGCCGCCGCCGCTCGGTGGTCGCGGAGATTCCGAGCTGCGGCCGCCGCCATCAGCAGCGCAGCTCCGGGGCTGGCTGCAGCGGCGGCGGCCCCGCCGGGCGTCCTGGCAGCAGGTTCGGCGCGCGGGATCGGCGGGCGGGGGGCGCTGCCGCTGGGAGGGGGGCGGCGGCGTGGGGAGGGGAGTGGGGGCAGGACCGCGTCCCTCTCCGCGGGCGCGCGAGTGTGTGTGTGTGTGTGTGTGTGTGCAACCGCCGACCTTGCAGAGGGGATGGCTGCGCGTGCGGGAGACACTTGCCACTTCTGGGCGCCCTCGCGGCCCGAGCTGCGGTCCTGCGAGCAGAGCAGGTACGGAGGGACCCGGCCTCCCCAGCCGCGTTCCAGCCGCGGGCGCATTTTGCAAGAGGCTGGCGGTGGGGGTGGGGGTGGTGGGGTGGGGTGGGGTGGGCTGGGGGGGTGAGGGAGACCAGGCCTCGGCTTCCCAACCTCTCGGCTTTGTGGCTTGCTTTTTTTTTTTTCCCTCCCCTTTCGTTCTTTGCTCGAAGTGCCTGTTTACTCCCAGCCACCTGGGTAGTTTTCTTTCCGGGTTGGGAGTACGCGCTCGCAGCACAGTGGGGTGGGCTGGGGGCGCGGGTCGGCTCCCGATCGCCCAGGGGTCGGGCTGGCGGAGGAGTTGCTGCTGGAGAGGGGAGGAGGCGGCGGCGGCGAGGAGGAGTCTCCGGGCCGCCGCGCTCGCCTCCTCTCGTCCTCTTCCTCCTCCTGCCGCTCTCCGCATTCACTCTGGGCTCCTTCCTGAGCTGGCACTTCCAGCCCTCCCCCCGCCCCCCCTCCTGGCATGCGAAGCGCTTTGTTCAGTGCAGCGTTGCAGAGGGGTTTTCCCAGGCTCCGCCCTCCACATTCATTCATGTTTTTTCTCCTTGCAACTGTCTTTACGCTTTTTGATCGTGTCATGTTTTCGCTCCATGTAGTATTTATCTCTTTTGCTGTAAGGGAACGGGTTCATCACTCATCTTTGTCGCTACAATGCTGCTGTCTTTGGAAATAGTCCTCCTCCCCCCCCCCCCACCCCAAGGATTCACACTGGGATGGATAGCTCGGGACAGTGGGGAGGCAGTGAACAAGGTAGCAGAAAGCTGTTACTGATTGGAAACATGCATGTGCGGATTGGAATATTTTCTGTGCAGGTTCCTCATCTTTTAGTGTCACGTGATTGAATTACAGTCGGAGTTCACGCTTTAAAAACTTCTAAATAGCGTGACCATTTAAAGGCTTTAAGTTGGGAGTCGAGCATTCCTACGATTTATTCGATCTTGACGTCTCTAAATTCTCTCTTGAATCAGCAGCTTCGTCAGTTGAATGGTGGATGCTTTTAATGCAGGGCGTTGTGGAGCCATGTCTTTTATAGATTGTGTAGCACAGTGCTAGATGAAGTCCACAGCCTTGGACCATCATAGTTTATATTCTTTCCCATGCAGTTCAAAAATTGCAAATAATGTTTTTGTACAGTGCCTGCATACAGCCTTATCAGGGATAAAATACTGGAGTTAATTATAGCCTTCTTTCCTGCTATTCTCTGCTGTATTGAAACCATAAATTTCTAAAACCTTATACTGGTTATTAGATACAGTCTTTCCCATACAGGCATTCTTAAGAAGAGTTACTATTTGATATTTTTGTGTGCCAGCAGTAAGCAAAGCATCCACATGGTTCCTTCAACAACCCACTGAGGGGGGATACTATTTCCTTGTTTTACAGTTGGGAAATCTGATCCCCAGAGAGGCTAAGTACCTTCAACAAGGCCACGCAGCAAGCTTTGAGCCCAGTCTGATTTGACACCGAAATATTTATTAACAGCTGTGACTTGTGCTATAGAGCCTTTTGAGTAAACCCCCTGGAATAGGTCTTACCTCCAGCCAGGAGGTAAGCGCTGGGGGTCCCTGAGTCAGGTGGTGCCATGTTTCTTAGTTACTGACTATGGGCTCAGTTCCTTTACCAATTTCTCTTTTAATTTTCTTATCTATAAAATGGATAAATGATAGTTACCTAAGCAGTTACCATTAGGGTTAAATTAGGTAATGGGTAGGAAGTATATAGGCACACAGTAGATTCTCAATAAGTATTTGCTTTTTGTTCTATAGTATTGGATGTTATAAAAGTTGCAAAGCATTTCTGTTCCATTCTTGTGTCTTTGCTTAGGGATTAAGCATAGTTTCACGTTCAGCAGCAGCATCACCGACTTTGCATATCAGTTGTATTGCAGGAAGTTAAAACTAAGATTTTAGCTCAAGGATCCTTGAGCATCTCTGATCCTTGAGCATCTCCTGGGACTCTTTCTGGGAAAGAGATGATTTAGTTTTGGATTAGTGTTTTGGCATATTGTATTTGAAATTGCACTTTGTAAGATGTGTAAGTTAGGTCACGGTTATGTGCAGTAACAAATAACTCCCGAACCTCAGTGCTTAAATCAGCAAAGATCTCTTTTATGTTTATGCACCATGATCGTGTTGCGTTGGCAGGAGCTCAGCTCCATGTTGTCAGACTTGCTGTCCAGAACAGTGCCTGTCTCATGGCAGAGGAGGAAGAGAGCACGGGGGGATCTTACTTTGATAACTAAACGCAAAGCCTGAAAATGACGCCTGTCTCTCCACTCACAGGTTATTGGCCAGAACTGGTCACACATTCTGGCTCAACACAGGGAGGCAGAAAGAACAGTCCTAACAGGAACCTCGAATGGAAAACCACAATAGTGGGGGAACAGCCCCAGTGGCAACCACACTTATGTACCGAATTAACCCAGTAACAGAATGAATGGTCCTTGTCCCTGAGAAATTTATAAATGGGCAGGCATGTACTGTATACGGCAAAACCCTTTTATAACCTGGGGATGTTGCTTTAAAACACAGTTCACTGACTTTTTTCACTCTTTTTTTGTTAAAGGAACAGTGATTTTTTTCCCCCCGTGTTCTTAATGGGGAAGCCCAGATAATGACAAAATGACATGTACTGTGTTTAATTAAAAGTAAGTCATCTTTTGCAGGGGCTTTCAGGCCGGTTACCTTTTATTGAGTTTAGAGTAGTGCTGTATTATGTCGTAACTTCTGAAGTGTCTTTTTTTCTTTGAAAGTAGTGAAAAATAGTAAAACATGACTTTTTTTTTTTTTTTCTTTTTTAGCACATGGATTAATTGATGGACCTTGGGTTTATGGAGCTACCTTTTCATGACCTGCTCTTCCTACAGTTTCTAAGAAGAGAAAGGGGCCCCTGAATCAAAGAAGATGCCTCGAACGAAACAGATTCATCCCAGAAATCTCAGAGGTAGGGCTCTGCGTGCGTGGGAAGGAGGGATTATAATAAGTCTTTATTTAATCAAGTATCTCTTTGGCGGCAGCAAAGGCAGCCTGTGGGATGGCGACCCTGCCCGGTGGTGGGTCAGCTCCGGGACCCCTGTTCTGTTTCTCTCGTTCACTTCTTCTTGCCACGCACGATTCCTGTCTCTCAGGAGATGCTTCATACGTGTTTGTTGAATGAATTAATGGGATTTGACAGAATTACAATGCCTTCCCAACCATTAGGGTGGGTATTAAAGTCTGAGATTTACTGTTTCTCACCAGGCACCTTTTTGGAGTGAGGAATCTGAAATAAATGGCCGGCTCTTCTTTGCCCACTGGGTCACCTTGAGTTACGTTTTCTCACCCCTCCCGCACTCTTGTTTTGAGATTTATTTTTGTAGCAGTGTTACATTATCTTGAGAAGTGGAGAGGCGTAGTTGACATTAATGCACACCATTATGTGCAGAACTCAGAAAATAGGTACACCAATGTATTTTCCATAGGGAAGCAGTCAAAAAACATATGTATGTCTATTATGTATACATTTCATATAAAAATGAGCATTTCCTTTAAACTGTGAAGAGGTACTGTAGTATTAAGAAAGGCAGCCTATTTTAGCTTATTGTTTTACAAGATTTGTATTGCTCTAATGTGTTTTATCCACTGGGAGCAGTAATTATCTTTTACATTTAACTTAGGAGATAAAAGTATAGCAGTGTTTTAAGCAAATAATTCCAACCTGAGTAAAGTATCTGATGAAATATTTACTATTACAGAAAAAAATATTCTCAAGCACATGCAAGGTAAGAAATGACTTAAATTGGACAAATTAATCAAGCATGTTCCTTGGTGAAGTAATTTGACCGGTACCTGTAAGGTGGTAGTTGGAAACGTGGCCAGTTTTGTGGCCTCCTTGAGTCTGCAAACAGTGCTTGTTTCCTGCCTGCTAAGTGGGCTAGAAGTCTCTGCTGGCTCAGGTGGACGCCTTGGCCCGAGTTCAAATCGATGATTCTAGCACCAGTGTTCAATGAAGTGAGGATTTAGAGGGAGTGCACCGAGTGTCGTATGTCAGAGTCGGATGTTAGGGTCACATGAAAAATGTTGCAGACTGTGTGTTTGTCTGTCTCTTGCACTGGAATCTGAGTGCCCTGAAGTCAGGACTTGGCCTCACTTACTTCTATAGGCAGAGCCTCCATGCTCACAGCTAGCTGGGGCGGGCGTTTGGAGTCCTGAGCCCAGCTTTTGTAACTCATCTGTCCAGAGAGGGTGCCCTGTTCTATTAATCCATGTGCTTGAAGTCAGCCTTGGGGCTGGCAGGGGCCCCAGCCCAGCACAGCTCCTCACAGCTAAAAGGAGGCCACCCATTTGTTGAAAGAATGAACGCATGATTGAGCTGAAAGTATCGTTCATTAGGTCATAAACACTTAAATGCTCGTTTTTCATATTTAAACTCTATCCTTGTTTTTAAAAATTGGAGGATAACTGCTTTACAATGTTGTGTTAGTTTCTGCCCCACAGCATCTTTGCGTCAGTCATAAGTAGGCTTAGATTTCCCTCTCTTGAGCCTTCCTCCCACCCCGCCAACCATCCCAGCCGTCTTGGTCTCACAGAGCACCAGGCTGAGCTCCCTGTGTTTGATCGTGGCTTCTCGCTAGCTGTTGTATATGCGGTAGCGCATGTACGTCAGCGTCACTCTCTCAGTTCATCCCACCCTCTCCTTCCCCTGCTGTGTCCACAAGTCGGATCTCTACGTCTGTGTCTCTATTCATGCCGTAATATAACTTGGCTGTCCGGAGAAACGCAGATTTTTAGGCCGTAGTCGTTTCCTTTCTGTATCAAATGAACGTACAGCTCAGTAGGTATTTGTTGAATGTCCTTCTGTGTCCCAGGCCGCAGGGATGAACTGATCATCAGAGACAGGCCAGGCGAGAGGACGCACAGGGAGAGAGCAGCCTTTCAGAGATTCGCCCAGAGCGTGGGCATCGTGTTACAGCCCAGTCCTGGGGGCTGGTTTGGAGAGGGGCAGGGTGGGAAGGAAAGGTAACCTCTGAACTGAGTTCTTAAGGCTGAGAGGTGACTCAGGAAGCTGTCGGGACAGCGGGAGTGCATTTCATCCTGGGGTAAGAGCTGGTGAAGCCACTTGGGATCCAGGCTCGTCTAAGTTACGTCTATGAGCATCAGAAAAAGCAGGAGTGGGGAGGCTGGAGTAGAAGACCTGGGAGGAGTCAGATTATGAAGATCCACGAAATGGGTCTAAGTTCATAGAGGATGGAAAATGAAAAGTTTTAGTAGGAAAACTTGCTTCTTTTCTGGAATTAAGATGTTTTTAAAGTTCTCAATGAGAACTTGTGATAAATTGTGTTTGGGCCCGTGGGTGAGAGTCTAGAACGTTACGATCTCTTGGCCACTGAAGAAAAGATCAACGTGGGTTAGCAGAGATGATGAAAGTGGCTTTGCTAAAGCCATGTGGGTGGACTGGCAGGTTGGCCAGGCCCAGGGGAGGGGGGCCTCGTGGACGGCGTGATGCTTGAGCCAGTCTGCTCATTCACCTGAGGAGGAGGACCAAGCTGTCCCCACTGGGGAAGCCCAGGTAAGCAAAGCACAAAGGCAGGAGCGCCTTTCCAGTTTCTGCTTTCCTTCTAAAAGCGTGTGTGAGCACATTGTCCCCGGGCACAGATTGGGGGTTAAAGCGAGCAAGTGAACAGTATCTACTGAAACGAATTTTTCAGCGTTTCTTGCTGACCCTTGAACAACAAGGATTTGAACTGCATGGGTCCGCGTGTGTGTGGGTGTTTCTCCGCCGTGGGTTGGGTGAATCCTCAGATGTGGAATCTCTGGGTACGGAGGGCTGACTCTACTAGACCGTTTTATTTATGGGACCTGGGCATCCTCAAAGGGTGGTATCTCTAGGGGCCCAGACCCAGTACCCTGCAGATACTGAGGGGTGACTGTGTTATGTATCTCAGTTGTGGGGTACATCTGAAGCACCACGCTTGCGTCGCTTTACCTGTCCCCAGTGCTTTGGCTTCCAGCAGCCCTGTCTCATGAAGTTAGCTGTGCCGTGGGGAGAGACTAGCTCATCACTCACCCTCCGGGGCGCTGTCCTCTTCAGGGGTTTCCATGAAACACGTCGCCTCTTTTGAGGCTTCCTCAGAAAATAGCCTGGGAAGTACTTTACTTGTGCTTGGTCATTAAGTCAGTAATTAAAACTTTATACTTAAATCTGAAATCATATGTTAATTATGCTTCCATGGCAGTTTTCAAATATAATTTTTCTTCTGTTTATCGTTGGTCCTTCAGCTGGGGTTGGTATAGTCCCACGGACGTGCAGAGTCAGAGGATAAACGTATGCAACTTTCTAGAATATGAAGTTTCCTTGGAACAAGCACATATGTGTGTGCGGAAGAGTGTGTTTGTGTATTGAGGTATCACACATGTATAAAGAAATACGTCCAGGGCTCTGTCATGCAGAAGCATAAACGATTTGCCTGGATTTAAGTTAGGCATAGGCCTCCCTGGTGGTGCTAGTGGTAAAGAACCCTCCTGCCAATGTAGGAGACACAAGAGACAAGGGTTCGATCCCTGGGTGGGGAAGATCCCCTGGAGGAGGGCATGGCAGCCCAATCCAGAGTTCCTGGAGAATCATGGACGGAAGAGCCTGGCGGTCTGCAGTTCATGGGGTTGCCCAGAGTCGGACACAACTGAGCGACTTGGTGGACCCGCAAGTCAGGCACAGGCTGTGCTCCCCTAAGGAGATGGCGTTTGCGTCTCTCTGATACTGGAAGTTCTTCAGTGTAAGAGCAGGAGAAGAACTGGTACGTTAAGGGTGGCCGTGAGTTTGGGGCGTAACTAAGCCAGAGTTCTGCATCTGATGGTGACCTGTCGAGTGTGAGAGTGCGGTTGGCTGAGTTCTGGTCTCTTCTCCTTGGGCCATGTAAACCAGGCAGGACCTTTGTCCTTAATGCCTGCCTGCATGGTGTGCGTGTCGGAGGAGGGGGGAAGATAGAGCCTTAATGGTGACATTTCCTTTGTGAGGTTGTACAGGAATTTCTGAAGGGCATGAGAGGTGGACTTGGTGTTTGGAAGAAAGGCTTTATGTGTTGTCCCAGGCGAAGGGCTCCTGGCCGCCATGTGGGAGATTCCAAGGCTGGCTCCCATCGGGTCCTGATGAACGTGAATGTGGCTGTGACCAAGCCTTCCTCCCCAGCAGTCCTTCCCTACCAATCAGCGCCTTCCCAGCTCTTTACTGGGACTCCTGGGTAATGTGGAATGGAGGAACTGGGGACTTGCAGGGGTTCCATCTGTCCTCTTTAGATAAAGAGCTGCTTTTGTGTTCTGCCAATCACCACTGTGAAAGTTTCAAAGCTTTGGGAAAAAAGAGAAAATAGGTGTTAACCTTTTTTAGTTGTATTTGGGCCCAGGGTTTCAAAGGCTCATCGGCTTGAAGATTGGAAATCAGTGTGGAAAATACTAAGTATTAACCTTTGCAAAACATATTTTGAGAATTTGGTGGGGCTGTTTTTCATTTTTATTGGTTGAGTGCATTTGGCTCTGAACCCACTGCAAAAGACGAGGGCTTTTTTTTTCCGCTCCGAGCTCCAGCTGTATCATACGGTGAGAAGGAACACTTAGGAGGGTGATCAGAGCATGGCCGAGACCCACACGTGGGGTCTGTGGACGCCCATCGCCTTGGAGGATGAGGTCCAAAGCCGTGAGCTTAGCTGGGACACACTCGCCTCGCCCTCGCCTCCTCCTGTGTGTCTGATGGACAGCCGTCCGCCATCTCCGGAGCTCAGTGCGCAAACCAAGCATTTCCCAGCATTTCCACGTTGCCCATCTCTCTGGACAATGTCCTTCCCTTTCTGCTTCCACTGTTTCCTTACTCTGTGTGGGAGGTGTGTCCACTGAAGAGTTCACTTCTTCACGTTTCCTCCCCTTCCTCCTCTCCCCCGCCACCCCTACCCCCAGGAGACAGTGGGTTTCCATTGCTTGTGTCTATAGGTGTCCTGTTGTACTTTGTTATTCCATCCTATTATTCTACAGGGACTTCACTGGCAGTCCAGTGGTTAAGACTTTTCCTTCCAATACAGGGGATGTGGGTTTGATCCCTAGTCAGGGAGCTAAGAATGAGCATGCTTCCCGGCCAGAAAATCAAAAAATAAACCGCGGAAGCAATACCGTACTAAACTCGGTGAGGACTATTACTAGTAATTCTGTAGACCTGCCATCTTAGCTGGGTGAATCATATGTCAGAAGAGACTATTTTAGTCTTCTCTGCTCAACAGAATCACATTCACTTTAGCTTTTTAGCAAACTACAGGGTTCACGATGATTTGTACTCATGAAATTTGTTTATGTTTTTGAACCTTAAGTGGCAAATGCTTCTTATATTAGAAACCAGCTCTAATATAAATTTTGAAGCACTCCAAACAGATGAACCAGGTTCAGTTCAGTTCAGTCGCTCAGTTGTGTCTGACTCTTTGCGACCCCTTGAATCACAGCACGCCAGGCCTCCCTGTCCATCACCAACTCCCGGAGTTCTCAAACTCATGTCCATCGAGTCGGTGATGCCATCCAGCCAACTCATTCTCTGTTGTCCCCGTCTCCTCCCACCCCCAATCCCTCCTAGCATCAGACTCTTTTCCAGTGAGTCAACTCTTCGCATGAGGTGGCCAAAGTATTAGAGTTTCAGCTTTAGCATCAGTCGTTCCAAAGAATACCCAGGATTGATCTCCGTTGAATCTCCTTGCAGTCCAAGGGACTCTCAAGAGTCTTCTCCAACACCACAGTTCAAAAGCATCAATTCTTCGGCGATCAGCTTTCTTCACAGTCCAACTCTCACATCCATACATGACCACGGGAAAAACCATTGCCTTGACTAGACGGACCTTGGTTGGCAAAGTAATGTCTCTGCTTTTTAATATGCTATCTAGGTTGGTCATAACTTTCCTTCCAAGGAGTAAGCGTCTTTTAATTTCCTGGCTGCAATCAGCATCTGCAGTGATTTTGGAGCCCCCAAAAATAAAGTTAGTTATTACTAACTCCTGTTTCATGTGAAATTTTGCCACAGGATTTCTAGAGTTCATCCCCTTAGTACTTTTACTTAATGTAACGGTGAAGAGTTTGGCTTTATGCTATCATGGACTAGCCAGGCAAGCTGGGAGTGTTGGTTTCCTCTGTCTGTAAAACAGAGATAATGGGTGTGAAGATTCGATAATGTGTAAGCATTTGGGACAATGCCTGACACTGGATAGACACTCAGTCCAGAGACCTATGTGTTACTTTCGGTGAAAAACTGGTTTCCGTCCGACTCTTGAGTTACACAGAGCACCAGGGAATACCTGTGTGAAGCCTCTACCTGCATTTTGATAACCACGTAAAGGAGGCTGCATCCGTGCTCCGCATTGATCACTGGTATGCCTCCTCCTTATCCTTACTCCTTAGGGCTTGGGATCTGGAAGAGAGAGGTCAGTGCAGTCACTCGGGGAGGGAAATTCTTAGCTGACGCGCTGCCGCTGAACTCATTCAAACCTCAGCTCCTATTTTGACAGTGCTGAGTGAAGTAAAACTGGTTATTTGTTCTGTCTGCGTGTAGTTCTCAGGCCACAGATTGTGAGGTCTTCTGTTTTATTATCATTGCATTGTTGTTAAAAATGACGTCGCCGTCATGCGGGAGAGCAGTGACATATTCTGGTATTTCACTGCGAGGTGCATCTTCCACATACATCTGGCAGATGTGGTCCCATCTCTCCATTCCCTGGCTCCTCCTGTGGGAGACCACAGGACCCAGCTGGGACCCCAGGCATAAGCTCATCAAGAGACTGTTTGCATTTGCTATCAATGTGTTGATAGGAGCCCATTCTAGTGATTGTTTTGTAAAATTTGACTGTGAATAAAATCTTACGTTTTCTTGTTATGTGGGGATTATCTGATTGAGCTTTATCTATAGAATAGGTTGAATTTTGATGATTTTTCAGATGTAATTCCAGCTGCTTGTGCAGTGTTTTTTTACATTTGAATGTTAGGTCAGCACTTCTGTGCCGACAGCCTCAAGATTTGAGAAGTTAGAAATTTTGTAGGGCAAACCATCCCATGGCTTGTAAAAATAAATTCTGTATATGACTGTAGCTAGAAAGGAAATAGATAACTTAAAATATAGTTTTGATGAGAAAGGTGAAAAAGCAGTTGGACTTATTAGGAACTTTCGTGTAAGTAGCTGATATTATTTAGTTTGACGAGGATAAAAATAGAACAGTAGACTGAATATAGCAAGCCACTTATTTTTCTTTATTTCAGATAATTATTTTTCAGCTCACGTTGAGAGCTTATCTGATGCTTTTTGAATGCTTATTAACATTAAGCAAATGCTTTTCTCTTTTTAAAAGCAAATACAAAATGTAATAATGTGATTAATCAGAGTAATGACTTTATTTTAGAACATTGTTGCAGAAAATATGTTCTGATGAGGAATAATTTTATCTTACCATAGAACAGAAAAATACATAATATGCTTAAAACCCTTGGTCATATGCTGTTGCTGCTAAGTCACGTCAGTTGTGTCCAGCTCTGTGCGATCCCATAGACGGCAGCCCACCAGGCTGCCCTGTCCCTGGGATTCTCCAGGCAAGAGTACTGGAGTGGGTTGCCATTGCCTTCTCGCCTTGGTCGTGTACATAGATGTTAAAACCACACATTTTAGAATGCAATGTAATTTAAATGAGTCTGGGCTAAAGTTGATTCTTGTGTTATCTGAAAAAATATTTTATAAATAAACTAAGCACCTTATTTTTTCATTTATATATTTAGTTCTTTAAAAACATTCAAGCAGTATTTTTTGAATATTCAGTTCAGTTCAGTTTCTTAGTTGTGTCCAACTCTTTGCGACCCCATGGACTGCAGCACGCCAGGCTTCCCTGTTCATCACCAACTCCTGGAGTTTGCTCAAACTCATGTCCATCGGGTTGGTGATGCCATCCAATCATCTCATCTTCTGTGATCCCCTTCTCCTCCTGCCTTAAGTCTTTCCCAGCATTGGGGTCTTTTCAAATGAGTCAGCTCTTCACATCAGGTGGCCAGAGTATTGGAGTTTCAGCTTCAGAATCAGTCCTTCCAATGAATATTCAGGACTGATCTCCTTTAGAATTGACTGGTTGGATCTCCTTGCAGTCCAAGGAACTCTCAAGGGTCTTCTGCAACACCACAGTTCAGAAGCATCAATTCTTCGGCGATCAGCTTTCTTTATAGTCCAGCTCTCACATCCATATATGACTACTGGAAAAACCATAGAATATTAATAATGTTCCAAAGACAAATGATATGAAGGTCTTCTTATGAAGCACTGGGTATTTGTAATACTGTTAGCCGTTGTTCACCATAGCACTACAGCTTATCACCAAATAGAGTCTCTTCCCAATACTCAAATCATTATTTTAGAAGGAAGTTCTTTCTGACCATTAAGCTTAAAGTTTATACTTGGTGCAATATTGTATTAATTTTGACCTTTTTTTAAAAAAATAACTTTAAAAGGAAGACTTTTCAGAAGCTTCTTGAATATTTTCTAGAACTTTTGTTCTAGAATATTCTAAGGCTGTGCTGCCTTGCAAAAGTATTTAAAAGTATGTAGTGATCACAAAATAGTCGGCTGCTGTGTAATTAACTGGAATGCTGCTGCTAAGTCACTTCAGTCGTGTCCGACTCTGTGTGACCCCATAGATGGAAGCCCACCAGGCTCCCCTGTCCCTGGGATTCTCCAGGCAAGAACACTGGAGTGGGTTGCCATTTCCTTCTCCAATGCGTGAAAGTGAAAAGTGAAAGTGAAGTCGCTCAGTCGTGTCCGACCCTTAGCGACCCTATGGACTGCAGCCCACCAGGCTCCTCCATCCATGGGATTTTCTAGACAAGAGTACTGGAGTGGCCTGCCATTGCCTTCTCCGAATAGCAGTCGCAAATTACAAGATGGAACTATAGTAGTCCAAGAGTTATACCCACTTAATTGATACAAAAGTTGCTTTTTATGGTACTCAGGTGCCTATGTGTTAGAGTATGAATTTGCTCAAGTGTATTTATTGTTTTATATTTTGAAATGTGCATATTTATATGTGTGCTTAGTTATGTGTACTTGTCTTCCAACTCTTTCAGATTCTTCAGTGAAGAAAAAGATATAATCAGCATATAGCCGTTTAATATACCCGTATCCAAATAGGAGTTGATTAAACATACAGGGCAGTGTTTGATAGCTTAAAAATCAATACAAATGATCTGAGCTGCTACACAGGGACCTGGAAGGTGGTTAAACAGTGTCAGGGAGCTGTCTCTCCCATCCCTAGTTTCTTATATGCCTTTCCAAGAGAATTTCTAAATTTTACAGCTGGGAAAGGACGAACCTTAGATACTTAGTTCATCTTCCTCTTTTTACAGACGAGGAAGCTGGGCAGAGAAGTTTAAGTGAATTGATCTCCAGCAGCTATTTAATGTCTTGTTTGAGGTGATACATGTGGAGCGGTCTTTAAATTCTTTTTCTTAATCATACTGATCCCCTCAGTTACACTTCATTGTGGGCCAGTAGCAAGACGGAGGTTGTGTATCGTTTTTATGATGAGAACAGCTAGCCTGCCCACAGGTCTGTGTACTTGGCTCTAGTCAGAGTGATTTTTACATGTTTGCTTGTTTAATCCTCCTTACCATGTGGAATGGCTGCTGTTACTACCCCCGTTTTATGGATGTGGGAGTGAGGTACAGAGAAGCTGTGGGTGGCCCAGGGTCCCACAGCCTGGAGTTTAATGTGCTTGTGACTGTCATCCATATAGGGTTTCCTAGGTGGCTCAGTGGTAAAGAACCTGCTTGTCAGTGCAGGAAATGCAGGGGATGTGGTTTTGGTCCCTGGGTCAGGAGGATCCCCTGAAGGAGGGCATGGCAACCCACTCCAGTATTCTTGCCTGGAGAATCCCATGGACAGAGGAGCCTGGAGGGCTACAGCCATGGGGTCACAAAAGAGTCGAACAAGTGAATTAGCAAGTGAGCACGCACACATGCGTGTCATGCTTCTGCTTTTTCATGTTGATAGTAGAAAGAACTCCCCAGATTAGAGCAAGAGTGTGGAAATGCTGTTCACCCCAGTTACAAAATGGAGGGCTTCCCAGGTGGCTCGGTGGTAAAGAATCCATCTGCCAATGCAGGAGACACAAGAGATGTGGGTTCGATCCCTGGAGGAGGAAATGGCAACCCACTCCACTATTCTTGCCTGGAGAGCCTGGCGGACTCCTGTCCGTGGAGCCTCAAAGAGTCAGACACGACTGAGCACAATGGCACAATGGCCAGTTACAAAATAAAACTTGTCAAGCATAGCACATGAAACTGGGGTGACTCACAAGGTGAGAAAGACCTCTTGCCCCTTTGAAGTCTTTAATTGTTGGAAATCCATTTCAGACTTGTGTACATAGATTATAGTCCAAGTTGGATTTGCTGTTGCAAACGGGAATTTCCAAGCTCTTCAAGAGAGAAGGAACAGTTGTTCCATCAGAGATGTTTGCTTACCTGATTTGCTTAGTAAGATGTATTTGAAAGTAAAGATGTCTTGCTTAAGATGGAGAGTAGCAGTATTTAAGTGGGCGTCTCCACATAAAGGTTGAAAGTTTGGACACAAAGGCTTAGAAGCTGTTTTGGGGGGAAATTAATGGAAATATTAAAATTTTAAGTAAAATAAAGCAGTTTATAATTTTTCCTTATGCAGTAGGTACAGAAGCATATAGAAAAAATATACTATTCTAGATATATGTGGGTTCTATATCCAGATTGCAGATGTAGGTAAAGGGCAAGTGAAGAACCGCTTTTAGTGATAAGAGATCAGATTTAGGAGATTTTATTAGTCTTTCATTTTAGCAGTGAACAACAAATCTCCTTCTAAGAGTTTTTCATATGACCCAAAACACAAAAAAAGCTCTCAGTTCAGTTGCTCAGTCGTGTCCGACTCTTTGCGACCCCATGAATTGCAACACGCCAGGCCTCCCTGTAAAACACCAACTCGCGGAATTCACTCAGACTCATGTCCATCGAGTGGGTGATGCCATCCAGCCATCTCATCCTCTGTCGTCCCCTTCTCTTCCTGCCCCCAATCCCTCCCAGCATCAGAGTCTTTTCCAATGAGTCAACTCTTCACATGAGGTGGCCAAAGTATTGGAGTTTCAGCCTCAGCATCAGTCCTTCCAATGAACACCCAGGACTGATCTCCTTTAGAATGGACTGGTTGGATCTCCTTGCAGTCCAAGGGACTCTTGAGAGTCATCTCCAACACCACAGTTCAAAAACATAAATTCTTCGGCGATCGGCTTTCTTCACAGTCCAACTCTCACATCCATACATGACCACTGGAAAAGCCATAGCCTTGACTAGATGGACCTTTGTTGGCAAAGTAATGTCTCTGCTTTTTAATATGCTATCTAGGTTGGTCATAACTTTCCTTCCAAGGAGTGAACGTGTTTTAATTTCCTGGCTGCAATCAGCATCAGCAGTGATTTTGGAGCCCAAAAAAACAAAGTCTGACACTGTTTCCACTGTTTCCCTATTTTCAATGAAGTGATGGGACCAGATGCCATGATCATAGTTTTCTGAATATTAAACTTTAAGCCAACTTTTTCACTCTCCTCTTTCACTTTCAAGAGGCTTTTTAGTTCCTCTTCACTTTCTGCCATAAAGGTGGTATCATCTGCATATCTGAGGTTGTTGATATTTCTCCTGGCAATCTTGATTCCAGCTTGTGCTTCTTCCAGCCCAGTGTTCCTCATGATGTACTCTGCTGCTGCTGCTAAGTCACATCAGTCGTCTCCGACTCTGTGCGACCCCACAGACGGCAGCCCACCAGGCTCCTCTGTCCCTGGGATTCTCCAGGCAAGAATACTGGAGTGGGTTGCTGTTTCCTTCTCCAATGATGTACTCTGTATATAAGTTAAATAAGCAGGTGACAATGTACAACCTTGATGTACTCCTTTTCCTATTTGGGCAATGCAAAGCAACATGTAATAATTTCAGGTGAATATGGTACATGCAGTGTGGAATCCTCAAAGTGAAAAAATCTGAGTGGGATAAAAATCAGAAAATACTTATTGGAGTAGTTTAACTTTGTTCTCCTTGAAAACCTGAAGGAGGTAGAGTTTTGAGATGCGTTTTAAAGAAAAGAAGGATAGATTGACAGAAAATAAGTTGTTTTGAGACTTTTGCAAAAGAAGAGATGGGGGAAATCATTACAGAAGTGGTTGTTAATCTAGTTTGGTGGTTAGAGTGGATTTCTCAGTGAACTTGAAACTTTACTGAAGAAGAAGAAAGGAACCTGTTTAGATATGATATGTATGTGTTTAGTCTCTCAGTCATGTCCGACTCTTTGCGACCCCATGGACTGTAGCCCGCCAGGCTCCTCTGTCCATGGGGATTCTCCAGGCAAGAATACTGGAGTTGGTTGCCATGCCCTCTGCCAGGGGATCCTCCCAACCCAGGGATCGAACCCAGGTCTCCGTTATTGCAGGTGGATTCTTTACCATCTGAGCCACCAAGGAAACCCTGGTGATTTGATATATATAGTGCCTATTCATGACAGTTATAAAATTAACGAAGTTGAGTCCTCTTATACTAAATTGAGTATTCACAGAAGAGATGTCAGACACTTTGGACTGTCTTATAACATTTTGAAATGAAATAACAGCCTCCCCACAGAGGATCTTGAGAGCAGTGAAACTCTTGTGTATGATGCTGTAATGGTGGATACACGTCCAGACTCATGGAACATGCACCAGGAGTGAGCCTTCAAGTAAACGGTGTGCTCTGGATGCTAATGACGTGTATTTCATCGTTTGTAACAGATGCACCACTTGGTTGGACTGTGGCGATGGTGGGGGAGGCTGAGTTTGTGTGGAGGGAGGGGAGATCCACGCACGTTCTGCTTCATTTTGCTGTGAACCTAAACCTGCTCCCCAAAAGTATATTAAAACCAAAAATACCACCTAGGTCCATGCGATTTGTTGATATCCAGGAAATAGGATGATGGGTTAAAAGGAGTGTCTGTCTCCCTCTCTCACTTCCCCTTCATCTCTCATTCTCTCTCTCTTTTACTTTAGAAAAGTCTCTTCATGCATACGGACAAGCCAGCATAAGCTAGTATGTGACCTCGAGCAAATAACTTGAATTTCGTGTCTTCATTGAGAACACCATACGGGAGTAGGCAGGGGTTAGGGGCAGGGCACTGTCAACCTGTAATTTCCTTTTTAGCTTTAAATAGCTGCAGTTCTAGGCAGGGGTCAGCAGGCTGCAGTCCAGTGGTCAGATCCAGCCTTCCACCTGTTTCTGTGAATGTCCTGTCGCTGGAAATGAGCCACGTCCATTCACTCACTCGTCACCTGACTGCTTTACTTGCCGCCGCAGCCAAAGCGAGGAGTCACAGGGTCTGGAACGTTTGCCGTCTAACGCCTTGTTGTTGGCTGGTCGCTCTGTCACGTCTGACTCCGTGTCCCCCGCTCCGTCACGTCTGACTCTGTGTCCCCATGGACTGTAGCCCACCAGTCTCCTCCGTCCATGGGACTCTCCAGGCAAGAATACTGGAGTGGGTTGCCATTTCCTTCTCCAGGGGGTCTTCCCTGTCCAGGGATGGAACTCCTGTTCTCCTGCATGGCAGGAGGGTTCTTGACTGCTGAGCCACCTGGGCAGCGTCTAACACTTAGAGGAAACGTTTGCCGACCCCTGTGCAGGAAGTAGAGGAGAAGTAGCTGATTTATCAGCCCCCTTCTGTTTGGGAGTAAGTCGGAGTGCCCCTCTTTCTGTGGAGGATGGCCACGGGCGTGGGTCATGGGGACTCAGAGCTGCTGCCTGAACCTGTCAGGGGCTCCCTTCAGGGCCCTTCTGCTTGTGGTTCTGAGCTGAAGTGATGGCCTTAGAGGTTGAGTTGGTCTTGCCGGGAAAATTCAGTTGTCTTCGATGTTCTGATGCCAGGATCTTGGGTCCCACTCAGAAGGCCCGGGTCGTCAGGGAGGAGCCAGCTGCTTGTTAGGTAGAGCGCTGTCCTTTTCGGGGTTGGATTGTCCCCATGAGTTGCCTCTGTATTTAACTCACAGTAGGAGAAGATGCTGGAGGCGATGATTTCCAGCAGTGTGCATTTTCTTTGCAGGATTGTTCTGCAGGGAAGCAGAGCCATCTCTGAGCGGAGGGCCTCCTGAAAAATGGGCTCCAAGAGGCAGTCCCGCCGCCTGTGAGTGGGCCTGGGGGTGGGCAGGTCTTCTGAGCGAGGATGGTACTCACGTGTGAGGTATTAACACTTTGTGCTTAGGCGTCTGAGAATGTGATTCAGCACCTGGTGTGCCTGAATTCGCAGTATTCCCTGCAACACTTCCCTTTCATCTCCGAGCAGTTCTTTATTTCTGGTGGTTTGGGATAGTGGGATAGAGAAGAAGAAATGATCCATTTTATTTTGCTATATTTTCCTTAAGTTTATTTTATTTTTAAACTTTTTATTTTGTATTGGGGTGCTATGCTTAGGCGCTCAGTCGTGTCCAACTCTTTGCGACCCCATGGACTATAGCCTGCCAGCTTCCTCTGTCTGTGGGATTTCCCAGGCAAGAATCTTGGAGGGGGCTGCTATAGCTGATTAACAATGTTGTGATAGTTTCAGGAGAACAGCGAAGGCACTTGGTCGTACATATATGTGTATCCATTCTCTCCCAAATTCCCCTCCCATCCAAGCTGCCACATTGAGCGGAGTTCCCTTTGCTACACAGTAGGTCCTTGTTGGTTATCCATTTTAAATATTACTTTGCTTAAGATTAAATATTCTGTGCTAAGGATAGACTCAGTTGAGTTCATAATTTCTATTTGAGTGATTTAAGAAATGCTTTTGAAAGCACCATCAATTCTCCACGGACATGCTGGAACCTTAGCCGCTACTTCTGTACAGGCTGCTGTTAGCACGTGACCCATAAATGGTCTGAGAATCAGGAACTGTTAACTTGCTGCCTCTCATGGTAAAGGGAGGAGACTGTAGGGTCATGAACTGACCCAGAAGCCTCTGTTTGGGGTTCTGTAGGCCCTGCTATAATGTGTGGGACACACTGAGGAGTTCAACAGCTCTGCCCCTGTCTTCCAGGAAATTTATAGTTGAAGACGTTGAAAGAACATAGTGGCTTACACATGCAAGTTCAGCCAGCTTGTGCAAACATCTGATGAGTGAACATGTAAGTGATATTCAGTTAACACGCATAAGCAGATGTGTGACTGTGTGACACAGGTTAAAGGCATCATTTGGCCTCTTACATGTTGAGAGTCTAAGTTGGTTTGCTGTGTTTTGATGAAATTAATGCCACATGAGTGATGAGTTACACACCTAGCGTTCAACTAACATCTCGGACGAGCTGGAGTTTGTATGTGATGCTCTGTCATGGAAAGAGTGCCCTTGTCAGTCTCCAGACAGTAGTTTATACTGCTCTGTCAAAGTGCTGTACAATACATAAGTTTACAGATTTGCAGAGATAGAGTTTACATGCAGAGAAACTCACCCCCACCTGTGCACTGTCCAGTTCAGTGGCGTTCGGTGCTTCTGTAGAGTTCTGCAGCCTTGACCACAGTCCAGTTTCAGGTTGTGTCCACCGTATCCTCCACACTTCCCTGAATTGTTTGTCAATCCTCATCCCGTTCCTGGCCCCCGACAGCCAGGCCCTGGTCTGCTTTCTGGCTCTTTATGTTTGCGTTTTCTGGACCTTTATTAATAATATGAGGATCACAATTTATATAAAAATCTAACTTCTTTCAATATAATATACTTGAAATTCATCTGCGTGTATCATGTATCAGCTTTTTTGTTACCTCTTATTGCCGAGTAATGTTCTATTGTGTGCCTAGCTCCCATTTCATTTACTGATTCACCAGTTAGTAGACGCGTTTGGATGGTTTTAATTTTTTGGCTGTTGTGGATAATGTTGCTGTGAGCCGTCATGCCCACATCTACAGTTAGCTGGAGTTTCTCTAAATGTCACTGAGGTCAAGTTGGTTGTTAACATGTTTTACCTGATACAATTATCTCCGATTCCAGCTCTCCTAGGGTTGCTGTTTGCAGAGTATTATCTTTCTCGTCTTTTTCCTTTGAAACTTTGGGGTTTTTGAACCTGAGACATGTCCCTTGTGGACAGCACCTTGTTGGAGTCGTGTTTTTATCCAGGCTTGACAGTTTGTCTTGAGTGTGGCGTTTATTCCACTTATGTCAATGTAATTATTGTTATTGATGGATTTATGTCTTCCATTTTGTTACTTTTCTGTCTCATAATCTTGCGTTTCTCTGTGTCACAGTCTTCTTTTGTGTTAAATATTTTTTTAGTGTATAGTTTTTACTTCTCTGCTGCTTTTCTTGTCGTTACTGTCGTTTTGAGTCGTTTCTTCTGGTCATTTGGTTATTTTAGAGATTACAGTCTGCATGCTAATGCATCGTCATCTACTTGAGAATCAGGCTGCCTGAACACTGTGCCTTTGTTTTGGCTTTTCCCTCTCTCTCTGTTTATGGTCTTACTGTCATAAATGTGTGATACCTGTCTGTTACAAACCCAGCGTTACAGTGTTGAATTGTGGCTTTGTACAGTCTTCAGTATTTTTATGAATTTGAGGGAAGGAACGAGAAAAGATAGAGTTTAAGAAATAAGAAAAATATTAGTGGAGTCTTACATTTACCACTTCTGGCCATCTCCATTTCTTCTTGTGGATTTGAGTTATTTGTCCATGTCATTTCCATTCAACCTGAAGGACTTCATACAGCATTTTTGTAAGGCAGATCTTCTCGCAATAACTTTTGTCTTTTCAAAAAGTCATGGGATGCCTTTTTTTCTCCTGCAGTTTTGAAGGGTGGTTTTCTGGCTATAGAGTTCTTGGCTGGTAAGCTCCCCTCCCCCAGCACCCTGGCTATCCCGTGGCTTTTGACCCTCCCTTGTTCATGATGAGAAATCAGGTGCTTATCATGTTGGTTTTCTCTGCGTGATGGGTTACTTTTTGCTTGCTGTTTACAAGTTTAGCTCTTTGTTTTTGGGTTTCAGCAGCTTGAGTCCTGTGTAAAGTTTAGGTGTGGGTTTCTCTGTCTTTACCCTATTTGAAGTTTTGTTAAACTTCTTGGATGTGATGATTAGTGCTGTTTTAAAAATTTTTTAATCAAATTTGGGAAGTTGTAGGACATTATTTCTTCAAATGTTTTTCCATCCTTTTCTCTTCTCCCATTACAAATATGTTGTTATGCTTAATGTTGTTTCACAGGCCTCTGAAGCTCTGTGTATTTTTCTTTGATCATTTTTTCTGTTTTCTTCAGACTAGTTAATTTCCTTTGAGCTGCCATCAACTGTACTGCTGTTTTCTTGTGTCACCTCAAATTTGTGGCTGAACCCCTCTAGTAAACTTTTAATTTCATTTATTGTACTTTTCAAAGTCAGAATTTCCAGTTGACTCTTTTTTATACCCTTTATTTCTCTTTTTTGAGGTTCTCTATTTGTCAGCTTACCATATTTTAGTTTTTTAAGCAGGATTTCCTTCAGTTCTTTGAGTGTATGTGTGTGTGTTAGTTGCTCCGTTGTGTCCAACTCTTTGCAACCCCATGGACTGTGGCCCGCCAGGCTCCTCCGTCCATGGGATTCTGCAGGCAAGAATACTGGAGTGGGTTGCCATTCCCTTCTCCAGGGGATCTTCCCGACCCAGGCACCGAACCCAGGTCTCCCGCACTGCAGACAGATTCTTTGCCATCTGAGCCACCAGGGAAACATATGTTCATATAATAGCTAGCTACTCTGAAGCCTTGACCGGTTAAATCCAACATTTGGGGATACTGGAGGTAGTTTTATTGATGGCTTGTTTTCCCCCCGAGTATGGGTCTTGCTTTCTTGTTTCTTTTCATGTCTCCAAGCTTTTTGTTGAATATCTTACACTTCAAACAATGGGTTCTAGCAACACTGGATTCTGACTTGTCTGCTCAAGCGTTATTTCTGTAGTTGTTTGTTTAGTAACTTGCCTGAAATCAATCTGTGAAGGCTGTCTCTCCCATATTGCGTGGCGGCTGGTGTCTCTTGTTCAGCTTGTTCTTTTGTTTCTTTTCTTGTTGTTACTTTTAAGCCTAGCTTTTCCCGGAGGTCACCCTCGCGCCAGCATAGTTCTGTGTTCAACCAATGACTCCTCAGACAGTTGACGCGGAGTTGGGAAAGCTTTTGCTCGCTGCCGATGGGCCCACGCATGGGCTGGGGAGCACCTGCAGATTCCAGGCAGCTGTCCCGTCTCCCCTGGCTTCTACCTCCAGCCGGACTCCCCGGCATCTCCGTGGGCGTTGGTGCCAGTAGGGGACCTGGGGCGGGGCGGGATGTGTCCACTCCAGCATCTGCGACGTGTGCGCAGGGTCACTGGTCGGCCGGGGATGCTGGTGGAGCGTTATGTCCCTTCCCAGAGCTCCCTGCGAAATCCTGGCTAATCTGCGGGTCTCTTGTTTGACCCGCCTTGACCTCAGTCACAGGCTGGCAGAGCCTCAGGCCCTTGTGTTCTCCTGCCGATGGCATGGCCCCCCCTTAGCTGACAGTGCCCCGAATCTGGTGAGCCTGGCCTGGCCTGGCCTGGCAGAGAAGCTCGTGGTCTTCTCGGCCGACCCCCGTGCCCTGACCTGTTGCACTGACTGGAGCTCAGGACAAGGGCATGGATACAGCCCCAGAGCGAAACAGCTGTGGGCTTGCACCGTGCCGGTCCTGCCTGAAGTTCAGCGCTTTTTACAAAGACGCGTTTCTGGCTGTGTCCGGCTTTCGCTGACTTCCGGAGGGCCGAGCTGGTCGTTGTGCGTCATTTTAAGAGGTGTGTGTCGGGAGGGGGTGTGTCGGCCCCCTAGTTTTGCCCTTGCTGCGTTTTCGTGGACTGTGCTCTGAGTACCCACCCACTCCCCGACCCCGCAGCAGGCTCTGCCACGGGACTGTCAGGTCCCACGGTGTGTCTTAACCAGCTTCCACTGGACTGCTCGTCCAGACCCATCTGCTTGGCTGAAAATCTGGCTGCTCTTTTTTTTTTTTAATTATTTATTTATTTTAATTGGAGGATAATTACTTTACCATATTGTGATGGGTTTTGCTATACATTAAAAAGTAGAAAAAAGGGAAACGATCGTGTTTTTAGGATGCCATTGCAGCCATTATTCATACTTTAAATCTGTACTACTCATATAAATATTAGCCCACTGATAACTTTATATCGAAGCTTCTGTCGCTGAAGATGTGGTTTCACTGGGGAGGAAAAGCCAGGGCTTTCGAGTTTGGGGCTGTGAAATTGGACTGAATCCTGCGTCTGCAGCTGATGAGGTCCCTGACTTACAGAATGTTATTTACTCTCTGTGAGCCTGTGTTTCCTTACCTTGAATTGTGGCCAGCAGTACCTACCTGCCTGATGAGTTCCTGTGAAGAATGAATATGACACAGATAGAAGATCTGGTGCACAGCACGTGTATGTGCTCGCTTGCTCACTTGCGTCCACTCTTCCAGCCCCATGGACTGCAGCCCGCCAGGCTCCTCTGCCCGTGTGATTCTCCAGGCAAGGATGGTGGAGTGGGGTGCCATTTCCTCCTCCAGGGGATCTTCCTGACCCCGGGATGGAACTCCAGTCTCTTGCGTCTCCTGCCCTGGCAGGCAGATTCTTTATCACTGAGCCACCTGGGTATGTACACATTGGTATACACAAGAGTTAGACACGACTTAGTAACTAGACAGCAACAGCAAAATACACACGTATAGCCTCAAGCGGTGTGGCACGTTAACAGGCATCCAGTATATGTTAGTGGTTGGGAATGTAGTTTGGGTTAAGTTTTTCTGTATCAGTTTATCTGCTTCTTGTTTTACTTAGCTTTTATAAAATATATATATGTATATGAAAGTGAAAGTGAAGTCATTCAGTCTTGTCCGACTCTTTGTGACTCTGTGGACTGTGTCCATGGGATTTTCCAGGCAAGACTACTGGAGTGGGTTGTCATTTCCTTCTCCAGGGGATCTTCCCGACCCAGGGATCGAACCCAGGTCTCCTGCATTGTAGGCAGATGCTTTACATCTGAGCCACCAGGGAAGTTTTATATATATGTATATATTAAAAGCTTGTCTTGTGGGGAGGTCCATCAAATGAAAGAAAGTAGATCATTATCTAGACACTCCGAGACCGTGATGGGAAGGGGTGAAAGCAGGTCTCTGGCAGAGAGTGTGGAAGGCTGCTGTCAGATCCTGTAGGCCCAGTGCTCCTTCAGCCCAACCCCAGAGGCCCTGTCCTACGGTGTTTCTGTTAATACAAAGGAAGTGGTGACTTTTGTGACATCAGGTTTCAGTGTCACCTTTGGTTTTCGAGAGGGTTGATTAGACTGTGGTGTATTCAGATTCTCATAACAGTGGCCATCCTTTCACATGATCCATGGGATGGAGAAGTTAACGATTCCTCTTACTTAACATTTTACTTAACTCTGACAAAGACATTTATGCCAGAATATCTTGTAATGCTTTTTGTTAAATTTATTTTTTTAGTTAAGTTTCTAGATGTTCCCTCTTAGAATTCTTCTTTTTCTTCTAGAGAATGTGTTCATCACGGAGTGTGTGTTATCACGGGTAATGCTTGACAACAAAAGGTCTACCCTATAGCCTGGGGAACTAGAGTCTGTATCTTGTAATAACCTGTGACAGAAAATAATTTCAAAAATAATGTATGTGTATTTGTATAACTGAATCACCTTGCTTTGCACCTGAAACAGTGTAAGTCAACCAGATTTCAATAAAATACATACATTTAAAAAAACACTAATACTTAAAGTTGAAATCCTTGGGTACCTGTAACTTTTGCAGCATCGACATTGCAAAATTTAGAAGCACGGGAAATCAGGATTCAGAGCTCCTTCACTGTAAAATGAGGTCAGGAAGTCAATGGTCTCAGTGGACAGGGTCAGACAGGCACTGTGTAGGTAGGGCCCTCCCACTGACAGGTGCAGCTGTGTGCCGTCTAGAATGAGGCCTGATTTCACAGCCCATACATGCCTGTAACGTGCTTGATGCAGCCCAAGTTCTAGAGTTAAATCACAGGTTTTGTAAACATCAAATGGTCCTCCAGCACCTGCATTTGCTGCAGGACTAAAGGACAGAGTTGCATATTCATGCTGTTCCTATTAAACACGCGTACAAACCTGTCTCTTGAGACAGCTCTGTAAAAATGATTACTTTTTTTCCCTTCAGGCTTTAAAAAAGCATATTTTTGGCAACATTTTTTCTGTGATAAAAACCTTACAAGTGTTTTATTAAATGAACTGAAAGATGAGACTTGCTAGTCTATGTAGGCTGGATGTTTTGTTCCAGGTGCTCTGAATATTGGATGAGTAAGTGTGCAAGGTGCTGGCCATTGAGCGCCGCGGAGGGTTCCGTAAGGACCCTGGCTGGCAGGACCCAGGCCCCGGGGTTCAAGGGGAGTGGTAGGACAAGCACCCGGCCATTCAGACAAGTGCAAAGGGGGTCAGTGCCGGGGGCCGCTGGAGCCTGGGAGGGAGGCAGTGCTTTGTGGTTCAGTAGGGAAGCTGCCTCCAGACCCTAAGCATTCTATTTCCTGTGTCCATATCGAACTAATTCTTCAAGTCTCTTCTAGTGATAAAACTGATCTACCCACCTAACTACCTACCTACCTATCTATCTATATTTAATTTCCTTTCATTGTGGGAGCCTGAAAGAGAGGAAAGAGGAATTCAGTGGTGAGAGACTTGGTTAAGAAGAGTAGCTGAGGGGCTTCCCCGGTGGCCAGTGGTAAAGAACCTGCCTGCCAATGCAGGAGACACGGGTTTGAACCCTGGTCCGGGAAGATCCCATGTGCTCGCAGCAGCTAAGTCTGTACACCACAGCTCCTGAGCCTTTGCTCTAGAGCGCGGGGGCCACAACTCCTGAGCCCACCTGCTGCAGCTGCTGAAGGCCGCACGCCCAAGAGCCCGTGCTTCGCAACAAGAGAAACCGCCGCAATGAGAAGCCCACGCTCGCTGCAACTAGAGAAATGCCTGAGCAGCAACGAAGAGCCAGCACAGCAGAAGAAATAAAATTATATATATATATATATATATATTTAAAAGAAGAGAAAGGAAGAAAGAGTAGCTTGGACTCTTTGGTGTGGTTTCTCCACTTGATGGGCCACGCTGCGTGTGGCATCTGACCTGACATGTCACTGGAAGAGCCCTGCAAGTGCGGGGTCTCAACAGAAATAGCCGGGAAAAGCAGCTTGAGTAAGCATGGGGGCTTGGACACATGTTAGATTTGGGGAAAATACCGTTTGTGTGAATCAAGCACTCGGTACCAAATGTATGAAGAACTGCTGACACCTCATGGATGTGGATATTATTTTTTTCTGCTCCATAAAGCGTGTGCGTATGTGGCTGAGTGTGTGTGTGTGAGTCCAGACACCCATATGGCCCTGCTCGGATTGACCCAGGAGTTTAATCAGTGACAGTGAAAACTGTTCAGTATATTCCCAAATTATTTAAAAAATAGATTGTCGTATATCTGTTAGGTTCGAGTCACAGCTTAATCTTTACCAAAAATACCAGATTTATTGTATAGAATTCTGCCTATAGGATTTACTAAAAGTGGAGACAAAGTATATTTAAATAATGCCTTGTCCTTTTGAAATGTATGTGGATGCTTGCTTTAGGAAAGAATTGTAATCATGCTTTTTTTCTTTTTTAATTGAAATAAGAATAGTTCAGAGAAGTAGAGTGTCAGGACCTGTTTACAAGTAAATCTCGGTGAACATAATTTCAGTGAAAAATTACGTATGGTGCATTTTTGTTGTTGTTCAGTTGCTAAGTCGTGTCCAGCTCTGCGACCCCATGAACTGCAGCACACCAGGCTTCCCTGTTCTTCACTATCTCCCAGAATTTGCTCAAACTCATGTCCATTGAGTCAGCGATGCCATCCAACCGTCGGATCCTCTGTCGCCCCTTCTCCTCTTGCCCTCAATCTTTCCCAGCATCAGGGTCTTTTCCAGGGTCTCTTCGCATCAAGTGGCCAAAGTATTGGAGCTTCAGCCTCAGCATCAATCCTTCCAGTGAATATTCAGGGTTGATTTCCTTCAGAATTGACTGGTTTGATCTCCTTGCTATTTAAGGGGCTCTCAAGAGTCTTCTCCAGCACCACAGTTTGAAAGCATCAGTTCTTTAGTTCTCGGGCTTCTTTATAGTCCAACTCTCACATCCGTACATGTCTACTGGAAAAACCATAACTTTGACCATATGGACCTTTGTACATTTTATGTATGGTGCAGTTTACTTTTCATCTACCCCTTGCTCTATGAATTTTTGTGTATTTCAGCAAAGCTGATGTTAAAATCTGTTTCTAAAGTGCATCTTGTTTTTTAGCATTTACAATTTTGGAATTACTCTTTCACACACACAGATGCATATACCTAGGCAGAGAAGGATCATTTAAAAATGATGTTGGGTTTAACTGAGTAAGTACTTGGGAGGGAAGATACTGAAACTTCACCACACAAGTCAACATAAATTTTAAAGAGTGGACATATAGAAAATCATATGTTTTTAAAAAGTAGGAAATGTGGAAGAACATGTCTGACCTCTGGAGAGATTACCGTCTCAGGTTTAGAGAGTTAGAATTCAAATAAAAAGCATGACACATATAAACGTATAAAATATTTACCCCAAAGTCGTTAGACAAAGTCTGTTAAAGGTAACTTGTTCTAATATGTGGGCTTCCCTGATGACTCCCTGATAAGGAATTTGCCTGCCAACGCAGGAGACGTGGGTTTGATCCCTGGTTTGGAAAGATCCCCTGGAGAAGAAAATGACAACCCACTTTGGTGTTCTTGCCTGGGAAATCCTGTGGACAAAGGAGCCTGGCAAGCTACAGTCGATGAGGTTGCCAAGATGGGCCTGACTTACCGACTGAGCGTGCATTCTAATATGTAAGAAAACATGGCAGGTAAACGGACAAAGGAAACTAGAAATGATAAAGTAATATATGGAAAAGTTACTCTCAGTAATAAAAAGTGAAAATGGGATAGGGATCATTTTTATTTACCAATACATTTGGTATTTAAAAACAAAACAAAACACCCAGGTTTCCTGAGGTTGTGTGGAGGAGGTTGTATAATCATTTGTTGTTGGTGACAAGGGAGGGCCTTTAAGGGGTGTAAACCTGAGTATAAGCACATTGAAACAAACCCCCTTTCCCAGGTTTTCAGTTTCTTGAAATTTATCCCAAAGACATGATTCTTTCAGAGAGACATTCTTGCTTCTGCGCGGTGTTCATTTAGTGTTATCATTAATAGCAAAATAGTGGACGTGACTAGTATGCCGTTTAGTATAGTGAAGTGATTCTCTGTACTAGCAGGCTCTAAAAGTGATAAGTTTTGAGATCCCGTGGAAATACGAAAAATGCCTGTTGTTACATGCAAAAATATAATGTACAGTTACATGTATAATTACATGATCTTTTTGGAAACACTTTTGTTAGGGTAACAGCAGTATGAAAATTTTAGATTTTTTTCAGACATCAGTTAAGCATTTGGCATGAGATTTTTCAGTTTAATTCCTCGGTCTGTGTTCAGGGTAGCACTCTAGAACCCAGGAGTGCAAAGCTCCCCAGGTCATCCTATCTGGTCATGCCTTTGGGTACCTGACACAGCTCAGAATACAGTTGAGGAGAGTGACCTTCCAGAGAAGTCGATGCAAGAACTGGTCTTGGAGGACGGATGAATTGACCAGATGATCATCACGCAAGAGGTAATCTGAGCAGAGGCAACAGTACAGATAAAGGTGTGATGTACATTTGCAAAAGCCGTCTTTTCTTCAGGCTGGATTTCACTGTGAGGAGCAGGGTGGAGGGCAGGGAGACGGTGCTGAGGGTCAGACTGAGGAGGGTGTGAGGTCGCAAGGCGTGAGGACTGCCTCGTGGTCACCTCGCCTCCTGCTGCTTTCTGAGCACAGTGGGAGCGGTCTGCTTGTTAGTGGTGCCTGATTCTCCTGGTTGTTGAACTGCTGGTCAGGCTGTTTGCTAAATGCCTTGGCGCTAGTGGTAAACAACCTGCCTGCCGCTGCAGGAGACATAAGCGCCTTGGCTTTGATCCCTGAGTTGGGAAGATCCCCCGGGAGAGGAAATGGTGACCCACTCCAGTATTCTGCCCTTTGTCCATGCTTCCAAAGGGACAGAGGAGTCTGGCAGGCTACGGTCTGTAGGGTGGCAAAGAGTCCACCACGACGGAAGTGACTTAGCACGCACGCACATGAACTGCTTAGAATCAAAACATACTTGTCCGTGTAAGTTGCTTTGTGTATTTCCTATTGTGGTCACTCCTACATTGAGCATTGATGATTTTTCTCAAGACTGTACATGAATCAGTGGCAAAAATTAGATTTTCTGAATCTTGATACAGGAGACTCTATTCCCTTTAGCAGTTTATTGCTGAGTAATAGGTTACAGCTAAATAAAAACATATTTGTGGATAATGTGGTTTTATGTGGTTGGCAAACAAGTTTTATTGGCTATTATAGGAAAGAATTTTGTGTGTGAAATAAATAGTAGCAGTATCTTAAAAATATTCTTCAGCATTATAGAATCTAAATAATAAGCTCTGCCATTTATTCTTTTTCTTTTTTAAAGTGTCCTATATAGAAAAAATTAAGGAACATGATATATCTCTTAGACATTTAATGTTGTTCAGTTCAGTTCAGTAGCTCAGTCGTGTCCGACTCTCCACGACCCCATGAATCATAGCATGCCAGGCCTCCCTGTCCATCACCAACTCCCGGAGTACACTCAAACTCATGTCCACAGAGTCGGTGATGCCATCCAGCCATCTCATTCTCCGTCGTCCCCTTCTCCTCCCGCCCCCAACCTTTCCCAGCATCAGAGTCTTTTCCAGTGAGTCAACTCGTCGCATGAGGTGGCCAAAGTATTGCAGTTTCAGCTTTAGCATCAGTTCCTCCAATGAACATCCAAGATTGATCTCCTTTAGAATGGACTGGTTGGATCTCCTTGCAGTATAAGGGACTCTCAAGAGTCTTCTCCAACACCACAGTTCAAAAGCATCGTATGTTGTAGTGATTTGAGCTTTTGATGTCCTTTCTACCAAAGGCAAAAAGCAGTAGTTATTAAGTGTTTTGTAAGATCTTATATAGTGTCTTCTTAAAGAAGAGTAGATAATATTTCTTAAAAAGATTTTTTAATATTTGGTATAGTTGATTTTTTTATTAGCCTATGTGTTTTTTGCATTTAAAAACATTCTGAGAAGAAGTCTGTAGATTTTGCTAGACTGCAAAAGTGTACATAGCACACACATAAAGTTAAGAACTCCCAGCTCCCTAACCCCTCACACCTCAAAGTCGGGAGAGGAAGGGACCAGGATGAACTTTAGAAATTGACAAATAAGAGTTTTGAATCTGTACTCTGCCTCTTGTTATGATCCTTTTGTTATGTGGATGAGACCTTTAACTTTTGAGCTTCATTCTCTGCATTACAAAATGAGTATGATATATCCATCACAGGTATTGATGAGGATTCAAATAAATGCCATATGTAATACTGGCTTCCCAGGTGGCACTAACGGTTAAAGAACCTGCCCACTGATGCAGGAGACATAAAGAGACACAGGTTTGACCCCTGGGTAGGGCAGATCCCCTGGAGAAAGGCATGGCAACCCACTCTAGTATTCTTGCCTGGAGAATTCCATGGACAGAGGAGCCTGGTGGGCTGCAGTCCATAGGGTTGCAAAGAGTTGGACACGACTGAAGCGACTTGGCACCCACGCCTGTGTAAGTAACTGGCACATGGAATAGACATTTTTACCTTTGGTCCTAACTCTTACCGGAAACTAGAGTTGTGTCTGGATAGATTACTTATCATTCCTGGGTCTTTGTTGTGCATTTATCTAAACTAAATGGATTTAAGCTTGTATATTTCTGCTTTGGCTGAGCATGTTCTGAGATTCTTTTGAAATTCGGGGTTGCCTTTTTCAGATCAGAGTGGTGTCTGTGCCGTCTTGTGAAGAGGGCACAGATCTTTGCTCTGCTGATTAAAGACGGGTGGGCGTTGACGTTTGTTTCTGAACCACCTAGCTTTTCTTTAACCAGTTTTCTTTCATTAGATGTTTGCCAGTCACCTTTGATTGAAATCGTGCCCGTTGCCTCAGATACCAGCTTGAAGGTTATGGCGTCTGCCCTGGCGAACGAGCCTGTTTTGGGTTTTAGGAATCTTGCTTCACTTCCAGGCAGCATATTCTTGCATTTTGTGACGGGTCACTCTCTTATCTTCACTTCCAGTAGCTCTTCGGGCCTTATTTTTCCCATGGGCTCCAAGTTGATAAGAAGGCCACGGGACTGGTTGATTGTGGGGGTGGGGGTGGCGCTGACCAAGGCTTACAATAAAGTAGGAACAGACTTAACACTCAAGGTTCCTGATTGTAAAGAAGAGAAGCAGGCTCTCGGTCCGTGAAGGAATTCACTGGAAGGATATCGAATAGCTCATGTAATCCCTTTGCACAAGGTCGGAAGCTGTGTGTGCAGCCTGCGTGTGCAAGGTCACAGTGTGGAGCAGCGTGATGAGGTGGCCACGCAGGGCACTCCTGGACCCAGGGCAGCGCACTGGGGAGACCCTGTGTACGAGCGCCCTGTGGGTGCAGCGTTCGGGAGTGCAGGGCTGCTGCCTGACCTCACCCTGCATCGAGCGTCGCAGAGGGCAGCGCCTGGCCCTGTGCAATGGTGGATTGCCCGGCCTGGGGTGAGGATCCAGATGCCCAGCAGCTAAGAGGAGCTACAAGCAAAAAGAAAGGTGGACGTTTCCTACTGCTGGAAGCAGGGGATGCTTCTTAGTGGTGTGTTTGAATCTGCCCCCGCTGTGAGCAGGCGGGCACGTGCCTGCTTTCAGAGAGGAGAGGACCCCCATGGCTTTCATCGGAGTCCTGAAATTAGGGCCTTTGATCCAAGAGCACCTAAGAAACACTCTGTAATAGATTTAACGTGTTTGAATCTTTGCTTTTCCACCAGGTGGTGCAAATCTTTTATGATGTTCACAGAAGTTAAATTCTCTTACAAGAAAAATTTTAAATGATTTTCTCTTAAAAGAGTCTAGCTCTACTGTGTAACGAAGGCTCCTTAATCTGATTCTTGCCTTCTTTCTGTCTTTCATGAAGAAATAAATGTATTTATATCGCTTACCAAATGCTGGTCATGGCTTAAACTATCCATAGATTTTTGGGACTGTAACACACGATTTTGTTTTTCCCTGGGGTGGGGTGTCTAGGAAAACTGGGAAAAGGTAGTAAAACATTCGGTATCCTCATTGTTTAACGCTCTTTATGTAGCTAGAAACACTCAATTTTATAACTGTTTGCTTGACAGAAAGCTTATGTGACTTAAATCTTTGAAGATTAAAGGGTGTCTTAGCAGACACGTCACACTTTAACTGTCTTGTAATATGACTCAAGTGACAAGTAGGGTTGTGATCGGGACAAGAAGGAGTTGCACTGAGACCCCAGCATCTGATGTCTCATCTATGGGCAGAAAGAAGGCAGCAAGCAGGGTTGTTGTATGCAAAGTGTGAATACTTCAGTGTCAGGGCAGACAGGTAAGGCTGAATCTGCAGTTTGAATATGTTTAAGGTTGTCTTAGAAACCTGAAAAATGTTCAGTTTAGACATGTTTTGAGTATTTTGGGGGAAAGTGTTTGAATATACCTACTAAATTTAAGTGTTACATAGACGTACTATTAACAGAGTAGCTGAAAATAAGCCTTGAGATTAATGTTGAGTAGATCAGAGATAGTTTAAGGTTTGATTTTGATAGTTATTGTTTAATAGTTTAGGTGTTTATTCCAGTGGCTAGCTGGTAACAGTTTTATTGATACGTCCGAACAGGGAAAAGAGACCAAGCCAGCTAGATGTGCCTCTGGGGTTTAGATGAGAACTTGTTAAGTAAGATTTTTTTTGGTTTTACTTGTAACTCTACTCTTTAGGCACGATCAGTGTTTCTCAGTTTTTTTTTTTTCTTCTCATTATTGCCCTAAGTTTATGGACTCTTTTTATGAGCTGGTCAACACACCAGCCAAAATGCATGTTTCTCCAAGGGAAAATATATTTGAACTTCTGAACAAAACGATTCTCGGTTGAACTTTGAAACTGTGGCATTTGAATGAGGGCCTCGGTGAGGGGGCCAGAGTGTATCTCTAGAAACTTGAGTGCCCCCCCCCCCCACAAGCCAGCACCCCTCAGACCACACACCTCTGACTGCAGCCAGTGGAGATGGCAGTTTTCCTGTCCACACCCACGACTGCCCCCAAGCAGACTGGGCCTGCATACCTGCTCTGCAGTCCTTCTGGAGTCTCGGGCAGCGTCTGTGGAGCATTTGTTCTCTGGTTATAGGGCTTCTGTAGCGCTTCAGCCGAGTTGTCAGGAGCTAGACTAGAGAGACCACCAAGATGACGAGACACAGTGTGGCACTGGGCACGTGCATCTCAGTGCTCACCCTGGCCGTCCCCTGGGCGTTTGTGTGTGCGTGTATATGTATATACACTCTTGGTTAGAAGTTGGATTGTGGGAATATGTTGGTGTGGATCCAGATAGATCGGTCATCCATCTCAGACACGCAGCTTGGCCCCTGGAGGTCCCCTGACTTTCCCGGTAGGAGCAGATTTGCTGCACATTAGAATTGGCTTCTGACAGGTTCCCTTGATCTGAAAGGAAGGTGGGGCATGTTTGTATCGATTTGACATGCCAAGGGGGATTTATGTGGCTTGTATTCTTCCTTTAACATGTCATGAGTTGGGTGCATTCTTCAGGGTGCCGTCAGAGTGAAAAGGTGGCCTGGGCATACTGTGCTACCAACTACAAAAATCAGTGGGGATGGCACCCCCTGGGGTTGTGCAACAGGCAAGGCCTGGGGCTAGCTCCTTGGCTTCTTCAGTAAATTCATGCTGAGTTAATGCTTGGAAAGGAAGTGTGCCCCATGGTCAGTGGAGGCTGACCCATCAAGAGCCTCAGAGGGTGTGTTCATAGCATGTAAACAACCTTTTCATAACCTCTCAAACAACAGTTAAACATTCATTATGGTTTTTACGGTACATGCCTATTAATGCTTTCCATAGTGTGGTGGCGCAGCAAGCATCCCTAATACAGTTTGATCGTAACATTTACAGATATCAGGAAGCCATGCTTTAAATTTTACCAGTTTGAAATCCAGCAATTAATTATATTCTTGGGATCTTCCCTGGTGGCTCAGACGGTGAAGAATCTGCCTGCAAGGCAGGAGACCTCAGTTTTGATCCCTGGGTTGGGAAGATCCCCTGGAGAAGGGAATGGCACCCCACTAATGCTTGATGTTTCTGTTCATAAATGAATATGATTTGCAAGAGAATGTTAAGCATCTTTTGTGAAACACTGACCCAAGAGATGAAATTAGATGTAATTTAAATTACCCAGAATTCACTGGGAAAGATTTTTAAAAAATAGTAATTTTAGCCATATAGAAACTAGAGAAATTTTACCTTGTTTGTTCTGAATAACTGAACTACTTTTGTAGATTTTGTAAACTGGTAGATTGTGTTAAATTTTTTAAAATGTGCTTTCAAACCCTTAGATATTCTTGAGTAGCAGTTAGAAAATTAGCTGTATGGTACTGATATTTTGCGTATATTGTTGTGGGTGGCGGCCAGCGTTTATCGAGTTCTCGCTGGATTTCTCAGCCTGTCCTAACCTCGTTACCTCTTTCAGTTCTCCGAAAAATTTCTGTAGCTGGTTGTACTCGCTTGTCCCCATTTGAGAAAGGAAAACCCAGGCACAAAGGAGGAAGAAACCACAGGCTCCCAGAAGTGGAGTGCTGAGCAGAGACTGGCGGTAGAACTGCAGTCTGTCTTCCCCGAGGCTTACCCCCATCTTCCTGCTGCCGCGTGTCTAAGTGCGTAAGACACTGTACTTTTTGCAGTGGTGTGTGAATGCCATTGTAGTATAACAGCAACATAATTCTGAGGGCCTGTGAGATCTGTGTATGTCTTACACAATTCAAGTGTGGGGACGTGCTCTGTACAGTATGCCCCTCGCCCAGATATGGACCCGGCTGCCTGTGCAGTTTTAAATGATTGGAGGCACTTTGCCAAGATGGTTTTCAGAGGAATCAGAGAGTTGCCATCGGGTGAAGCCGTGTTTGGGGAGGCGCCCCTGGAGAGTGCAGAAGGGTGCCCTCTCCATGCGGGCACTGTGCTGGGCGGGGGTTGGCTCCTACAGCCCTGGGCGGTGGTGTAACCTGCCCCGGTCACTCCGGCTCTGGGTGGAATTGTCAGAGACCCAGGCCGTCTCCGCTGACCTCTTCTCCCTCTGTTGCACAGGTTGCGCTCCCCTCGCTCTGCTCTGTGGGGGGCAGGTCTGAGGGCAGTGTTTGCGGCCGTCTCCATCTCTAAGTTCATGGTGCTTTAGGGCCACACCGGCCGCCACCTCACTCCTGCAGATGCACCAGGGAGGCAGCATTTTAACTCGCTGCCCTGTTACCTGCAGCCAGGGCAAACCAAGCTGTCTTGGTGAGCCAGCCAGGAAAGAGTTTCAGGCCCTGTGTTTGAGTTTGTTGCACTCTTACTGCTTTTTAGCGTCTGGGGGCTTGAGGTTCACGTAGCGGGAGGAGCGGGAGGGATGGCAGAGATGCTATAGTTTATCCCTGCACCCAGTTACCTTTCCATTTAGCAGAAATGACAGCCCCACTCCAGTACTCTTGCCTGGGAGATCCCATGGACAGGGGGGCCTGGTGGGCTTTAGTCCCTGGGGTCGCACACTGTTGGACATTTAATGATTGAGCAACAGCAGTATAACCCTCGCTTTCTAACCCGCTATTGTGCCCGTGGATGTTTTAAGCCTTTCCCAGGCTCTCTGTTAAGCAGTCACCCCTTTGGGGGGCAGTTATTTGTTCCCTTTAAAAAGTCGTGAATCCTGAGTGGCTCAAGATCCAGAAGTGAGGCAGGTGGGCTGCAGAGCGCGTGACTGGCCATGGAAGGCATGTCAGTACGGTTCTGAGAACAGCGCGCTACAGGGGCCCAGGAGTTCACGCGTCCCACTCCTTTCCATGTGGGAGAAGACAGCATCATGACCGTATTTTCCTGAACTCTTGTCACCCGGACGTTGAATGACCATTTAGTACTTGGAAGAGGTGGCCTATATTTCCAGTACTTCCTCTGTCTACAAACAGCTCTTGGCCTCCTTCCAACCGGAAATGTCCGCCCCACCTCCAAAAATTCCTACTTTTTTTTCCGTTAGTCATCAAGATGTTCCTTGTGATTCACAGCATATTTCAAAACATGCGTATGAATCTGTTGTTAATAGAACCTGGAGACACTCTTCGCTCAGAAAATCAATGTGCAGGGTCCAAAGCAGAATGATTATTTTTCAAGATGTGTTTCCAGTTGAGTTGAAGAACTCTGGAAGTCAAAAACAGATTTTTCTCCTTGCTACTATTATTTGAACAGCAATTCTTTTCCCTTACAGGTTATTGCAAATTGTTGAGCATAGCTCCCTGCTTGGGGACATTTCTGTATTCTTTTCTCAGCCCTAGCCACTCCAAACCAGAATCAAGCCTCGAAGTGTTTGTATGACGCCTCCTTTCTGCTTACTGCGTGGTAACAGGGACGTCAGTGAAAAGGATGATAGCCATCCACTGTATGTGGTAAGACTCTGAATTTGAGCGTACAGCTAAACTGCCGGTTGTCCAAAGGAGGGTGGGAGAGGTGAGATTATTAAGAAAAGGTGTGTGGAGGTGAAGAGGAGAGTGGTCTCTCAAAGCCATCTATAACCGTAACATTCATTGTGGGGTTTACATTAGCACGTAATAGGAGCGCCCGGGGAACAGGCATCTTTTCGGTATATGGAAGTTGGGGATTAATGCTATTCATTATGGCAGAATCCACGTGTATTTCAGGTGGAAGGTGATTCTGACGCACACCCTTCGCCGTGAGCTGCCCCGGCCCCTCAGATTCTCCTGGTTGAGGGGTGGGGGTGGTCATCACCCTGGAGAAGAGGAGCCAGTGGTATTTGAGGTCCTGGGGCAGCTGTGGAGTGACCACGCTCACTTTCTGTGCTGGGGCAGGGTGTAAGGCCAACGTGCTGGTTGTTCTGCCTGAATTGCTTCTCTTTCCCTGACGATAGATTCCTAAAAATCTAACATGTGCTTTCCGAGTATATAAACTTCACCCAGTTCTCTGTTAAAAAATCAACACACATAGCCAAAGAAGATACTTTTCTGTCTGCTCCCTCTGGTAAGAAATACTATTTGTATGTAGGAAAGAAAAAAAATATATATATATGATTTACAGATGATTCAAGGGTTATTTAAAAACAAATTAAATTTGTGGTTATGTAACTAAAAAGTGTATACTTGCCTGGCAAAGTACAGAGCGAAGTAGTCTTATTGAATAGACTGCCTTTTTCCAGCTGCCCTATTCGGGATTTGAACAATTTTTATTATGTAATGAGGGAAAATTTCTTCTGTGAAACTTATAACGTGTAACTGTTCTAATGAGAAGGCTGGAATGGGATGACCTGGTTCGTGCCCTTAAATGAGGATGTAAACTCAGGCCTTCGCAGGGGGGTGCTCATGAACAGTGTTGCTGGGTGTGGTGGGCTCCCTGGTGTCAGGTGTAGGCCAGGCCTGGAGACTGCTGAGAAACCTGATGCCTCCCGCTCCACCTGGGTCTCTTGCCTCTAACCTATCGCAGCAGTGACCCCAGTGTCCGCCCTGAACGCAGGGCACCTAGTCCCCCAGCCCAGGGAGCAGCCCTGTCTTCAGGAAACACTGTCAGGCTTAGAATCTCGTTTTCCTTGCTTCATCTCTGTGAGATAGATAAGGCTTAGCATCCTCAGATGCTGCTGCTGCTAAGTCACTTCAGTCATGTCTGACTCTGTGTGACCCCATAGACGGAAGCCCACCAGGCTCCCCCGTCCCTGGGATTCTCCAGGCAAGAACACTGGAGTGGGTTGCCATTTCCTTCTCCAATGTGTGAAAGTGAAAAGTGAAAGTGAAGTCGCTCAGTCGTGTCCGATTCTTAGCGATCCCATGGACTGCAGCCCACCAGGCTCCTCCATGGGATTTTCCAGGCAAGAGTACTGGAGTGGGGTGCCATTGCCTTCTCCATCCTCAGATGCTAGGTGCTGTAATTCACCCAAGGAGCTGGCACAGCGAGCGGGGCAGGTACTGGCTGAATCTGAATCACCTCCTCCCTTCTTCCCCTTTTGCCTCCTGGGGGAGCCGCTGGTCCTGGCCGTCAGGGTGTGCCCGTCTGTCCCTCCAGCTCCCTCAGCCCTGCCGAGTGCCTGCCCTCCCATCCTCTGGCCAGACTAGGTCACAGGCTTCGTCCAGCAGACTGTGTGCTCTTGGGCTCCAGCAGTATATGGGATCCATGGTGACGCCAGCAGCGTGAACGTGCCTGGCACCCGGACTGTGGAGATGCTCTGTGGATGACGCCCAGATGCGGCAGGAGGTGGCGTCTCTGGGTGCCACCGTCCGGGTGCCAGGCACATTCTCGCTGCCAGCTTGGCTGTCCATCCCAAATACAGAGAGACTGTATTTGTCCTTGGTAGATTCTCTCTGTGTGTGTACACGCACAAATACATGAATACAGCTCGAGACAAACGTCAGGACTACAGGGTTTTCACTTGTCCTCTTTGATCTTATGTATCTCCTTTCTCTCACAGGGAGAAACCTGATTGTCAGTGACTCCTGCAGTGGTAGGATCGTGCACTTGCTTTGTCCCACGATATACCAGGATCAGTTCAGTTCAGTTTGGTCGCTCCGTTGTGCCCAACTCTTTGTGACCCCATGGACTGCAGCACGCCAGGCCTCCCTGTCCATCACCAACTCCCTGAGTTCACTCAGGCCCATGTCCATCGAGTTGGTGATGCCATCCAGCCATCTCATTCTCCGTCGTCCCCTTTTTCTCCCGCCTTCAGTCTTTCCCAGCATCAGGGTCTTTTCAAATGAGTCAGTTCTTTGCACCAGGTGGGCAAAGTATTGGAGTTTCAGCTTCAGCATCAGTCTTTCCAATGAATATTCAGGACTGATTTCCTTTAGGATGGACTGGTAGGATCTCCTTGCAGTCCAAGAGTCTTCTCCAGCACCACAGTTCAAAAGCATCAATTCTTTGGCGCTCAGCTTTCTTTATAGTTCAACTTTCACAATCATACATGACTACTGGAAAAACCATAGCCTTGACTTGTTGGCAAAGTAATGTCTCTGCTTTTTAATATGCTGTCTAGGTTGGTCATAACTTTCCTTCCAGGGAGTAAGTGTCTTTTAATTTCATGGCTGCAATCACCATCTGCAGTGATTTTGGAGCCCCCCAAATTAGAGTCTGACACTGTTTCCACTGTTTCCCCATCTATTTGCCACGAAGTGATGAGACCACATGCCATGATCTTAGTTTTCTGAATGTTGAGCGTTAAGCCAACTTTTCCACTCTCCTCTTTCACTTTCACCAAGAGGCTCTTTAGTTCTTTGCTTTCTGCCATTAAGGTCGTGTCATCTGCATGTCTGAGGTTGTTAATGTTTCTCCCAGCAATCTTGATTCCAGCTTGTGCTTCCTCCAGCCCAGCGTTTCTCATGATGTCCTCGGCATGTAAGTTAAGTAAGCAGGGTGACAATATACAGCCTTGACGTAGGTTTCGGATTGATGCCAGCACCACCATCGGTGCTTTTTTTTTTTCATTTTCATTTTTCCTTAGGGTACGTATCACTGGGGTTATGTCATCGAAGTGTTGCGTTTTAGTGTCCCTTGTTCCCGTTTGGATGGTTATGCCACAACTCAGTACATTCTGAAATTTACTTGTCATTTTGTTTTTGAATTTTAGAGATGGTTTTGTTTAAAATTTTTCTTTTGTAATTGTGTAAAATATTTAAGTGGTTCGTAAGCATAATCTAGAAAGTAAGCTACTGTCAGAGAAGTCCAGCTCTCATGTGTGTCCTTCCTTCCCCTGCAGTAAGCGGCCATTCAGAAATATTACGGTTCTTCCATTTCTGTCTTTACACTGTGTGTGTGATATAATCTATAGGCCAAATGTAAGCATGTTCACACTGACCCATGCTCTGTGTCTCCAGAGGAAAGGAAGCGAATCTAGTTACACTTTACACATTAACACACAAACTGTAACCATTTTTGTTTGTTTGCTTTTCGGGCAGGAAGGGAGGTGGTGGGGCAGGACTGAGTTGGTGCTTCTGCAGTCAGCTCCTCAGAGGGACGGGACTTGGGGTTGCTGTTGCTGTTTTCAGCCCTCCTCACCCTCCCTGAGCGCGCACTCTCTCTCCATCACTGCCCTCGCCCATAATTACGCTCCAGCGGCTCAGGAGAGAACCTCTGTGGCTCTCTGCAAACTGTCCTTTTCTAGAAACTCGCAGATGAGTCGTAGGAGGAACTGCCCCCTGCTTTCAGAATGAGTTCAGACGCCCTGTGGGGACTTTCCGCTGCGGGAGGCCGTGTGGTCAGCCTGCCCAGCCTTGGAGGCTGTCCAGCCGCTCTGGCCTCTGGCTCGAGCGCGTTTGAAAGCTCTCCCTTCCAACTGTGCAAGCCTTAGATGAGTAAAGAGCCGTCTTCTGATGGTAACAGAACCACAGCCTGTCCGTCCAGATTGTGAATGTGTTGAGCATTCTTTGCCTTTAGGTTTTGTTTTACGTGATGAGGACACTGGTGTGAGCAATGAAATGTGTGACCAGGAGCATCCAGAATGGGCAGGCACATATTTAAAGGGATGGCTTTGTGTAGTGTGATGCGATACATAAAGGCTTTTATGAATACATTTTAACTTCCTTAGACGTCCTTTAAAAAAATTAATGTTCCATGTAGGGAGCTCAGCTCTGTGTTCTTTGGTGACCTTTAGATGGGTGGGATGGCTTAGGGGATAAAAAGTAGGGCTAAGGGCGAGGGGATATATGTATACATTCTGTTGTACAAAATTATAAAGCAATTATGAAAAAGTGAAAGTGAAAATTGCTCAGTTGTGTCCAGCTCTTTGCGACCCCATGGACTATACAGTCCGTGGAATTCCCCAGGCCAGAATACTGGAGTGGGTAGCCTTTCCCTTCTCCAGGGGATCTTCCCAACCCAGGGACCGAACCCAGATCTCCCACATTGCAGGCAGATTCTTTACCAGCTTAGCCCCAAGGGAAGCCCAAAAATACTGGAATGGGTAGCCTATCCCTTCTCCATCAGATCTTCCTGACCCAGGAATCATTATACCCCAGTAAAAACAGTACTGTTCTGAATATGCTGCCATGGTCCATCAGCTAGTTTATGCATGTAAGATTATTTGATAGTTTAAAAAACATGTATTTATGAAGACAGGAAGAGGACCTGACGTCCTTTGACTCTTCCCCCTGGTGTCTGGTATGTTACATCCGATATCTCTTTCGGGAATTAAAGCTCATCTCTTGAGGCAGATGGTGCTGTTTAATTTGGGGGTTTTTGTTCCGTTTTGTCTTTGGTGGAAAAGCTGGGTGCGGGGCTGAAAGTGGCGTTGCTTGCCTGGTGTCAGGGAGCTGGGGGCCGCCCAGCCCGATTGGAGCCTCGGTTTGTCTGTAAACAAAGCCCTTGCTGTTCCCAGGGCGCACTGATGCCTCAACTTCCTTTTCTTGTCCTAAAACGAAACCTAAGGATCTTCTTTCACCAGATTAAGATTAGGTAACTACTTGTTAGCTAGAAACTTAGTTGACCCAACAGTTGTTAAAAACCATGCAAAATGGTGAGGAATGCTACATGAAGACCTGGAACAAATACTTAAACAGTCGCTCCTTGGAGTAAGAGGTGGGAGTTTTCATGTTAAATATAATATTTAACAAGAACTCACGGGTTTTCAAGTGCAGTGTGTCATTCACCAAGAGAGATCTTTGACTTAGCCGTTGAAAGCCTCAATAAAGTTAAAAGACTAAAAAACAGAGAATGATTTCAGCAAAATAAGAAATTAGTATCAAAATGAGAAATTAATATCGTTTGGTATTGATTTCTAACATAATTTCAGTGACAAGAGAAAAGACTGTGAAGTTTTTGCACCTTGTTTTATGCACCTGGATATGTTCCAGTGTCTCCTGGTTTATATACTATGGGAACTTGAATATAATTTGTATCCTGCTATTGTGTGACCATTGTATAAATCTTAATTATGTTGAATTGCTTCATAGTACTTTTCAGGCCTACTGTATCCTTCCACTTTTCTGTCTATTCATTCCAATAATTTTTGAGAGTTTGATATTGAAACTCCAACTAAAAATCTTAATTTATCTACTTAAAAATAATTGTAATACATAGTGAAACTATATGTAACTTTGTTCTGTATTTTCCAAGTCTCCTGTAAATGTGTTACCATACTTTCATAATTAAAAAAAAATTAAAACAGTACTATTTAAAATAATCTGATTTTCATTGTTGGAAGAGTTATACCATTCCTGTAATCTGGGCCATGTGCCTCTAATACTTCACAGCTGTTAATTTTTCCCTAGATCACAAGACTTTCTATGCAACTGCTCTAATTCACATACCCATTTTGGGGAAAACCTAAAAGGATATTTGTCTCAAGTATGTAGTGTTTCAGAATACTGGTTTGCCTAAGATGAAATATAAAATTATTACAATTTTATACTTTCTGATGTGCTGGGTTTTTTTCTGTGTGTTGTGCTTTCCTCTGGCAGGCCTAGTCAAATTTTACTTGCTACCCTTTAAACATTGAGAGGTCCTGAGATCATTTTATGGTTTGTTTAAAAAGAAGAGAAGTGGGATTTTTCTCCTGGTCAAACTAGAAGATAAAGTTTACCAAGGGTAAAAATAAGAGAAATAGGTTAGAAATGTATTATAAGCTCTGGAAAAAAAGAAGATTATCATGGGAAAACATTCTTAATTCTCAGTCAGTTCAGTTCTTCAGTCTCTCAGCCGTGTCCGACTCTTTGTGACCCCATGAACTACAGCACGCCAGGCCTTCCTGTCCATCACCAACTCTCAGAGTTTACTCAAACTGACGTCCATTGAGTTGGTGATGCCATCCAACCATCTCATCCTCTGTCGTCCCCTTCTCCTCCTGCCTTCAATCTTTCCCAGCATCAGGGTCTTTTCCAAGGAGTCAGTTCTTCACATCAGGTGGCCAAAGTATTGGAGTTTCAGTTCAACATCAATCCTTCCAATGAACACTCAGGACTGATCTCCTTTAGGATGGACTGGTTGGATCTTTTTGCAGTCCAAGGGACTCTCAAGAGTCTTCTCCAACACCACAGTTTAAAAGCATCAATTCTTTGGCGCTCAGCTTTCTTTATAGTCCAACTCTCACATCCATACATGACTACTGGAAAAACCATAGCCTTGATTAGACTGACCTTTGTTGGCAAAGTAATGTCTCTGCTTTTTAATATGCTGTCTAAGTTGGTCATAACTTTTCTTCCAAGGAGCAAGCGTCTTTTAATTTCATGGCTGCAGTCACCATCTGCAGTGATTTGGGGGCCCAAAAAAATAAAGTCTGACACTGTTTTCACTGTTTCCCCATCTATTTGTCATGAAGTGATGGGACCAGATGCCATTATCTTCGTTTTCTGAATGTTGAGCTTTGAGCCAACTTTTTCACTCTCCTCTTTCACTTTCATCAAGAGGCTCTTTAGTTCTTCTTCACTTTCTGCCATAAGGGTGATATCATCTGCAAGTCTGAGGTTATTGATGTTTCTCCCACCAATCTTGATTCCAGCTTGTGCTTTATCCAGCCCAGCATTTCTCATGATGTACTCTGCATATAAGTTAAATAAGCAGGGTGACAGTATACAGCCTTGGCGTACTCCTTTTCCTGTTTGGAACCAGTCTGTTGTTCCATGTCCAGTTCTAACTTGCTTCTTGACCTGCAAGCACATTTCTCAAGAGGCAGGTCAGGTGGTCTGGGATTCCCATCTCTTTCAGAATTTTCCACAGTTTATTGTGATCCACACAGTCAAAGGCTTTGGCATAGTCAATAAAGCAGAAGTGGTTGTTTTTCTGGAACGCTCTTGCTTTTTCCATGATCCTGCTGATGTTGGCAATTTGATCTCTGGTTCCTCTGCCTTTTCTAAATGCGGCTTTAAATCTGGAAGTCCATGGTTCATGTACTGTTGAAGACTGACTTGGAAAATTTGGGGCATTACTTTGCTAGCATGTGAGATGAGTGCAATTTTGTGATAGTTCGAGCATTCTTTGGCATTGCCTTTCTTTGGGATTGGAATGAAAACTGACCTTTTCCAGTCCTGTGGCCACTGTTGGGTTTTCCAAATTTGCTGGCATATTGAGTGCAATATTGACTTTCACAGCATCATCTTTTAGGATTTGAAATGGCTCAACTGGAATTCCATCACCTCCCCTAACTTTGTTCGTAGTGATGCTTCCTAAGGTCCCTTTGACTTCACTTTCCAGGATGTCTGACTCTAGGTTGGTGATCACACCATCGGGATTATCTGGGTCTTGAAGATCTTTTTTGTACAGTTCTTCTGTGTATTCTTGCCACCTGTTCTTAATATCTGCTTCTGTTAGGTCCATACCATTTCTGTCCTTTATCGAGCCCACCTTTGCATGAAATATTCCCTTGGTATCTCTAATTTTCTTGAAGGGATCTCTAGACTTTCCCATTCTGTTGTTTTCCTCTATTTCTTTGCATTGATAGCTGAAGAAGGCTTTCTTATCTCTCCTTGCTTTTCTTTGGAACTCTGCATTCAAATGGGTATATCTTTCCTTTTTCCCTTTGCCTTTTGCTTCTCTTCTATTCGTAGCTATTTGTAAGGCCCCCTCAGAGAACCATTTTGCCATTTTGCATTTCTTTTCTTCAGGGTCGGTCTTGATCCCTGCCTCCTGTACAATGTCAGGAACTTCCATCCGTAGTTCTTCAGCACTCTATCAGATCTAGTCCCTTAAATCTCTTTCTCACTTACACTGTATAATCATAAGGGATTTGATTTAGGTCATTCCTGAATGGTCTAGTGGTTTTCCCCACTTTCTTCAATTTCAGTCTGAATTTGGCAATAAGGAGCTCATGATCTGAGCCACAGTCAGCTTCTGGTTTTGTTTTTGCCGACTATATAGAACTTCTCCATCTTTGGCCACAAATATAATCAGTCTGATTTTGGTAGAGACCATCTGGTGATGTCCATGTGTAGAGTCTTCTCTTGTGTTGTTAGAAGAGGGTGTTTGCTATGACCAGCACGTTCTCTTGGCAAAACTGTTAGACTTTGCTCTGCTTCATTCTGTACTCCAAGGCCAAATTTGCTTGTTACTCCAGGTATTTCTTGACTTCTTGCTTTTGCATTCCAGTCCCCTATAATGAAAAGGACATCTTTTTTGGGTGTTAGTTCTGGAAAGTCTTGTTCTTAATTATAAACTAACCCAGTTTGGATAGATCAGTAAAGTGTAAATAGATACTGTGAGTCTTGGTGAAGAAGACCTATAGAAAGGTTCTCAAGCCCTTGACCTGTGCCAGCATCTGGAAAGAACAGAGTTGACTCCACGTCTGAACTGAAATGAGCCTGTTGGTACTAGGAGGACACGCGCCGCTGCAGTCAGGATACGGTGGGAGAGAAAGTAAAACACCCCCTTTCCTTTCCCAGTTTTGTCAATCCCCAAACAAAATTAGAGATGACCTAAGACCAAAAGAATAAACATGCAAAATTCTATTATGTGATGGCTTCCCATTCTTCTCTAAAATAAATACTACTGTGACAAATATTTGCATGGATGGTGATTATTTTATTATTCCATATTTAAGGTAATTTTTTTAAATAAGGAGTCTTACAAGTATTATAACAGAAGGAGAGAAAATGTATACATTTTCATCATTCGCCGTTAAAAATAAGAGATATATCTTGTTTAAATCGTAGAACAAAAAGATATATCTTTTCCCTGCATTGCACAAAGAGTCTACTGTACTTGAAAGCTGTGCTGTGCTTAGTCACTCTATCGTGTCTGACTTTTGGCCACCCCATGGAGTGTAGCCCACGAGGCTCCTCTGTTCATGGGGATTCTCCAGGCAAGTGTACTGGAGTGGGTAGCCATTCCCTTCTCCAGGGAATCTTCCCAACCTAGGGTTTGAACCCAGGTCTCCTGCACTGCAGGCAGATTCTTTACCAGCTGAGCTACCAGGGAAGCCCTACTTGAAAGCTAGTAGCTTTGAAACTCTGGTGCTCGGCTCTCAGCAGCAGATATATAAAGTGTCTGCTCTACATTCAGGTAACTTTGATCTGAGTTCCTTTTGTCCGCTCTGATGCAGTGTGGGCATGCTAGAGTATTATGTTTGGGTCACACATTTGCCTGATGACTGTGTCAGTAGCTAGATTGAAGCCTCTGTTAATGCTGTGGAAATTAAGGTCCATCTTTCTCTCTCCCTCTGTAGGCGGAGTTACAGAAAAAAAAATTGTTGATATGTTTATTGCAGAAAATTTGAAAGATTCACAAAAATAATAGTCACTCAGAACTGTGTCATCCAGAAATAACTACTAACTGCTGCTGCTGCTGCTGAGTCACTTCAGTCGTGTCCGACTCTGTGTGACCCCATAGACGGAAGCCCACCAGGCTCCCCCATCCCTGGGATTCTCCAGGCAAGAACACTGGAGTGGGTTGCCATTTCCTTCTCCAGTGTGTGAAAGTGAAAAGTGAAAGTGAAGTTGCTCAGTCGTGTCCGACCCTTGGCGACCCCACGGACTGCAGCCTACCAGGCTCCTCCATCCATGGGATTTTTCTAGGCAATAGTACTGGAGTGGCTTGCCATTGCCTTCTCCGATAACTACTAACAATTTGACATATTTCATATATGTATATATGTGTCTAGACTGTATACGTGTGCCTTGGCATGCATTTGCTTGCTGCTGCTGGTGCTGCTAAGTCACTTCAGTCGTGTCCGACTCTGTGTGACCCCATAGACAGCAGCCCACCAGGCTTCCCCGTCCCTGGGATTCTCCACATATAATTACATATGTATACATTATAAAGCACAGTTGGGACCATATAGTACTTATCTTCTGGTGCTCCCCTTTAATGGTATCTGTCACTAGTATTTCTCAATGTCATTCATGTTCCTCTTAGACTTTGTTTCAAATGACTGCATGACATTGCATCATACTGCTGCTGCTAAGTCACTTCAGTCGTGTCCGACTCTGTGTGACCCCATAGATGGCAGCCCACCAGGCTCCCCCGTCCCTGGGATTCTCCAGGCAAGAACACTGGAGTGGGTTGCCATTTCCTTCTCCAATGTGTGAAAGTGAAAAGTGAAAGTGAAGTCGCTCAGTCGTGTCCAACCCTTAGCGACCCCACGGACTGCAGCCCACCAGGCTCCTCTGTCCATGGGATTTTCTAGGCAAGAGTACTGGAGCGGCTTGCCATTGCCTTCTCCGTGCATCATACTACTTTGTCACAATTCACATTCTCTTACTGCTGTATGCTTGGTTTATTTCCATTTAATCATTATCGTAGAACCTTTTTCTCAATTTTCTAATGTGATTTTATGGCATAGCATATTATTTGATCAAAAATGTCTTGCTTCTTGTTCATTGAAAACTCTGAGCATTTGAGAAGCTGATTCAGGATTGTGATATTCATTTTCATATTTATTGTGTCGTTTGTTTCCGTTTGATCTCCTGTCATCCACTCTTCCATGAAGATTGAATGTCTTCATGCCGAGGAGTCAGACTTCAGTGCAAAACTAGATGGACATGGTTCCTCTTCTTGTAGAGTATTTTGCTTGGTGGGAAAGTATGTGTGTGTGTGTTAGTTGCTTAGTCGTGTCCGACTCCCTGCAACCCCATAGACTGCAGCCCACCAGGTCCCTCCATCCATGGGATTCTCCAGGCTAGAACACTGGAGTGGGTTGCCGTGTCCTTCTCCAAAAGGAACTATAGAAAGAAAGAAAGTGATGTCGCTCAGTCGTGTCTGACTCCTTGCGACCCCATGGACTGTAGCCTACCAGGCTCCTCCATCCATGGAATTTTCCAGGCAAGAGTGCTGGAGTGGTTTGCCATTTCCTTCTCCAGTAGGAAAGTGTAATATGAAACAATTACCTAAATTGTTATAGAATTATAATTGTAATTTACATTTCAAACCAAAAGTCTTATTAGTCTTGTTAAAACTTACACTTGAGGAATCTAAAGTGGCAAGAAAACAATTCCTCAATTAAAATTATTCTTACTAATTTTTAAAACAAATTTATTATCTTACTGATTTTGTTATCTTTCATAGCTTACATTTAAAATAGAAAACCTCTGTGCTTGATCCGAGAAGTTGCCACAAACCAGATGATACAATGCAGGCATTTTATGTCTTCCTCTCACCAAATGCCCAGTCTGGGAGAGAAATCATTCATCCTTCTGGTTGAGTGTTTGGCTTCTGAGCTACAGTATTTTCTGAGTTAGCAGATTTCAAGGTATGAGTTGAATTCTTTCAGCCAGCATTGTGGTTTTGATGCATGAGATTTCATCATCATGCTCAAAAAGTACCAACCTGCTCACAAAGTAAGTTAAGCCCAAAGTGAGCACAGTGATGTAGATAAACATGTTCCCAAGACAGGGATCCAGTGAAGCCAGTGCTGTTTATAACGTCAGTGCAGTGAGACATGGCGGTTTCAGTGCATCGTTTAAGGGGACCGTGCTTCATGGACTACTCAAGGCAAGGATGACGTAACATTTGGTTCTTTTGTTTTACATTTCATTGCTCAGCAGTTTAGTTAACAATGTGTATTGGGCTAGAAAGCCACTGGGCCATTCTAGGGTCCAGAGTAGATTTAGCCTCCGTTGGGTAGAAAAGTTGGAACCAAAGCTGAGATCTAGAGTGATGAGTTAATGAAGAGCCACAGTACAGAGTTCAGAGCAGAAAATGAGCTTAAATGCCCTCAGATTTATTTGGCGGTGAAACAGGATAAATAAACTACCAGCAGGGTAACTGGGCAACCGGAGAAGATTTGAGGAGGAAGGAAGTGTCTTGAATTTACTTCCCATGTTATATGGAGCCTTAGGCTAAAGGAATGTGATAGTCTTAAAGCACTGGGATTAACTGATACTCGTGCTTCCTTCACTTAAATTCACATATGTCAACATCTTGCCACATTTACCTTATCTATGTGTTCTGTTTTTGGATTTGCTTGTGGTACATTTAAAAGTACATTAAAACTATCTACTTTTGTGAGTTGACTCTGTATATGCCTACTCTAGGGCTTCCCAGGTGGTGAGGTAAGGAATCCACCTGCCAATGCAGGAGACACAAGAGATGCAGGTTCGATCCCTGGGTCAGGAAGATCCCCTGGAGTAGGAAATGGTAACCCAATCCAGCCTTCTTGCCTGGAGAATCCCATGGACAGAGGAGCCTGGTGGGCTGTATAGTCCATGGGGCCGCAGAGAATCAGACCCAACTGAGCACACACGCACTTTACTGAATTCTTACTCATTCTTACAGTTCGGTTGATTTTCTTAGTTTCCTTCGTTAGATTGTCATATCAGCTGCAAATAAATGATTTTGTTTCTTCCTTTACAATTTTCATGCCTCTTTAAAATTTCCTTTCTTATTTTATCGAGTTGTCCAGGATCTCTAGTTAAAGTTTTAAATAGTACCACTGATTAAATTCTGACATTGATGATAATGCTTTTGGTAGTCTGCAGTTAAATAGAGTGGTCGCAGTTAGCTTCTTGTGGATCTTATTTACATAGTTTCAGAAATTATCTTCTAATTATAACTTTCTGGGCATTTTGAGGGGAATTGGTATGCAATTTTTATCACTTTGTTTTGACTTATAGTGATATTTTTCCATATGGAATTGTAGTGAATTGTAGGAATAGATTTTTCTGATGTCATGCTATCCTTTTATTACTGAGATAAAGCTGACTTCATTTAATATGTTTTGGAGCTCCTTTATTTTAATTCAGTGATATAGATAGTATTGTGACTAGTGAAATACAGACCCACTTGAAAGTTGCTTTTATATACTTTTATCATCAATAAGATTCCTAAATCAATCAGGGAGTAAAACCATATCCACGATCCCTGGGAGGGCTCCAGAATATTTTGTTAAACAGAGGTCCTCACCCTCGAAATAGCGAGGAGTCGCTAGCCTAGGAACTTAAAAGCAAGCTCATGCTCACCCTTGCCCCTGTTCTGGGAGTTTCGCTTTTGAGTGTTGTCTAGAAGATGGTCTTGAAGTTAATCTGCACATCCTACAATCTCAGACATAAACGATTTTAAAAGGTCATCTCAGTTACCTTTTCTAAATAGATTAGAATGGTTAGTGTGAAATGTATTTTTGGAGTATGGGAGGGGAGTTGATATTTCTTCAAAATCCCTCCTAACAGTCAATAACTATCACACAATGGTTGTAAAACGTGAAGAATATTAGGGTGTGAGTTAATAAATCCCTGAAGCCTGAATGTTGGGTCATCATGTCTCTTCCGGGAGAGCTTCCTGACCCAGGAATTGAACTGGGGTCTCCTGTATTTCAGGCAGATGCTTTACCAACTGAGCTACCAGGGAAGCCCCTCTTTAGTGTGGGAAGGAAGAAATCCAGATGTTCAGATGTATTCTCATCTGAATACATCTGTTTTTAAAAATGCCTCCACATCTCTGGGATGTCTGGGTATGTTCTTTTACCCATTTTTATAGAATCTAGAAGCTGAATGTGTGGGTTTGAGAAAGAAGATCATTTAAAACCAAAATGCTGCTGTAAAGTAGAGGGTTTTGATCTGGGAGCATTTGCTAGTTGTCAGTATTGCTGGTGATTTGGAAAACATATAAAATTTATGTTTCCTGTGTTTATAAAGTGCTTACAAGTAAGTCTGAAAACTTTAGTTTTTTGAAAATAGCATTCACCTAGTCCTTTGTTTGGAGAAGGCAATGGCAAACCACCCCAGTCCTCTTGCCTAGAAAATCCCATGGACGGAGGAGCCTGGTAGGCTGCAGTCCATGGGGTCGCTACAAGTCAGATGACTGAGCGACTTCACTTTCACTTTTCACTTTCACACATTGGAGAAGGAAATGGCAACCCACTCCAGTGTTCTTGCCTGGAGAATCCCAGGGACGGGGGAGCCTGGTGGGCTGCCGTCTATGGGGTCTCACAGAGTCGGACACGACTGAAGTGACTTAGCAGCAGCAGCAGCAGTCCTTTAGTGACATGCACATAGTCAAAAAAAAGTTGAAAGGAAACAATTGGTGATGTAAATTACACTTCAGGCCAACTTTTGAGTTGGCTGGCTCTTTTGAAGTTGAGTCTCAAATAAAATTCTAGAGTCATTGCTCATAGTAGCTGAAAAGAACCTCAAGAGTATTTGTTCAAAATATTTTGGGGCATTTCTGATGGAGCAAGTATTTTGTTAGATGTTCAGTTCAGTTCAGTTCAGTCGCTCAGTCGTGTCTGACTCTCTGCGACCCCATAAACCACAGCACACCAGGCCTCCCTGTCCATCACCAACTCCCAGAGTTCACCCAAACTCATGTCCATCGAGTCGATGAAGGTTATAAAAATGAACAAAATGTGGCTCTAGCCTATAAAGTTTAGCTTGGGAGACAGATAACTTGAATAAAGAGCTTATGTAGGGATACTGTATTATAGAATGGAACCTAAGGTAGGAGGTGGATTCCCCAGTTTTGTGGGGTGACTCCTCCACTTGGGCAGGCATCCCAGGCTCATACAGCTCCTTAGAGGTAGTGGCCCTGCTGACATGGATTCCTGGTCTCTTGACATAAGTCTGATGATCTGGTTCACAGTGGGTTGACCTGTTCAAGGCTTTGAGAAAGAAAATTTCATTCAGTACCTCTCTTTAAGGTAGCTTACTCTCTGTGTGCTTAACGGCTATTTCATTGAGATTCTTAGTCATTCCTATGTGCTTATCTCGTAGGTTTTTTATTTTCTTTTTCCTGGGGGAGGAATTCCCACTGTAGATCCAAAAGCAATTTGAGTGATCACTTGAGTAATTTTTAATCTGGTATCACTTGTTCTCTGAAATCCTGTACTGTTACCATGTACCTCAGGATAAAGGCTCAGATCCTTTTTGTGGCTTTTAGTCCTTCCTGATCTTGCCTACTTCTGCAACCACATCCTTCTCTTTTACACTTGAACTTCAGAAGGGCTGGATGCCTACCTCTCAATGGTTCAACTGACTTGATGTGCTGTTTCTAGCTTCATGCTTTTCCCAGAACCTCTTGACTCCATTTCTGCTGTAGACTCATCCATTTTCCCAAGAGTTTTGCCCTGGGGAGTCCTCCAGAACCCTCAGTTCAGTTCAGTCGCTCAGTCGTGTCCAGCTTTTTGCGACCCCATGGATTGCAGCACGCCAGGCTTCCCTGTACATCACCAGCTCCTGGAGCCTGCTCAAACTCATGTCCATTAAGTTGGAGATGCCATCCAACCATCTCATCCTCTGTTGTCCCCTTCTCCTGCCTTCAGTCATTCCCAGCATCCAGGTCTTTTCCAGTGAGTCAGCTCTTCGCATCAGGTCGCCAAAGTACTGGAGCTTCAGCATCAGTCCTTCCAAAGAATATTCAGGACTGATCTCCTTTAGGATAGACTGGTTGGATCTCCTTGCAGTCCCAGGGACTCTCAAGAGTCTTCTCCAGCGTCACAGTATAAAAGCATCAATCCTTCGATGCTCAGTCTTCTTTCTGGTCCAGCTGTCACACCCCTGGGCTGGGCCAGTCGAGGGACAGCGCCCAGCCCCCCAGAGTGGTGTTTTGTGAAAGTGGCTCATCCCTCTGCTCTGCAGTCGTAGCTGATGCTCAGCTGTTGGACCTTCCGTTCTTGTTGCCCTTCGTGTACACACCGATCGCGTGTGATTTTCCGTTTATCAATCTAGGAGCTGCCTTGTGCGAGCACGGTGCGTCAGGCCTGACCCGCGTGCTGGCTTGCAGCGGCTCCTCCTGCCTCCGGGCCTTTGTTCGAGTTGTGTGTTCCCCTGGCTGTACCAGATGCGGTTCTTTCCACGTCATTTAGATTCGTCTGAAATATCAACATCTCTTTTCTTCACATTTGTTCCCAAACTTAGGTTGCCTAGCACACTGGTAGGTGTTTAATAAATGCTGAGTAATTAATGAAACGTTTAAAACTGCATTTTTCATGAGACAGGAAAAGTGTGTCCACACCCCTGGGTATATTTAACATTTTTTGCTATTGTTTTTTTAGGTAATGTGTTTTGGATTCTAATTTGTTTTCCCTTGGAAAATACATCTTTTAGAGGATGTTAAGACAACCACATCCACATTTATGTTGTTCATCCACCACCAATAGGAGCTTCAGTTCAGTTCAGTTCAGTCGCTCAGTCGTGTCCGACTCTCTGCGACCCCATGAATCACAGCACGCCAGGCCTCCCTGTCCATCACCAAATCCCGGAGTTCACTCAAACTCATGTCCACAGAGTTGGTGATGCCTTCCAGCCATCTCATTCTCGGTCGTCCCTGTCTCCTCTCGCTTACTCCCTGTGAATTCACTCAGAATTCTCATTAATAGATAATCACATGTCAGATTACAGCTTACAGAATTTGATACTTTGTTGCATTTTATGGATTAAAACATGTTTTAAGGCAAGGGCATTTTAAAATTTATCAGGTGCTGTTAGTCATGGTTCTGTGGACAAGAATTGCCTCTGTTCTCCAATCTGTAGCCATATGAAGTGTAAACCAGCCATTATATATATATATTTTAAAATATATTTATGAAAGGAAACTGTTCAGTTACAATGTAAGCTAAACCTGTTAACATTTGAAGGATAATCTGTTCAGCTTTTCCATTCTGTAGCATTTTTAATAGATAATTGACTGTTTAGTCAAAAAGGTAAAAGCAAAGCTTGATTTTTCTAAAGAAACGTGAACTTGCAGAGGAAACAGTGTGTGTTGAGTGCTGAGTGTTTCCTGGTAATCGTAATGGGTGGTTTCCCTGCTCCTCTCTCTGGGTCTGTCTCTAAGAAAGCCAAATTACAGGATGGTTAATATCATAAAGGATTCTTCTCTCAAACACTAGGATGGCCCGATACAAAGGGGATGCAGTGAGATACTGCCTCGGTAGATGAACCTCAGCAAATCATACCCTTCTTTGGATTCTCAGCTACGTTATGTAAGTGGTCATACAGATGGATTTTTTTTTTAACTCTGATTTTCCTAAACTGCTCTCCCATCCATGGAACAGTGGAAGGTGTTCTGAAAATACAGAAGGAGAAGAATGCACTGCTGTTACTTTAAGAAGGAAATTAAGCAGGGAGGGAGGAGGTGGATGTTGTGACTGCTGACATTTGTGGCCTCTTTTTCATTTGCGTAAGAGGTGGACTGGCTTTTCTGTAGCGGCGTTGCCATGGAGAGGCAGTGGGGGAGGACTCCCAGGACCGCAGCCCCGGCGAGCAGCTCCTTCTCAGCGCTGCTCCAGAATGTGCCATGCGGGGTGGGGGGGCCCAGGTGGCTCAGATCACGGGGGGGCCGGCTGACCTGTCATGCCTGGTAATGTGACTGTGCAGGGACCCCTGGGGGTGACAGACATGTTCGTGGAAGCGCCTGTGGATTCTCTGTGTGAAGTGAATGGATTGTAATGTTGTATGTATTCCCACCCTTCCTGATTTCTTCCACTCGAGCTTCAATGAAGAGTTGAAACAGATTAAACCAAATGTCCGCCCTTCCTCCAACAAGAAACCGACTCACCTCAGTCGGCGTGTTTGCGTATAGATGAATGACAGAAGAGCAAATCAGATAAACGATGATGGGAATAATGCACTCAGAGAGATCTAACAGGGTGGGTGGGACTGGAACCAGGCGTGAATGTGTCCCTAAGCTGGGGTCCTGAGTGTACGGGTGTCATAGAGCTGTGTAGCCGGAGCATTCAAGAACGTGGAACAGTGACAGCTGCAAGAATTTTCCTACGAAATAGGTAGAGGAAAATCAGTGGTGTGTTTTATAGACAAACCTGCTGTATCTCAGGTGAATGTTAGGACTCTTGTCATTGCTGTTAATAGGTTTTATTGGAAATAGTTTTATGTCAAACAAAATTTTTGTGAACGCGTTTGTAGTAGCATCATCTTGGGGGGTCTTGTTGGTTTGTTCTCTTGACGTCAGTGGTAGATTGAATATGATGACTATTTTGGTCTTTTGTTTTCTTGTGGCTGTCATTGTGGATAACGCCTTTGTTTAACAATAAATGTGATTGGTAATTTTAGCTTAAACTCTAAGCTGCTGTTTAAAATATTTCTACATCAAAATATGTTTCTCTTGAGGAAGTCATATAAGATGTTAAACTTACCAAATATAAAGAAACTTTTTGACATCTCAGTCTTCTGGTGAAATCTGAATGATTGTTTTATAGTAGTTGAGTCAGAGATGGTTTAGGTGAAGATACATTGTATGGCTGTTACAGTCATTAACTGCTTATTACTGCTTATTTTTAAGAATAACTAATTGCCTAATTTAATCCATGAAAGAAATGCTACACCAAGTCTTTTTTTTTTTTCTTAATTAAGGTAGTGTTAAGTGAAATCTAGACATGGTATCATACATAGTGGTACATAGTACTACTGTCAAGATTTGTAAAATGTAGAAATTTATTACTGAATTTACTTGGAAACTATCATTTCACATTAAGGCATTTTGGAAATTTTTCAATAAAAGTAGAGATTGTATATATATTTAAAACTTTCTTAAGTGATAGCTTTATTTGGCTTACTAAAACTCTACTTCTTTTGTGTTTGAAATATTATATATTAAGAATAATTTCCTTCTTAAATAAAATATTTAAAGGCATAAAAGTTTATAAATTATTAGGTATAGATGTTGATGGAGTTGACATTTTTCATTATTTTTCTTAGTTTTTAAATTAATTCTCAGGTACACCCATTCAACAGGAGACCAAAATCAGTTTTCATGACTCATGCAAGTGAAAGGGCGATGAAGTGTGACATATTTGCATATGGTTAGATAATAGCAGGTAATTCTTGGGCATCCCATGTGACTCACCTGGTCAAGAATCCGCCTGCAGTGTGGGAGACCTGGGTTCAATCCCTGGGTTGGGAAGATCCCTTGGAGAAGGAAAGGCTGCCCGCTGCAGTGTCCTGGCCTGGAGAGTTCCACGTCAATGTTAACTGCAAGCTGAGTATTCTAAACACCTGCCCTGTTGTCTTTTCTGAATCTCACACACTTTTGTGAGGGAGGTGCTTTTTTTTTTTTTCCCCTCCCTCCCCACCCCCCCATTTTATGGACAAAGAAACTGAGGTCTAGAGGGTAATTTAATGTCATAGAGATAAGAAGAGATGGACCAGGATTTGAACCCATGACAGTTTTTAACCACCACGCTGTGTTTTGCATGTTAATACTCTAGCCTGGCATACTGTGAAAAGCTTTCCATCCGGGTATCCTGAGATGGAATCCCAGCTTTTTTATATCTTAGCCAAGTGATAGCTGAAGCTGCACCTCTTCTTGCCGCTGTTTTTTTCATATTTGACAGCAGAATGCATGTGAGTCCGTTAGTTCTAGTGCAAATGTGAAGGCTGGTTCCTTTCACACCCATGGCAATAGTTACTGCCGTCATGTGCTGCCATTCATTATGTTAAAGTATAAGGTTGTAATCCAAATTATGTTTTATTGCTCCATTTGGAAATAATTACTTGACTACAAGAGGAATAGAGAATATGATTAAAGTAATATTGAACCTTTCTCAGATGTCCATTCAAATATGGATCATTTTAAAGCAGAGTTTGGGGCTTCCCAGGTGGCTCAGTGCTAAAGAATCCGCCTGCAGTGCAGGAGACGTGGGTTCGATCCCTGGATCAGGAAGATTCCCTGGAGAAGGAAATGGTAGCCTACTCCAGTACTCTTGCCTGGAGAATCCCATGGACAGAGGAGCCTGACGGGCTGCAGTCCATGGGGTCGCAAGAGTCAGGCATGCCTTATTGCCTATAACCCCACAAAGCAGAGTTTCTCAATCTTGGCACTGTTGACGTTTTGGGCAGGTAACTCTTTGTCGGCAGGGCTGTCCTGGGTGTCGTGGGATGTTCAGCAGCATCCCTGGCCTATACCCAGTGGATGTCAAGGTCTCCCCCTCTGCTGTGTCTCCAGACATTGTCAGATACCCTTTGAAGAGCAAAATCACCCCTGGCCAAGAATGACAGCTAGAGACTTAGAGCCATGCATCAAACCAGTGGACGTAAGGTAATTACAGTGTGTTAAGGATGCCAGCAGGCGCTGTAGGTGAGAAGGAGGCGAGGGAGTGGACTGGCTCTCATGGCAGGTGTGGCTGTGCATGGGGTCCGGCAGAGAAGGGGCTGAGAGACGCGGAGGCCAGCGCAGAGGTCTGGGTGGGAGGTGCGGGCCAGGGCCAGGAGGGGAGATGGGTGGTCTGGGCAGGTTTTCGGAGGGAGAGCCAGAGGGCTTGGGGTTTGCTGGAATCTTACACTCTTGAGAGAGAAGAGTAAAAGGACAGTGGAGGTCTGAGGAGTGGATGCTGGGCAAGCTGCCCAGCAGCCCAGTGAATCCCGGGCCCTGCCTGGCCGTGCCCAGGACTCAGGTGTGTTTCTCAGCAAAGATAGGAATGACAGACTGTCCTCGACCTTCGTGAATATTGGGAACCATGAATCTGGGACTCTCAAGGGGCTGCATATTTAAACCCAGAATGATTTGCCATGCTTTATGGATAGGGTGTGCCCCTGCTTCTTCCTGGGTGCCTGTCCCTGCCCAGGTCTGTGTCCAAGCGCAGCCACTTGCAAAATCAATTCTTCTGACAGCAAATGAGGATCTTGCTTTTCAGTCCCAAGTGGGAAGTTTACAGATTCTTTCAAGCAGTGCATCCCAAGGGTGGCTTTGGTACGTACCCTAAATTGAACAAGCGGTAGGGATGGAGCATTCCAGGCCCGCTTTGTAGCAGAGCATTGAAGCAAACCCAGTGGAATTCCTCTCTTTCCACAGCAAGTAACTCCAGCAGGCTGTGTAGTGATGCTATTTTAATAAGATCACCGTGAGTATAATTTCCTGATCTTTTGTTAATAGCAGTGAGTAAAATCACTGGCTTGTAGTTGCAACGTACATGTAACTATTACACGATTCTAATGCCCATGACCTCAGCCATGATGATAAGCCCTTTTACCCCCATGAAACGATGTTGTTGAAATTGGGTGTATCTGAGTGTGGAGAATGGAAATTCATCTTTGAGCCAGAACCGCGGCCTGTCGTTGTGAAGTCTGGTGCCCAAAAGGAGACAAAGGGGAGAGAGAGGCTGCTCTCCCGGGAGCTCTGTGGGGCTTTGTTTCCATGCCCCGTCCCTTCCTCCACATCCCCACTCCAGTTCTGCTGATCGGTCAGATCAGTTCTTGGCTGCTTCCTTTTCCCTTGGGAAAAGACATTTTCAGCTCGATTTTCCACCCGGAGTCGCCCTGCCAAGTGGGCCTGAGTAAGTTAGTCGAGATGTTTTGTCTGGTCACTAGCTCTGACAGGTGTGAGTTCAGCCACGTTTGAACACGTGCTGTGTTTCAGGGGTTGCACTTGTGCTGCAGGGTCCATTTTCCTACCACTAGGGAAGATGAAAGAGAGATTTACCCATCAGGGAGCTTAAAAATCTCAGAGATGGAAAAGACATTCATGCGTAGTGGAGAACTGGAGAAACAGTGAGACAACCAGTGGCAGTGGGTGAAGGGGATGGAGTCAGATACCCTTAAACAGATGCTGCGCTCCAGCCCGTTGTTTGGATAGGTGAAGTTCTGTGGGACGCCCAGAAAGGTAAGAAAAACAGCTTTTCTGGATTTATGTATAGAAGTTTCCGAGAGCTGGGATTTAAGCTTGGTCACGAAAAATTGGGAAGATATGGGTAAATAGGGGCTTCCCTGGTGGCTCAGCAGTAAAGAATCCACCTGCCAATGCAGGAGATGCAAGTTCGATCCCTGGGTCGGGAAGATTCCCTGGAGGAGGGCATGGCAATCCACTCCAGTATTCTAGCCTGGAGAATCCCATGGACAGAGGAGCCTGGAGGGCTATGGTCCATGGGGTTGCAAAGAGTCAGACACGACTTAGCGACTGCACAGCAATGACAACGCAGATAAATACTGTGTGCCAGGACATCGGGTGGCCAGGATAGATGTTCATGTGGCGTTTATGATTTTAGCAGGTGATCCAGGCCTGAAAGGAGTAACCTTCCACACACGTGCACAGGTGCTCTCAATGCCAGAGGAGCCAGCGTGCGTGGGCACACACTGTGGAGGCCCCAGTGGGGATCAGGAAAGACTTTGAGAGCACATGACACTTAAGCTCAAACATGAAAGAGGAGGAGTTGCCAGCTTGGGCAGAACAGCCTTTTAAATGATACGGAATAGTAATATAGCATAGCATTAAGTTCACATTCTGGAGGCCACGTGCCTGGGGTGAAAGCCGGCAGCCAGGTTTCTCCGTGTTAGCGCTGCATTTGCTTCCAGGAGCCATGGTTTGCTTCTCGCCGAGTGGAGGTCACGGGCAGCTCCTCCCTCCTGGGTGGGTTTTGGGGTAGGATTGAGTGAGTGGGTCCACATCGAGTCCTTAGGACGGTGTCCACACAGGGCAAGCACTTATGTTTTAGCTGTTACTGGTAGATTTCTCCCCAGTAGGGTCAGAAGGAGGGTGAGGGCATCCCAGACAGGTGTGAGGGAAGCCCTGGCAGGTGGGTCTCAGAAGGAACCCCAAGAGTTTGAAGCCACGCTGGGGGCGGGCGAGCTGCAGATGGTCACCCCTAAAGGCAGTGCCGCCCTCCTCTTGGAGGAAGGTTTCCAGGAGGACGGATTCTGATGATGGCTCCAGACAGGTAACTTGTGGTTCCTCCACCAAGTTTTTAAGAAATGCGTGTGTGTGTGAATTCTCTTTTGCTGGTTTGTTTAACATATATTTTAGGGAGTTTAAGAAATAGTTAATGGTATCCTGGGTACCCTCATGTGCTACAGTATTATTGAAAAGAACTTTCAATCACACTGAAAGAGCTTGAATTTTTCTCAAGTTCAATTATATTCCAGTGTGCTTTCACTGTAATTTGCCTGACTTGGCCTGTATGACACAGCCTCTGAAACAAATGCCTACAGTTGATACGCAACCAGAGCTATTTTTGGCTTGACTAGATCAGATCCATACATATGAGGTTACAAGCCTAATTACTGTTATTTTTGGCCAGAGTCCTTGACAGTGTGGGAGGTGGCCAAGTACTTCCTTTGCGGAAAAAAAATGACATTTGTTCACTGTTTCAATTGTGATGATTGTTTAAAGTGTATGGGGTCTTTTTTTTTTTTTAATGATTGTTTTTAAAGATGCAGATTTAGGAATTTTATATGTTGTAAAATTTTTTATACATAAAAGTTTGTTCGTAACCACTCAACTGTTTTAAGGGTCCAGTGCTGTATCATTATTGCTCGTGAACTGTTATTACTAGATAATAGTTCAGTTCAGTTCAGTCACTCAGTTGTGTCCGACTCTCTGCGACCCCATGAATCACAGCACGCCAGGCCTCCCTGTCCATCACCAGCTCCCGGAGTTCACTCAAACTCATGTCCATCGAGTCGGTGATGCCATCTAGCCATCTCATTCTCTGTCGTCCCCTTCTCCTCCCGCCCCCAACCTTTCCCAGCATCAGTCTTTTCCAGTGAGTCAACTCGTCACATGAGGTATTGCAGTTTCAGCTTTAGCATCAGTCCTTCCAATGAACACCCAGGATTGATCTCCCCCAGAATGGACTGGTTGGATCTCCTTGCAGTACAAGGGACTCCCAAGAGTCTTCTCCAACACCACAGATAATAGTGAAGACAAATAAATAGAGGACATGTTCATGTTTATATCTAATAGTGTGGTGGTTATATTTCAAATAAAGTAATAGATACATACATGCTCTATATTGTACAAACAGACATTCGTCATACACATGCTCTCGCACATGTATACAAAATTATATGAAACTGGTATTTGATTATTTAGGCTAATGGACTCAGACAGTAATGTGAATGGTTCCCAAAGAATTTATTTTCCTAAATATAATTTAACATAATGTAATGAGAAGATTTAATGGTGCGTTTTCTAAGTGTTAGTCATTTTTGGAAATCCTTTTAGGGACTTTGGTGTTTCCTTTGTAGCTCAAATGGTAAAGAGTCTACCTGCAATGCAGGAGACCCCAGTTCAATCCCTGGGTCAGGAAGATCCCCTGGAGAAGAGAATAGCTACTCAGTCCACTTCCCTGGTGGCTTAGATGGTAAAGAACCCACCTGCAATGTAGGAGAGCTAGGTTCAATCTCTCAGTCAGGAAGATCCCCTGGAGAAGATTGGAAACCTACTCAAGTGTTCTGGCCTGGGAAATCGCATTATACAGAGGAGCCCAGTGGGCTACAGTCCATGGGGTTGCAAAGAGTAGGACATGACTGAGTGACTTAATACTTTCACTACTCTTTATGGACTTCTTCTCTCTGAATGTCTTGGCCAGTAATAAAAAGCTGTGGTTGACCATTAGTACTGTGGTCCACACCTGTGACCAGCTATACGTTTTTGCGCTTCTTTTCTTTACATTTTGTATTTGTAATGAACTAAGTCACTAATCTTAGCATAGTATATTAGTAACTGGAAATGGTTATACGCCATATATTTTCTTCTACTGCTATTTTCCTCTGCGAAACTGTGAAAAGTTTGGGAACTTTTCTTCTAGGCCATTTATTAACTTATAGAACAGAATGCAATGGCACCCCACTCCAGTACTCTTGCCTGGAAAATCTCATGGACAGAGGAGCCTGGTAGGCTGCAGTCCATGGGGTCGCTAAGAGTCGGACACGACTGAGCGACTTCATTTTCACTTTTCCCTTTCATGCACTGGAGAAGAAAACGGCAACCCACTCCAGTGTTCTTGCCTGGAGAATCCCAGGGACGGGGGAGCCTGGTGGGCTGCTGCCTATGGGGTCGCACAGAGTCGGACACGACTGAAGTGACTTAGCAGCAGCAGCAGTAGAACAGAATACATAATAAGGATTGTTTACAAGATGTAGTTAATTGGAACTTTTGGGTTTCTTTTTAGGTCTGTTTTTCTTGTTACCAATTTTAATTCTTCCCTGATACCGTATAGAATGGTAGGACTTAACGACGTTTACCTGATAAAAGTGTCAAGACTATTTGCTGTGTGTCCAGCAGGGTGCGGGGACTCAGTGATTAGCACCTACCTGGTCCGTGTCCTGGTGGGCCCTGCCGGGCGGTAAGGAATCAGACCTTGCGCAAGAATCACTCACAGTAGAATGAGGTGCCCGCTGTGACAGGGACAGAGTCACGTGCTGTTAGTACTTCTCAGTGGCCCCTGGGTATTTATGAACAACAGAACGAGAGGGCGTTTTAGTTTATTTTGACTGTAATTCCCACCATGAAGATCACCTTTGTGGTTGGTGACTAAACCTGTTAGACTTTGTTTTCACTTTACTTCATTCCCCTCCACCACCTACTTAGAATTTTTCATAGCTTTTTACCTCTGATTCTTGCTGGTTGGGGAATTACCCTTCGGGAGAGATGCAAATAGGACTATTTTAGGTTGAAAAAGCAGACTTCTTAACTGACCTGAATATTTTTGACCAACCCATTTAATTAGATAAAATGTAAAGAATGGTGGATCTGGGACTTCCCTGGTGGTCCGGCGGTTAAGATGCCATGCTTCCGCTGCGTGGGACATGGCTTCCATCCCTGGTCAGGGCACTAGGATCCCATAAGCTTTGCAGTATGGCCAAAAAAATAAAAAATCCAAAAGAATAGTGGATTGTAATATTTGTAAGATATTATTGCTGCTGCTGATGTTCAGTCGTTCAGTTGTGTCCGACTCTTTACCACCCCATGGACTGTAGCCCACCAGGCTCCTCTGTCCATGGAATTCTCCAGGCAAGAATACTGGATTGGGTTGCCATTTGCTTTTTCAGGGGATCTTCTCGACCCAGGGGTCCAGCCTGCATCTTTTGAATCTCCTACATTGGCAGGCGGATTCTTTACTGCTGCACCACCTGGACTGATTAGTACGTGTTAAAATATACCCAATTTGGAAGGAGGAAACAGGTATCAAATAGTTTGAAAGAATGGAATAATACTGAGATGAAGTGAGAATATTGAAAAAAAGAATCTACTAGTATGCCTGGACATACATATATGTACATTCAGATACGTGTGTATATCCGTACACACATAAGTAATATGTGTATTTTTTAAACATATAAGTAAATAAGCACATATACTTTTAGAGAATTGAGGCATTCAAGTTTTATTTTTTATTTGACTACCTATATTTATACATGTATACATATATTTTTATACATACATGTATATTTCAATGAATAGTACATCTTCACTATAAGTAATAAACTTAATTTAAAAAGTTAAGTAGCCCAGAAGCATATATAATTTAAAAAATTAGCATTTCCCCCTTTTCCTGCCCTTGCTTTTTATCTCTTACTCAGAGGTAACCACCTATATTAATTTCCCATCACTTTTTCCACAAAAGTTTATGCAGAAATTACAACATCATTTAAAAAGTATGCACACATGTCCAAAAAAAAAATCGAATTCCATAATAGCTACTGATCTGGACCACTAATCTTAAATTTAGGATTCTCATACTAACTCCATAAAGTCATTGCTCAAATCCCCAGTGTTATAAGTATAAATCAAAAGCAAAATCCATCCCAGTTGAAAGCCATCTACTCATGAACTGATGGAGTTTGGCTCCACTCAAACCTCTTGTTTGATTTCTGGCTTCCGTTTATTCCCACCCGTCATATTACTGATGTTTCATTTTTTCACTGATAATAGTTTTATTTACAGAATTATTTACAGAGTGCATTTGAAATAGTATGAAAACAAAGTGCTTCCAATGATCTCTGGTAACCAAACATGGTAAAACACAAACCAGAATCTATTAAAATAAACAAGAAGTCTAGACTCTTAATTCTGAATCTGTATGTCCAGCCTTGACCTGTCGATTGTGTTCTATTAGGCTTCTCCTGAAGCTGCTTTCCTGGAATAAGCCCCAGTCCCTTCATTCAGTCTCATGTTACAAAGTCATTACCATGTTTGCAGAAGGACTTCTCATCCCTCATAGACCAGTTTAAGGTTTTCTGTTCATTTGTTCATATAGTAAGTGATTGAATGATCCCTGAATGTCCATAAAATGCTCACTCTGTCATATGTGTGTATTGTGCTGAGTGTGAATAGATAGTTGTGGCAGCAGGTCATTTGCTTCTGGGTCACATGGACTGGTACTGTCTTTGGTCCAGCCATCAAAACCTTAACTTCCCATGTTAGTTTAGACTCGATTCCTTACTCGATATGCTAACTTTTTACCACCTTCTCCTCTCACTCTGCATAAGTGCCTTCTGCCGTGTAACACCTGGTTGGCTCAGATCATAAAAATCTCCCTGCAATGCAGGAGACCCAGGTTTGATCCCTGGAGAAAGGCACGGCTACTCACGCCAGTGTTCTTGCCTGGAGAATCCCATGGAGAGAGAGCCTGGTGGGCCACAGTCCATGGGGTCACACAGAGTCAGACACGACGGAGCGACTAACACGTGTAACTCCTACTCATGGCATCCCTGTATACTTAGTCCTACTTTATAATAGCTTTCCTCACGCTCTCTTCTCAGAGAAGCCTTTTCACTTCCCTGGAATTTACATCATCTCTCACATTTTGACAGTATTTAATAGGCTGAACTAATTAGTAATTTATTTAAAAAGAACTTGAAGAAGCAAAAGTGCTTTCAGTTTTTCAAAAGATATTCAGAGCTGATAATTTCCTTGCTATTTGTAATGTGTGCTAGAAAATAGATTGGGAGGAAAATCATCTATTTCAGTTCTGTGTTTTTTAAAAATACACGCATCCATTTTTATATTTTGATACAACCCACTCCAGTACTCTTGCCTGGAGAATCCCAGGGACGGGGGAGCCTGGTGGGTCCGTCTATGGGGTCACACAGAGTCGGACACGACTGAAGTGACTTAGCAGCAGCAGCAGCAGATGTATACTATATAGGTTGCTCTGCTCCTTGGGTTTTCTTTTTTTAAAAAAAAAAAAAACGTTGTGTTTTAGAAACCTTTACAGTCTTCAAGTTCTTACCCTCCCTTTGCCCGGCTGAAAGGAATTAAGAACACTGGTGATCACATTTCTAGAAATGATTTATTTTTTTTATTGTCCTTTCCGGCTTTGGTGTGTACAAACCTGACTGTTAGCGGTAACTCAGAAGTTACTGAATTTCCTATTGGTTCCAGTTACTTCTGAGTCCATGACCTCGGGAGGGCTTACTGTGTGCCCGGCCTTTGGATGCCTAGCTTCATTTACTTTCCACTTCCATAGTATTTTTTGCCTATGATTATTATTTGAACCAACAATATGTGAGGAATACTTCGGTAATTCGGTTTTTTAAAATTATATTTTCAGACTGAGTTCCTTCTTTTGTTTTTTTTTTATATTTTTGATGATGTGAGTTTAAAAATGATTGCAAATAGAGTAGTGTAATAAACCTCTGTTTAGCTACCACCTCGGAGAAGGCAATGGCAAGCCACTCCAGTACTCTTGCCTGGAAAATCCCATGGATGGAGGAGCCTGGTAGGCTGCAGTCCCTGGGGTCGCTAAGGGTCAGACACGACTGAGCGACTTCACTTTCACTTTTCACTTTCACACATTGGAGAAGGAAATGGCAACCCACTCCAGTGTTCTTGCCTGGAGAATCCCAGGGAAGGGGGAGCCTGGTGGGCTTCCGTCTATGGGGTCACACAGAGTCGGACACGACTGAAGTGACTTAGCAGTAGCAGCTACCACCTAGCTTTAGTAATTCACCCCTGGACAGCCAGTCTGGTTTCCTTACCTCCTCTGGGCTCTTCCCCTCCTATATGTGTTTTAGGACCTCACATACATCATTTTGTTGATACGTTTTTGTTATATAAGCTTCAAAAGACAAATAATTTTTTAACATAATCACAGTACATTTATGAAACCAAAGAAAAATAATTCCTTAATAGAGCAATTATCCTATCAGTGTTTAAATTACCAGTTCTTTGCAGTGTCATAATTTTTTAAACATTTTGTTAGAATCAGGGAAAATAAGGTCCACATATGGAGGAGCCTGGTAGGCTGCAGTCCCTGGGGTCGCTAAGGGTCGGACACGACTGAGCGACTTCGCTTTCACTTTTCACTTTCACACATTGGAGAAGGAAATGGCGACCCACTCCGGTGTTCTTGCCTGGAGAATCCCAGGGACGGGGGAGCCTGGTGGGCTTCCGTCTATGGGGTTGCACAGAGTCGGACACGACTGAAGTGACTTAGCAGCAGCAACAGCAGCATTTTGTAGTTTGATACGTCTTTCATTTTTTTTTTTAATCTATAGACACCATTCCCAATTCTGTCTCTCTTCTTTGCAAATCGTTTACCAAAGAAACTAGGCTTTTTGTCCGGTAAAAGTTTTCATTATTGGTTTGTTTTTAAAGGTTCAAATATATAAGTAGATTTTTTTAAAAATTGTTTTGACGGATGCCTCTTAAGTTTCCAGATATTTTTATGTATCATCAGATTATATTGAACATGCATTTGTTGGCCAACATTACTCCATTTCTAGCTTTCTTGATGGCTTTCAAATCTATATTTGTAGATTTGAAATACAGAATGTCCTTTGAAAGAAAAAGTCACAAGAAAAAACAAGGCAGAATAGATAAAATTATTTTAAAGACAGCTATGAGAGGTGCCCATCACTGTGCATTAGATAACAAATGTACTGTGTCTGCTTCATTTGCAGTAGGGGCTCAAGGAATAATGTGGATTTCTACATCCATGGATCCCTAGTTGAGTTAATCAATGCTTTATTTGCCCTTAAAATTGATCAGTTCTTCCACTCCCATCAATAACTTTGTCTAACTTTTACCAGTCTCTAAGACCCCTTAAGACCTCTAAGCTTCCCTTGTGGCTCAGATGGTAAAGCATCTGCCTGCAATGCGGGAGACACAGGTTCGATCCCTGGGTTGGGAAGATCCCCTGGAGAAGGAAATGGCAATCCAATCCAGTATCCTTGCCTGGAAAATCTTATGGACAGAGGAGCCTGGTAGGCTGCAGTCCATGGGGTTGCAAAGAGTCGGACACAACTCAGCGACTTCACTTTTAGTTTCACTTTCCAGACTCCTTAACGTAATCACTAAACTCCGTTTTCTTTCTAGGCAACCAGATGTTATCTCAATACAATTGTGAAGTTTGGATATGAACTCCCTCCAACTTTCTTCTCATCAGCAGACTTTTCACACGACCCACCCTTCTGCCCTTCCCTCTGACCTCAGAGCATCGCCCTGGGTGTTTCCCTATTCAAAATCAGCCCTAGCCTCCAGGCTAGCCTCCACTTTCTTCAGAGCCTTGACCTCCACATCCCATATCTCTCCTCTCTTTTTATTGGTTCCTTCCCTTGGGTCTGTGGCACCCCACTCCAGTATTTTTGCTGGGAGATCCCAAGGACAGAGGCGCCTTGGAGGGCTACAGTCCATGGGGTTGCAAAGAGTCAGATATGACTTAGCATGTAAACAACAAAAACACGTCAAACCAAACAACCTTCCTTTACACTGCATTTCTCTCCGGACCTCAAGTTCCCTGTCTTCTTTGCTGAGTGCTTTGAAAGACAGTTCTGCTCTGTGTTCTCCACCTCCTGCCCCATCACTTTCTCAGCCCTCTGCCCGCCATCCTCTCTTTCCACTTCAAGGCTTCAGGAAGCGTTACTGGGACCTCTTTAACTGCTCAATCCGGTGGAAGCTTTTTCCATCTTCCTCAGTTGCATGATCTTCTCATTTGTCAATGAAATACTGTTCTCTTGACTTCTGTGGCCAAATTGTTTCTGATTCTCCTAATTTTTTCAGCTTTTTTTCTTTTCCTTTTTTTTTTTTTTTTGCCTTTTTCTTGGGTTTTTCTTCCTCTACCTCTCATCTCACAAGTGATTTTTAACTGGAGGTTAGGTGGCCCATTAAAACATTTGGCAAAGCTTTAAAAATTTATACAGTCTGGGACACCATTCCTATAGTTTCTGATTCAGTAAGTCCTCCTAGAAGCCTATAATATAGTAGTTCTATGGTAATAGTCTATTATACAAAGGTACCACAGTTTCCTAAACCATTTCTCAAGTATTCAACACGTATTTATTGAGTATCTGCTATATTCTCGGTATCATTGATTATTCATGTTTTTTCCTTTGTGGAAACTACAGTGATGAATAGCCTTTGTTCCACTCCTTTCATTGCCTTAGTCTAGAATCAGTACTTGAATCGGCATATTAAAATGTAAAGATTGGTCTCAAAGATCTTGATGCTTATGGCCAAATTACTTCATAGAATAGTTATATTTTTACTTCCACCTACTCCATGGTATGGTTTTAGCAACCAGTTACATAAGAAGGTGGCTCTCAAATCCCGTGTCTTTAAACTTGCTGTCTCCAGGTGTATGTTACAAACTGCGATGAGTTCCTGACTCTCGTCTTGCTTTCTGCGTCTTTGCCTCTGTAGCCTCCTTGTCCTCCCCTCTCTGAGCTCCCTCCTCCTCCAGACAGGAATTCTCATTTTCTCCTCTGCTTTCACAGCGTTTGTATTATTTCTTCCATGAAGGTGCTTCAGGACCATTCTTCCTGTTTGCAAGATGGTCACATTCACGTGCTTCCGAGCGCCCCATGGACTCAGTCTCACATTCACCGCGTGGAGAGGGGTTGCTTGTTTACTTCTCCAAGTTCCTGCATGGAAGGGTTATTCATCTTTGTGCATCCTTAGTGCTAGCCCACAGGAGCTAATAAATATATTCCTGACTGAGTGAACCATTCAGCATATTAATGTTTTTATGTTTTAGGAATTATCCCAGAGTCTTTCATATGATCTGGAAATTTGGAATTTAGAACCTATAGACAGATGACTTTTTTTCTTTAAATAATTTAAATCACATTTTTAGGGATTTCCCAGGTGACACTAGTGGTAAATAACCCACCTGCCAACACAGGAGACAAAAGTGACCTGGGTTCGATCCCTGGGTCAGGAAGATCTCCTGGAGGCGGGCATGGCAACCCATTCTAGTATTCTTGCTTGGAGAATCCCATGGACAGAGGAGCCAGGCAGGGTATGGTCCATGAAAGTAAAAGTGAAGTCACTTAGCCGTGTCCAACTCTTTGCAGCCCCATGGACTGTAGCCTACCAGGCTCTTCCATCCATGGCATTTTCCAGTCAAGAGTACTGGAGTGGGTTACCATTTCCTTCTCCAGGGGATCTTCCCGACCTAGGGATTGAACCCAGGTCTCCCTCATTGCAGGCTGATGCTTTACAGTCTGAGCCACCACAGAAGCAATGGTCATAAAGAGTCAGACACAACTGAAGAAACTTAGCATGCCTGCATATATTAGGATTTTTAGTTTTTATTAAATTTAGATAATATTTTATATTAAAATGTTTATTATAGGTAATTTATTAATTGAAGAAAATAGAAATAACATTAAAACTATTAATGTACTACCCTCAGATAATCATTACATTTGAGCCTATTTACAGAAATTGTATGTGTGTGTGTATGTACACAGACGTCTGCGTGACACAGTGTGTTTTTACATAATATACTTTGAGTGTTTTTTTCTATCAATAAGTATTTCAAAAGTATTTTAAATGGCTGCCCAACATTCCGTTGTATGGAAATATCATAGTTCTTTGATTAGTCCCTTATGGTTTTGCATGTAAAATTGTCCCCAAGTAATTGTTAACATAAATGCTATAGTAAATACTGCAATAGTGATTCGTTTATTGAACAAATATGTGTTGAGGGTCCGCTGGTCTAAGCACCTATGTACTCTGTTGGATAAGAAACCGCTTTAATGAAAAAAGCAAGTGCGTACACAGGGTCTCAGAATATCCCATGGTGAACGACGCGTAGGGGCTGAGAACTCTGTCCTGGGGGCACAAACCAGGACCTGAGGGAGCAGGTCAGGGAAGGCTTCTGAAAGGAAGTGATCACAGGTTATTGGCTAGTTTCTCTGTTTTGGGATGTGTATCGGAATACCACTTGGTTCCTGTGATGACGTGTAAATGTTTTATTTATCATTGACGCTTTTTTGTTTTGCTTTTTGTTTACACTAAAGATAGATATTTTAATCAAGTACATTTTGAACATTATTTAAATTACCTTCCCCCTCATCCCCATCCTGTTTCCTACTACAAATGATAATAACATGTTTTCTAATATTGGAAAATGGGCTTCCCTAGAAACAGTGGGAGCAGTGTCAGACTTTATTTTTTGGGCCTCCAAAATCACTGCAGATGCTGATTGCAGCCAGGAAATTAAAAGACGCTTACTCCTTGGAAGGAAAGTTATGACCAACCTAGATAGCATATTAAAAAGCAGAGACATTACTTTGCCAACCAAGGTCCGTCTTGTCAAGGCTATGGTTTTTCCCGTGGTCATGTATGGATGTGAGAGTTGGACTGTGAAGAAAGCTGATCGCCGAAGAATTGATGCTTTTGAACTGTGGTGCTGGAGAAGACTCTTGAGAGTCCCTTGGACTGCAGGGAGATCCAACCAGTCCATTCTAGGGGAGATCAATCCTGGGTGTTCATTGGAAGGACTGATGCTAAAGCTGAAACTGCAATACTTTGGCCACCTCATGCGACGAGTTGACTCACTGGAAAAGAGTCTGATGCTAGGAGGGATTGGGGGTGGGAGGAGACGGGGACGACAGAGAATGAGATGGCTGGATGGCATCACCGACTCGATGGACATGAGTTTGAGTGAGCTCCGGGAGTTGGTGATGGACAGGGAGGCCTGGCGTGCTGTGATTCATGGGGTCATGGAGAGTTGGACACGACTGAGCGACTGAACTGAACTGAGTGGCTCAGCAGTAAAGAATCTACCTGCAATGCAGGAGACATGGGTTCGATCCCTGGGTAGGAGATCTCCGGGAGAGGGGAAATGGCACCCCACTCCAATATTCTTGTATGGGAAATCCCATGGACAGAGGAGTCTGCCTGGCTCCAGTCCAAGGGGTCTCAAGAGTCAGACATGACTTCAGGACTAAACCACCACCACCAATCCTGAAATATCTCTGCATACTTACTTTACACCTTCATTTGGTATGGCTTTCTAATCTTGGAATGTATTTCTGGGTGTGGATTGTTAAATCTATATTCATTTGGGAGATTTTTAGGTAGTGTTGATTTTTCTGCGCCTTTGGTCACATTTTGATATCAGGGTTGTAGCTGCTTTTAAAAACTATTTAGAACACCTTTCTTGTTAGCTTGTGCTCTGGGACAGTTTAGGAGAAATGTTTATTCTTCAGAATTGGTAAGAATCTGATGACAAGACCATCTTGGCCTTCAACCTTAGAGAAGTAATTCTGTGTTATTCCCCGGTTACTTTCTCAGTCTTCTGTACTTAGTCTAGTTGGGTTTCTCTTTCTGGACAAGCTGGGTAATTTTACATTTTTGTAGAACTTGTTAATCACAGTCTTCAAATTCATTAGGACAGAGTTCACTCTCTCGCTTTTTATTTTTTTCTCCACTTATTTCAGGCCGTATTTTTCAGGTTGAAATATTACTAGTCTAGACTATCATTTTTTGGCATTATTGTGGAGCTTAGCTTCCTGAAAGACATAGATCTGGAAATATGAAAGATACCATTTACAGGTTAAAATGTGTTACCTCCAAAGGTCGGCTTACTTAGCTGATTTGGTAGTGAACACTAGGCCCGTCGTTTAGAAGAGCATGTATTTGTGGTTATGGGTGTTGGGTGCACTCTTCATATTACGTCATGGTCATATATTTAGTCTTATTGAAATAGCTCGAGCAGTTACCAGTGAAAACAGGGAGCTGGTGCTGACGTGTGATGATGGGACGTGGGAGTTAGGCTTATTCAGTAGTAAAAATAGTGCAGCGCATATGGTGATCTTTTTTCAATCAGATGGTCTCCCTTAGCGTAAACAGAGGTGCCTTTTACAGTTCCTTAGGATCTGCCTCCTAAAAATCTACTATTAGTGTTTCCACTTGGCGTCTTTAGGGCTGCGTGAAGGAGGAGACCCCCTGATGGTCAGAGCAGAGGTTACGGGTGCCTGTCAGAACAGCAGGCGAGGAGGAGGCGCTGCTGGAATTGGGGTGATCGTTAAACTCCTCACTAGGTCGGAAGGCGTGAGGAGCAGCTGGTTCACCTGCCGTTTCAGGGCACTGATGCAGTTTCTTCAACGCAGAAATCACCTTTAACCTTAAGGAAGATAAAGCGCCAGGTTCTTACCTGGAACCACCGAAGGCCAGTGCTCAGTCTGTGGGTGCCTGTTCCTTTTTCCCTTTTCCAGAATGCACCCGTGCTCACCGTGTCACCTGGCAGGTTACTGCCAGCATTTCTACCGTGGGCAGATCGCTCAGTCCCCCTTACTGTTGAAGCTGCTAATGCTCATGAGACACAGAGCATTGGAAAAACGGATCCTCCCCGCAGCAGCCGTGGCTCTGCGGCGGGTGTCGAAGCAGGTTTTTCCCCAGGAGCCGACATCCCGAGGCCATGGGGTCGGGGCCAGCAGGTGGAAGAGCCTCAGGGACCCGAGGGCACCTACGCAGAGGTGTGGCTGCGGCCGCACACAGGGAGTGGGTCCACGGAGAACTTCGCTGCGCCGGGGAATCGGGCTTTATATTTACCATCAAGTTGGTATTAAAATGATTGTTGAAAGGGTATTGTAATGCAGAGCCTTTTTTTTTTTTTACACTTTATATTTCTAGTTCTTCCTTGTGTACCTGCCACCAGGTAAACAGTCAATGCAATAAAAACACACAACTGTCGATGAACCAAATCCTAGCAGTTTGGTGGGTTGGTCCCCAGAACTGATGTCCTGGATCCTCGTGCTCTTGAGGAGGGGTGCTGAGACTCTGAGATGGTGCAGGAGACCTCCTCCTTTTCATCAGAGGGTGAAAGTAGTCAGAGAGCAGGCACTTACTTCAAATCCTTATTTGAGGATTGTTTTATTTTTATAAATGATTTGTTTTTAATGATCCCATCTTCTTCCCAGAACCCCAAAAGAACGGTGGTTTCCTAAGGGCTCCAGGAATTTTGTTTTTTTGGCTCAATGGTTTCAGATTATGTTTCACAAATCAATCTTTGTTTTTTCTTTATTTACAGTTATTTACGTGTGGTGAAAATAAAATAGTTTTGCATTGTTTTCTTATACAAACAAAAGCTTTAAAATATACAAGGCATTAAACAAGCTTGTTCATAGCCTGTACCATTAAGAAATAGTTTGTCTGCTTTACCAGAGAAGAAAAACTGTCAAAAGGCACACATTTTTAATAGTTGCAGAACCAAACTTTAACCTACACGGTCAGTAGTCCTCCCAAGCCTGTCACTCAGCCATGGGTCCTTCTGGATCTTGGGGACAATTATGGATCCATTCATGTGTTGCTAGGACCTTTTCCAGGTGAACAACTCCAAGCATATTTAGTAAAAGTTGAATAAATTGCAATTACATCTTAATTTAAATACAGTAAGAACTCATTACAGTAAGAATGTGTTACTTATTTTAGATTTACCAACATGGTGTGAATGTCCATTTTGCACATATATCTGTTTTTATTTTGAAGCAGCTGAGAAACTACTGTTTATTTCTGAATGTGTGGTTTTTATGAAATTATGAGCTTGGATAACAGTGACCTTGGGGAGTGCATGATGGAAGATGTCTGAGAACCTGAGATCCTGTTCTAAACAACACGTACCCCCCTGCACATCAAGGCTTATGACGAGAGGTGTCTTGGCTGGGTGGTGAAGCCCTTGGCTGAGAACTATTTTCTGTCTGTGGGTTCAAGCCATGGGTTTGCTGTCCAGCATGGGGCTGAGAATCAATGTGTCTGAGCAAGGCAGCATTTTTCATTTTTAATAGGAAAGGACAGAAATTAGTGTATGGGTAAGTTGGTTTCTGAATTATGTATACACGTAATATATATACACACACATTTGTAATTGGTTGGAATGTAAAAACATTCCTTACTCTGGGTCACAGTGAAAAAAATGATAAATGTTGCTTTTAAATACTAGTAAATTGCCTTATCTGCACCAATTAAGACCATATAATAAATGAGTACTTTCTCTGCAGCTTTGGAGAGTGTCTTTAAAACATCTTGTTTTACCAGGAAAATCATAAACAGAGGTTAAATATAAACAGGACTTTCTCTAAAAGAGTGAGGCAAGAGCTTATAATGACTATTATAAACTCTGTCACTGAAGATTGTAATTACCTATTGAATTAGAGTTCCAGGTAAAGGCATTTAAGTAAATGCCTATACCTAACACAGTTCAGTTCAGTTCAGTCGCTCAGTCGTGTCCGACTCTCCACGACCCCATGAATCACAGCATGCCAGGCCTCCCTGTCCATCATCAACTCCCGGAGTTCACTCAAACTCATGTCCACAGAGTCGGTGATGCCATCCAGCCATCTCATTCTCTGTCGTCCCCTTCTCCTCCTGCCCCCAACCCTTCCCAGCATCAGAGTCTTTTCCAGTGAGTCAACTCGTCTCATGAGGTGGCCAAAGTATTGCAGTTTCAGCTTTAGCATCAGGCCTTCCAATGAACACCCAGGATCGATCTCCCTTAGAATGGACTGGTTGGATCTCCTTGCAGTCCAAGGGACTCTCAAGAGTCTTCTCCAACACCACAGTTCAAAAGCATCAATTCTTCAGCGATCAGCTTTCTCCACAGTCCAACTCTCACATCCATACATGACCACGGGAAAAACCATTGCCTTGACTAGACGCAGTAGATACCCCAAATCTACTGATACAAATTGAGGTCATTTTTGCAAGAATTTGTCATGTTAAAGTACAAATAGAAGGTGGCCAAACTTCAATATACTGAACAGAAACTGTTCATTAAATATGTGTTAAGTCATGAGCTTTTGCTGCCTGGAGCCCCAGTTAATCCTATTAATAAAAAGTTGTTTTATTATATAATACCAAATTATGCATGCACAAACTCTTACACACAGTCATTACTGCTATGAATATATATCAGTACAATGTATACATATATATTATTTATGGTTCTTAAGTTAGGCAAACTGCTGGCATAGAAATAATGCTTTTCATTTTTATGTTTCTCAAAGACTGTATATTTAATACTTATTTACATTTTTAATATCTCCAATGTACTCTCCAATATACTCAGTATTATTTATTTTTGAAAAAGTGGGCCTTGTGCTTTTGTCATGTATATTAATATAAATTTCAGTCATGCATTTGGAATTCTTTTGAAGTAAAAGTACTGCTAAATACAGAATCTACTTTCTGCATTTATTATGGGCTTTCTTTTTTTTTCTATTACTGTTTCGTTTTACTCATTTTTTCATGAGAAATAACTAAAAGCTTGCAAATGAGAAAAAAAAATGTATTATTTTCAAAGACTGTCTCTCCTCCCCTCAAATCTTACTCTGGATCTTATAATTATCAGGGAGCAAATAGGACGTTGCTGACGGGATGAAGATGTAGTCTTGAGAAACCATGGCTTGTTTCCTTCATTCTCATCTCCCCGTCTCCCTTGATAAGGCAGGCTGGATGGATCAGTATGCATTTGAAAGAAGTTTGCTCAATGAATGGAAGGTCCTTTGAGTTTCTGGCTTTTCCGGCAAGGCTGATGGGGAAGAGGCAGGTAGCACCGGAGATTGAAGGGCCTGTGATGGGGAGGATGCCATCTTCTGTGGCCCGCGGTGATGTTTAGTATCAGTGACCATTGTGGGAGCTGATAGTGGACACTGGGAGGTATGAATGGCTGACATACCAATATTCTGAAAGCATTTAAACCGTACTCCAGTGGACTACTGAAATGTTGCATCGTTATGGTTATGGTGTTCATTTCAGTACGGAATAGTACCTAGGAATTTTGTTAACTTCTGCCATTAGAGTCAGTATTTAGACCACTGTATTAAACAGAATTGGTTTCTGTCAATCATCAAATATGTATATCCTTATAAAAATTTAAATTAACTGTTACCAACGTAGAACATGCGCTTATTTACCAAATCCAGTTGTGCTCAAATCTCAGATGGGAGAGCTGGAGCTCTGGGAGGCAGCCACCCCAACTCTTTGTTAGTTATTGCTTCTTTCAGAACTGTGCTCATCTAAAAATGATGATTGCAGAAATGCTATATATTTGTTGCTGTTTTTCAGTTGCTCAGTGGTGTCTGACCCTTTTACGACCCCATGGACTGTAACCCACCGGGCTCCTCTGTCCATGGGATTCACCAGGCAAGAATACTAGAGTGGGTTGCCATGCCCTCCTGCAGGGGATTGTCCCAGCCCAGGGATCGAACCCGAGTCTCCTGCATTGAAGGTGGATTCTTTACTGCTGAGCCACTGCGGAAGCCCTTAGTTTTTATTTAGTATCTCTTTAATTCAGTATTCCACCCTCACACTTCATGGGTAATTATTCTGTAACCAACAGTTGGCAAAAGTATCATGTTGCTGCTTTTCAGCCCATCATTTATTTTCCATCCTTGTACTTCTTCCATGTTTGACTTAGGTCTTAGGCCATCTGTGAACTTAGCTTAGACTTACTTCTAAGCCAGTCGGCATTTGTTGAAACTCACCAGTGAAATTTGTATGTCTTCATTAAAAAAAAAAAAAAAAGAATTATTTTTATGTACCTTGAATAGGCAGCTAAACATTTTAAAATTATGATTCAGTATTTAAAACGCACTAATTCTTTGCATCATGGAAACGATTGGAAGTAGCCCTTGTGACTAAGACTTAATTATAATTTTAAAAGGACTCCATTATTCCTTTAACAGTTTACACATACTTGTTTCATAAATAATTCATTCAACAAATGTTTATTACTATGTGTCAGCTACCTTTTATAAGTAATATATTTGTTTTGCTGTCTTATTTGTGTATGATGAATTAATTTATCCTTATTTTTGTTTTTCTTAGACAAAATTGAAGAAGCACAAAAAGAACTAAATGGGGCAGAAGTGTCAAAAAAAGGTACGTTAAAACCAACCCCAGTGTGGGCTTTATTCCCGCAGAGGGTCCTGGGTAAATGCCTTGTTATCGCAGCCTTTCTACGTGAATCAGTGTGAAACCGATACCTAAAAGTTGGTGGACTTTATGAAAGGTTTTGAGTGCATAGCATGTTCTGTGACTGTTTCCCAGGTGTTAACTCTTTCGCTGGGGGAGTATGACAGCTTGTTGGAGATCTTCTGAAAATCCTATTTGGGAGACTGTCACATAGCTATAAACAGGGCCGGTATAATGGGTACTGACGGCTGTGTTCACATAAATGTGTGCTTATGTGTGCTCGAGTGGTGGAGAATTTTTTTTTTTTTTATGTGACAAAAGCCTAAGACAACCAAAATAACCCACGTGCTAGTCAGTGCAGGAATAGGTGCCTCAGTTGTAGTACCTTCATATTTGGGGATGTTATGCAGCTTTTTAAAAAACGTTAACTATTTCAGTTGACTGTGGTGATTTGTTGCAGTGGTGAGAAGAAGGGGCAGAGGACGTTGATTAACGTTTGTTTATCTGGATCTGTGTTCTTTCCTTCGTTTTCATGGGTAAATTTTGTATAAGGAATAAAAAGCTTACAAGCAAAAAAGCGGTTTTCATCACAGAAAGCGTACTGATCATTTTCTCAGCTACTGTGAAAAAAGACATCTGATGTAGAACAGTCTGTGGAAGGGGAGGGAGACAGGAAGGTGGATGGAGCTCCAGCACACTGTTAGTGGGCAAAACTGATTAAAAGGATGCAAGATTCTCTTTATGGCATTCAGGTTGCATGATTTGTTTTTGCTTTGTCCTTGTTATATCCTCTTATTACCGCAGGATATTTTGGCAGAAAAATTTAGCCATGTAGGATTCCAGTGGAAAGTCTTTTTCTTTTTTTTTTTTTTTAATCTAAGTAGATTCCTAACTGGGCTTTTCCTGTGGCTCAGTGGTAAAGAATCTGTCTTCGATGCAGGAGACTCTGGTTTGATCCCTGGGTTAGGAAGATCCCCTGGAGAAGGGCATGGCAACCCACTCCAGTATTCTTGCCTGGAGAATCCCATGGACAGGACCCCCGACAGTCCACGGGGCCACAAAGAGTCAGACACGACTGAAGCGACTTAGCAGCAGCAGTGGATTCCTAAGTAGATACCTTTGGTGGAAATAATTTCAGGTTGTCCGCGTTCTCCGCCCCTTGGCCCAGCCTGTGCAGCCTTCAGGGCTGATTGGGGCTGGTCTGAGCAGCTCCGCTGTGATGTGCAGACATCTTAAAAGTATCTTCCCTCTTTATCTGCTCCCCTCACCACTTTCCATGGGATTTCTGGAAAGCCCATATCAAACACGACCCTTCAGTGGCACTCTTGCCAAAACACAATCTAAGAAGAGTTGAGAAGTCATTACAGCCAGGGCCATCCCTTTGAAAGGTTGACTGAAGATCCCTTCCTCACACTGCTGAAATCCTCAAGCATTTGAGACAGTCAGGCTGTAAGAACCTAAGAGTTTAAACTTTGTTATGGTCAATCTTTTCCATGTCTAGTAATGGTTTATAGCTGCTTCAGTTAGCAATATAAATGTGTTCTTGTCTTACTTTTACTTCTTTCCTACCCCTGTGGCAACGAGCTTTAAAAACAGCGAACTAAGTGTCTGATAGGAAAGGAGGAAATGGAACAGAGGTTCTAGAAAAAGAAATGGGATAATGAGGTTGAAGTAATCCAGTGGGCTGCATTTGGCAGGCTACATTTATTTAAGACCCAGGATGAATACCAAGCAAGCATTGTTCTGTGCAGTTCACTGCCCAGTGTTGCTACTCAGCTTTCATTTTTACATATGCATTCTGGGCAAATTAAAAATAAAGTAGTCTTGCTCCAAAATATAATTGAGGAATAATATCAGTTTGTCTTTAACAGCACAAGATAAACTTTTTGAGTAACAAAAGTCTTTGAGATTTCTCAGATCTTTGCTTGTTGAGCTGTCTTGTTTGATGAAAGGAAATCCATTTCTTCTTTTGTAGCATATACTTTAGAAATTTGGAGTTTTATTGTTTTTATTGATTTGTGGGTCATCTAGAATAGATCATTTTTTTCACTACTTTTTCCAACTTTTGGTGATTTCCCCCCCTTGAAAGTTTAACTTTTTCTGCACCTGCCTTTTTTTCTTTAATTGCTACTTTGTTCAAAGGCTTTGTGTCAATTGAAGATGCTATAGTCTTTAACCCATTGGAAGTTCTTTCTGCCTCTTCTTTTTCTTACCAGCAGGACAAGTAACTAATTTATCTTCAGAAGAATTTAGCATACTGTAGGCTCTTAAAACAAACCTTGCTTATTGGTAGATTTTAAAAGATATCTTTCCTGTTTTCTAACATTTTAAGGAAAGATTCATCTGTGTAGTACAATATGATTACAGAGAAGCTGACTTTGTTCATTATATACCAATAGAATAAAGAAGTGCACTAAATTATGGTAGCATATTTCTTTTATTCTTTCTCTCTGTTTATGAATGAAAATCAGATGATTTGAGTTTTGTTTATTTTGGTTTTAACCAATTTGGGGATAAATATAGACAGCGGCATTCATCAGTTCTCTATAATGTCCTTATTTTCTTCCTTATAGTGCTAAATACTTGGTTTTAATATCCACTGTGCTTGACACTATTTCTAAAATCATTGCATGAGATTTAAATAAATAGTGAATGTCACAGATGTAATGATGAATACGACTAAAGTGAACTGGGAAGAAATAAATTCATCAGTTAATCAGGAGAGCTTTTATGTGCTGTTCCATGAATAAATTTTGATTTTAGTACTTTGTTTTAAATTTTTATCACATAATATTTGACCCATAAAATAATCCATGTAAGTATATGTAATATATATTATTACATATATGCAATGTCATATATTGTTGTGTATATATTTTATGTGTGTCTCATATTATGTATCATCACATATATTTAATACATAGTACTTATATTAGTATATGTAATATATATTATAACATCATGATAATAGCATGGCAATCTTTGATGCTAATAGCCAAGTTAAGAACTGGCATATTGCTAATATGTACTGTATACTGGTCTCCATTTCATCCCAATATTTGCTTGGTAGAAAGTCTTTGTGTCATCATCTGCATTTCCTCTTTGAAAAAATGTCTATTAACTTCTTTTGCCGCATTTTTTAATTAGGTTGTTTGGGGTTTTTTATTTGATGCTGAGTTATATGAGCTCATATATAGCTCATATGATGTCGAGTTATTATGTATGTTGGTTAGTCCCTCATGGCTCACATCATTTGCATATATTTTCTCCCGTTCAGTAGGTTGTCTTTTCATTTGCTGATGGTTTACTTTGCTGTGTAAACGCTTTCAAGTTTAGTTGGGTCCCATTTGCTTATTTTTACTTTTATTTCCTTTAGGAGATGGAGCAAAAAAAAAATACTGCTGTGATTTGTGAAAAAACATATTTTGCTTCTTTTCCTCTAGGAGTTTTGTAGTATCCAGTCTTACATTTAGGTCTTTAATCCATTTTGAGTTTATTTTTGTGTATGGTATTTGGGAATGTTTTAATTTGACTCTTTTACATATAACTTTTTTTCTCACTGTATATTCTTGCCTCCTTTGTCAGAGATTAATTGTCAATGTATTTAATAAAATTACTCCAGTGTTCTTTTTTTCTCTTCAGTCAGGTATTTTTCTTATAACTTATCCATTTTATCAGGTACTTCAGTTTATTGGCAAAATGTCATTCCTGGTATTCTTTCTTCCGTTGCTGCTGGATCTGTAGTTGTGTCTCCGTTTTCTCACTGTTCACGTTCGCCTTTTCTCTCTACATTGCTTAGTCTTGCCAAAGGTTTGTCTGTTCCACTCCCCTTTTACTGTAACGTCCGAGTTTCTTGATATCGTCTTGTATAACACTTTTCCTGTTTCATTACATTTTGCTCTGCGTTACCTTTTCTTCTTCTTTGGGCTTATTCTGTTATCCAGTTTCTTAGGTTGGTAACTGGGATTATTTTTACATCTTTATTCTTTCCTAGTAAAATCACTTGAAGCTATTGATTTCCTTATAAACACTGCTTCGGCTGTATTAAACGTAGTCTCATGTTTCCTACCTCCATTAACTTTTGTGCTGGTTTCTTCTTTGACTCCCTCAATAGAGTTTTTTTCCCTTAGAGATGGTTGGGGATTTTTATTTACTTTTTTGTTACTGATTTCTGACTTAATTGCACTGTTAAATTAATTGCTTTTTGAAATCAGTTTGTATTTCTAAAATAATTTGCTCTTCTGTTTCTGCATAATCAAAAGTTTTAGGGAATGGTGTATAAAAATGCTCCTAGATTTTATATTAGAAATTTAAGAGTTCAGCATTGTACAGAAAAATTCATCATTTTACAAAGATGGGAAAGCTGAAGTTGAAAGCTGTTCAATAACTGTATCCCAGGGACCGTAACATAGGATGAGGAATTTTCAAGTTTGTGTTCAGTCGCTCAGTTGTGTCCGACTCTTTGCGACCCCATGAATCACAGCCCTCCAGGCCTCCCTGTCCATCACCAGTTCGCGGAGTTCACTCAAACTCATGTCCATCGAGTCAGTGATGCCATCCAGCCATCTCATTCTCTGTCATCCCCTTCTCCTCCTGCCCCCAATCCCTCCCAGCATCAGAGTCTTTTCCAGTGAGTCAGCTCGTCGCATGAGGTGGCCAAAGTATTGCAGTTTCAGCTTTAGCATCTGTCCTTCCAATGAACACCCAGGATTGATCTCCTTTAGAATGGACTGGTTGGATCTCCGTGCAGTCCAAGGGACTCTCAAGAGTCTTCTCCAACACCACAGTTCAAAAGCATCAATTCTTCGGCAATCAGCTTTCTTCACAGTCCAGCTCTCACATCCATACATGACCACTGGAAAAACCATAGCCTTGACTAGACAGACCTTTGTTGGCAAAGTAATTTCTCTGCTTTTTAATACACTGTCTAGGTTTGTCATAGCTTTTTTTCTAAGGAGCAAGCAAGTCTGTGCTATTCTGCTGTTATTCTGCATTGTAACTGGATGAGAGCTGTGTTCTAATGATAGTTGAATCTATAGTAGTTCAGTTCAGTTTAGTTCAGTTCAGTCGCTCAGTCGTGTCCGACTCTCCGTGACCCCATGAATCACAGCATGCCAGGCCTCCCTGTCCATCACCAACTCCTGGAGTTCACTCAAACTCAGGTCCACAGAGTCGGTGATACCATCCAGCCATCTCATTCTCTGTCATCCCCTTCTCCTCCCGCCCCCAACCTTTCCCAGCATCAGAGTCTTTTCCAGTGAGTCAACTCGTCGCATGAGGCGGCCAAAGTATTGCAGTTTCAGCTTTAGCATCAGTCCTTCCAATGAACACCCAGGATCGATCTCCTTTAGAATGGACTGGTTGGATCTCCTTGTGGTACAAGGGACTCTCAAGAGTCTTCTCCAACACCACAGTTCAAAAGCATCAATTCTTCAGCGCTCAGCTTTCTTCACAGTCCAACTCTCACATCCATACATGACCACGGGAAAAACCATAGCCTTGACTAGACGGACCTTTGTTGGCAAAGTAATGTAGTTACTCCTGTTCTAAATTAATCCTTTGAGTGAAGAGATCACCTTTTCAAAAAAATATTGTAATGATTCAGGAAAAAGTAGGAGTCCAACAATGGGTATAGAAAAGGATGGAGATTTTAGGTCAGCTTGCATTGAGATTTTTCATATTATTATGTCTCAAACAGCAAAATCCTAAAATCACCACCATAATATCTGTAGTTTCCTTTTAGTAGCTATCACTCTGAAATTATATACTCTAGTCACCAGAAAGTTATTTTACCACGTGTATGAAAATAATGAGTCCTAAGCATATACGTCATTTATAGCCAAGAAATACAGTAAGCAACTTACCCTGCTGTAATAACTCTGTGATATTCAGACTTGCTCCAAGGAGTCACTTGACAAGTAGGATTTCTGTTAACATAGGCATAATGTACTGCCTGGAATTACCCTCTTGTTATCTGGGGAAGCTTGAGGGAAGTTAGGTTCCTATGTAAAACTAGACTGAGTAATTCAGAAGTGAACATGACAGTCTAGTGAGCAGAAACCTAGATTGTGAACTCTGATTAGTGGGTCAATATGAAAGCTAGCATTTGCTCACCTACTTTCCTAAATTTTTTGAAACTTCTTATAACATGAATAAGTTTTCAAGGACTGAAAAATAATTCCCCTTTTTTTAAAAATACTGATTGTGATATTGAAAAAAAAATGAAGGTTGATTTGGAATAGTATTTTATGTTAATAAGGTTATACCTTTACACCAGTGATATTCTCTTCCTTAAGAATTTTGCTAAGTATACTTAAGGAAATATGAGAGGATGTTCCCATAATTAGGGGTGATGAAGTCCTTCGTAAGTTAAGACTAAGCTTTAGGTGGCATAATGGAAAAGTTGGACTGATTTTTCTTAAATTGAAATGAATAATGTTACTGAAAGATGAGATTAAAATGTTTTAAAACAATCTGGGAGAAAATTTGTGCAGTAAAACAAAACTTGGTTGGGTTGCTTACAATGTTGTAAACTTGGAAAGGTATTAGCACTTTACAGAATGAAAGCTCACACTGATACAGCCCATGGGAAGGCTAGTGTAATATGTTAGTGAGATGTCTGAACTAGAGAATTTTTTTAAAGGAATGCAGTTTAATTATTTCAGTATTATAGTAATGCTAGCTAGTTTATAAATTAATTACCAGGAAATAATGTAATTAAATGAGCATTAATGGGTGTTTATTTTTAATTGAAATGTTTATAAATTCTACTTTCTTAATATTAATTGCTCAAAAAAGTTTATCATATTTTTCTTATAAAGTTATTAATTCATTTTTTTCTTCAGCATTTTTTTTTATTAATGCATCAGCCATTCTTTCTTGCCCTAGAAAGTGGAAAGAAAAGAAAAAGTCTGTACCTTAAAGGAACCTAGCTCTTGTGCAAATTATCATAAAATCTGAATTGGTGGAATCAAAATTCATGAGGTTTTATGTAGACTGGCAGCAGTGCCTAACAAATTTCCCTTGGGAAAACAGCTACAGCTTTTCTATTTTTTAGAAAAAGTCATCTCTTTTTTCTTTTAATATTATCTTACTTGGAATTTCAGATTTAAATATGCAGGTCTCCTGAAGTGTTCTTTTAGTGTCTTAGACAATGCTAATGACTCAGATTGCCAGAAAATTAGTATTATTCTAATTATTTGTGCCATGTATATGAGTTAAAAGTATCATGTGTCAATCCTTCCAATATCTTGAGATTTAAAAATACTAAATCCCAAGAGATCATTACTTCGCAACTAGACTATGCCAGTTTTATAAAAGATGATTTGCATAATGATAAACAAACTATCTTTTAGTAAAATAAGTAAATATTCTGTTCATGGCGTTGAAATGCAAGAAACTAAAACCTTGCTTCCTGCAAATTATGAGAGGCAAAACTCTCAGTGTATTTCTTAACAATGTTATTGATTACTCTCTATTGAGTAATCATTTATTAAATTGGAAGCTAAAATAGGTAACAAGATGTTACTTTTATAGGATTCATTGAAAGGCTTGCATTCTTTCACACTTTTATAGCCTTTCCATTGACTTCAAAATGTTATAGATTATAAGGTACACAGTGATCTCATGTCCCATTTAGGAAGGGAAAAATTGACTGACAGATAAGGGAGGACAGGGTGCTTTTATAAGTGATTGGAAGATGCAGCAGGATTTCAGGGAGATTAAAATATTCAAAACACATTTGTTTAAGATTCTATGAAGTGTGTGTTTATGTCCACTGCTTCGTTTTTTGACAAGAGAGATCTAAAACAGCTCAGATTATGAGATGTGGATGTGAGCTGCTTTGAAGACCGCATCCCTGAGGATGGTGGAAAACAAAGGAATGGGTCTCATTCTTTTGGTTCACTTGGGAATTCATTTAAGAATAAGGGGGGGGGAAATCCAGATTATGTTTAATTTACCATCTTCGCTTTTGGGATGACTGACCTTATGCATATGCCTCTTCAATCTTACTTTTTTATATGAGTCGTGTTGTAGGGAGACTTAAAAGGATCATGTGTATGGCTGTTGGTTGATTTATTTAAGCTTTTCCCCAGCCTTGCTTCTGTGACCTATGTGTGGGGCAAAAGAAAGAAAACAAAAGAGAGGCAGGCTCAGACGTTTGTTGCCTACAAGGGGACTTGTTCTTTTTCTCACATTTACTCAGATGAGAAAAGGCAGTACCTGTGTCACATGGACGTGAAGGAGACAATTCTGGGGAAGCAGGAACAGAAAATAAACGCAAGGGGCGGGGGGCGGAATCAATTGGGAATAGGTGAACAACTGCGAGGAATTCTAAAAAATAAATTTTTAAAAAATTGAAAGCCAACAGTAGAGGACCATTTCACTGAAACAGAGCATTCTCTTACCCCTGTTTCACTGTTCAGTGTTTTGTTGGGCTGTGCTATATGTACGAAGAATATCAATTCTTAAGGATGATGATTTAGAATTCTGCACCAAGCACCAAGCTTGGGATACTGTAGTAGCTATTTCATTCAAGAAGAGATTTGGAAAAAGAAAATGAGACTCTGTGGGTGAGTGAGAAAAGGCAGGAAGAGGACTGAACAAAATTTAAATGAGGGCAAATGTATATAGTAACGTGTGCGCCTAGTTGGATGTTCAGTGAGTGAGGCCATGGTTTGGCAGATGGTGTTGGAAGTGCAGCTCTGCACCAGAACGGGAAGGCCGCTATGCGGGTTCCTTGCTGGAAGCCCACCACATAGCAGCAAGGGACCCACTTAGTAATTGGTAACAAAGCCCTTCCATGGCTACCTGTGTCTCTTCAGCATGAAGACAGAGCTCCCTAACAGCTGATGAGATCTCAGCCTGTTAAGCTCTTAGCCTCACCCCTGCCACATGTGGGGATGAGGGCTCCGGTTCCATTTTGCCCAAGCTCGTATACTGGCACCTCCTGCGGGTCCTGGTGCATACAGTAGGCATTGGGCAAATATTTATTTGGCTGTTCTGAGCCCCCAGACTGGCCTGTAATATTAAATCTATTTTGTGACTTAATTGGTAGTGTTTCCTTATATTTAATATGAAACGTTACTATATGAAAGTTGAGTGTTTGTGAGGGAAGAAGAACATGTGTATGTCTTCAGTAGATGTACTGTTATTTTCTTTGCTAATTAGAGACCTGTTCAAGTTTGCACCTTCTTGGGTTGATTGTATTTATAACTTCTTATATTCTATATGTTACACAAGTATCCAAATATTTTAAGATAGAGTATAACCTTCTCTCATAAGTTTAAATAATTTTCACTGTTGCTGTATCCTTTCCTTTCTCATTTCTGAGAACATTTATTATTGATTAGATTGATTTTTTATTTAATTAAAATTTTCAAACAATGGTTACTTATTTTGCTTTAAAAATTTTCAATTTGATATATCTCTGGTTTTACTGTTTATTTCTACAGTCAAAATTATTTCTCTGAAATTATATTGACTGCTTAAAAAATTTCCTTTTCTATATAAAAAAGTTCGACAATATTTATTTGCCTTTTTATGATTACTGACATAAGTATTTTGAGTATTTATTTCATCTCTACCTGCTGGATTTTTATCTATATTTTAAGTTATTGCTAAATAAGCAGGTATTTGTTAGGTTCTTAATTTGCTAATAACTTCCTGCTTTGGGGTCGAATTACACATTAGTTGTATGTGAATAATACATGTACGTGATGAATTTAAAAATATGGAACTCCAGTGATGGGTAAAGAGTTGCCAGCTCTGTACTCCAATCCCATCATGTTTTAATTTTTTAAAACTTTATGAATTTTTAAATTTTATCCAAGATTTTGTAATATATAAAATTTAGTATGTGTTTATTCTATTACATTTTCCTTTTCTGTTAAAAGGAATATTCTTTATTCTTTTTCTATTACCTGCCTTTTTTCTGTATCATAGCCTGTTAATGGTGAATTCAGATTCCCTTCCTCACCCTATAATTATTTTTCTATTCCTCTTGAACAGTTTTCTAAAACTGTATTCCATTGCCTATTTGTTATACGATAAAAGTTAATGTTGTGTCCTGCATTGTTTAAACCCTTAACTAAATGATTCTTGGTCTTATTTGGAGGAACTGACTTCAAATTCCATTTGTATCCCATCCCTGGTTTTCTTTTCAGGGCTGAGGTCCTGTTCAGAATTGCTGCTCTGGTCTGAGTGATTTGCAGTGCATATCCTCCTTTAGGAACATTGTCAAGGCCTCCGAATCCATTTTTTGTTAGGAAATTGAACTCATTCTCCACTGATAGCACAGAACCACTCTGCTCTTCTCTCGATGTGCCTTTAATGAGGCCTGGTGGTGCCCCAGAGGTCGCTGCTGTGTTAGATACTGACTCTAAGCTTTCGCAGCTGTGCATTCACGGCCTTTGCACCTTCCTCTCTTTTGAGTGTGTCCGTTTACCCTGCTTTTGACTGACATGCTATTATCATCATGTATTTGAGTCCACATATATTCTTCACTCTTTGTATACAGCTGCTCCTCATCTTTCTTTTTACATGTATTAACCAACTGGGGACTTATTTTTTTTTACATCTCTAGCTTCCCATGAAGGATAATTTTATTTACGTGATGAATCATCATTTTTCATTAGTACAGGTCTGTTGGGTCAAATTATTTCAAGTTTCATTTATTAGAAAATGTCTATTTCTTTTTTCAATCTTGAAAAACTGCGTTTAATCCAAGTACAGAAGCATAACATTAGAGTTTGTTAGTTTATTTCCTTGAGCACATTGTTACTGTCGAGATGTCTGCTTGTGAGTCTAATTATTGTTCGTTTGAAGGTGGTCTTTTTGGGTCTTGTCTCTGACGCTTGCAGTTTCACAGTATGATTTCTGTGTGTTTATCCTGCTTGTGCTTCATAGCATTCTAGATTCTGTATATTCATGTGTTTCATTAGTTTGTGGAAACTTTTGGACCTTGTTTTCTCAAAGCTATTACTTCTGTTCAATTATTTTGAAATATGCCACATTTTCATATACTAAATGCATTTACAGCCCTTCTGCGGATTCTCAAGTTTAACCATTAATCTGATTTTGAGAAAATACTGTTTAATCTCTGTCCATGTAGGTGTGTCTTTACATAATTCTTTTTCAGAATTTTATTGTCTAATCTAGAATATTATTCTAAGTGAGGAATAGAGTCATGTCATATTTTTAAAAAAGCAAGTTTTAAACATTGTTTGAAATTGTATAAAGTTTATGAATTTGAAAAGAATTGATATCTTCAAAATATTATTTCCAGGAACATGTGTGTTTCTTCATTTTGTAAGCACCTTCCTATCAGAAAACTTTAAAATTTTCTGTAGGTTTTGAATATTTTGTGCTAAATGTATTTCTAGGCATTTTTCTGTTTTTATTGTTGTTATACATAGAATATTTTTTCATTATATTTTCTAACTGTTTTTGGCATGAGTGAAAGATACATGTATGTTTTGGGTAGATAGCTGACCTACTGCAACTCATTAGATGTAGTAGAGTTTCAGTTATTTCTCCTAGGTACTCTAGGAAACCATTGTTATCTGAAAATAATGCTGCTTTCTTCCTTACCATCATTTGTATCTCATTTTTAAAATTTCTGTTATTGTGTTGGCTAGATCTGGAGAAATGATTTAAAAATCATAGTCATTATTACAAGAATCTTTTTGTTGACCCCACCTTTCGAGATTTCTCTAGTGTTTGAGTGTTGCCTATCATTGGCATGGTACATACTCCTTATCATGTTTTCCTAGTGCTCTAAAGGTTTGTTTGGATTTTTCTAATTCCCCTGTGACTTCCTCTTTAACCCCTACGCTATTTAGAAATATGTTATTCAATTTCCAAATATTTGGGGATTTTCCAGATGTCTTTCTGCTGTTTCTCATTTAGTTTTGTTGTGGTCAGAGAACATACAAACTCCTTTTCTGAGCAACAGACTATTTTTAAGTTTAAATAGTTACACGTGCCCAGTGGCTACCTGTGTTCGTTTTCTATTGCTGTCTAATAAATTACTGTAAACTTATCAGTTCAAGAAATACACCTGTAGTTCTGTCGGTCGGAAGCCCCACACATTCTCACTGGTTTCAGTCAAGGTGTCAGCAGAGCCCTGTTTCTTTCTGAAGTCTCTAGGAGAGAATCTGTTTCCTTGCCCACTCAGGTTATTGACAGAATGAAATCCCAGTGACCCCCACACCTGCCAGCTTCATGTCTCATCCTGTTTATCTGAATGTGACACTTAACACTGTTGCTCACATTTTCTCCTTATAAGTCTCTAAACCGTGGCTTCCTGGGCCCTCTACTGTCACGTGTTTTGTGTTTTGTCTTTTTTTTTTTTTTTTTTAGCATTCACTAAAAATGAATTTTTGTGTCATTTTTGTCATCATTATCATTCTTGCCATTTCTCGCCCACCCTTAAATGCAGGGAATACCCAAACTTCTGACGGCAGACCTCTCTGCCGTATATTGTCTCTGGCTTCTCATTTCCGTACTTTTATGAAAAACAGCATTCACTGCATACTCCCAGATCTGTGCCGCTAGCCCATACTCTCTAGGGAAAGAAAAGAATATGTGCATGTCTATTTAGAAATATGTTATTCAAAATGATGTATTCATCATCATTTTCATACTGCTGTGTAATCTTTGTAATTACTTGAAATGGATGTCTAATATTATGTTAAGTGGCTCTGCCATTATTAGCCTTACCACTTCCCTGATGAACATGTCTCGTCCTGGGTCTGCAGCTATAGTATATAATTCTACATGTGGATATTGCGCTTGAGATTTGGTGGGACGGAAAGTGAGTTGATTTCCACCCCAGCCACACGCCGCCCGCCCCCCAGCAAGCTCAGTGTTGGTCCTTCCAGAGAGACAGGGAGCCTCAGCAGAACCCTGGGCAAACCTTTCTCAGGCTTTCTTGCTTTGAATCAGCTCAGGGGTCCACTGTCACTGCCTGAGTTTAGGGTAGCATTTTAACCCTCTCCTGAACTGCTAAAAGGCCTTCTAAATGGTGCCCCTCCCTCTGATCTCTTGACTGACACCAGTGTCACCTCAGTTGTTAGAAAACAGGTGGTCCCCAGGTTCCCCAAACCAGGAGAGATCTGAAGTTGTTCACACTTGTGTGTTTTTTTAGTCAGTCAGAAAAAGAGACTCACCTTCAATCAAGGCAGGGTTTTGAACACACTGTTAGGTAGTAGTTCACCATACCTGACACTATCCAACCGTGAGAATATCTTTTGTCATACTTTAGCTCCTATTTCCTTAACCTTCTTCCTTGAACAAGGAGAATGGTAAAGGAGAGCCAGCAAAATCTTAGAAGCGTGAACACAGCTCAGAAAAACACTGCTGGGATCATATTCTCCACTGAACGCTACCCACGGTGATTCCCTGTGATCTCAGGTAATAGAAAAGCAGGGAGAGTGTGAAAAGAAGGACCAAAAGTTCAGCCTTAAAAAATTTATTACCTCAGAAACAAGCGTTTTTTAAGCTTCTTTAAATTTTGTAAGATAATAAATTTATTTAAAGCCGCAGTGGGCTTCCCTGGTGGCTCAGACAGTAAAGAATACGTCCACCATGCAGGAGACTTGGGATTCGATCCCTGGGTCAGGAAGACCCCCTGCAGGAGGAAATGGCAACCCACTCCAGTATTCTTGCCTGGAAAGTCCCATGGACAGAAAAACCTGCCAGACTACAGTCCATGGGGTCACAAAGAGTTGGAGCAACTGAGCGATTAGCATGCATGCACGCATGCGCGCGCGGGCACACACACACACACACACACACGGACACACACACACACACACACACACACACACACACACAGTCACACATAATATGAGGCAATAAAATGAGATGACATGGGAAATATGGAACTTAGGGAACAAAACAATGTCGGTCCAAAACTAATAAAATTGAAACAGCAAGGAACTTAATGGCCTAAAAATCACATTATTGATGTAAGGGGTAAAGCTTTATATAATTCTAGAAAAAGCAAAGGAGAGAAACAAAAAGATGGAAGCAATTTACATCATCATAAGGGTGGTCCTGCACAAAGATAATTGATGTCAGTAATGTAAAAGAGTCCACCCCAAAGAAAAATCTTGGCCAGAAAATGTATTTGAATAAATAATAAAAAGAAAACTTTTCTGAAATAAACTAAATGTATCTCCTTTTCGAGGTTCATTGTGTTCTAGGGAAAAACAAAAAATTGAAAGTTGTACAGTGGTCAGTTCTGAGCTGACTACTAGTTTTGTTATTAGACTTTGAAAAGAAACGTTCTTACAGACATGAAGGCAAAAAAAAGGCAAGTCACCTCAAGGAGGAGAAACTACTTGTTACGCTGTCAGCAGGCTTCTCTTTATAAGCTTTACTGCCAGAAAGCAAAGGACTGTACCGGCTTTTGAAGGAAAAAAATGGTGTATTAGCACCAGGTATTAAAATTCAGAGAAAAAAGAGTAAACCACTATGCAAATAGAGTGTAAATGTTCTAAACATTCATCAAAGAGAGATGAGTGTGTCTTCATTTAAAACTGAAACGAGGTTCATAAAATCTGTTTAAAATGTGTTTTTTTCACATTTAGAAGAATGATCTCTATAAAGAAATAGGGATCTTAAGTCATTCCTTCCCCTTCATCTCAACTTCATTTTCTTAAAATACAAAGTTGAATTGTCTTTTTTTAAAAAAATACACATAGAATGTCCCCTTTAAAACTTCCTATGGTATTTCTTGGTAATTTGCCTGTGAGTTGAATTTTTGCATTTTTTTTCCTTTGGAGTGTAAGCCATCGTTTAACTTTTTTTTGGACAAACAGCTTTACCTAAAAATAAAATCTTATGCCAGAAAGTATGCAAAATATAAAATAAACATTTTCACCCCAGTTAAGGCTCAGGTCACACTGGGTTGTGGGTGGGCTTGGCGTGGGCAGGTTTTTTTTTTTAATCTCCTGTGTTTTTGCTCTGAGAGTTGCCTGAGTTGGGAACTGCCCCTCCTCCAAGTGGCTGCTCTGCTCTGTTTGTGTGTCTGTGGCTGGATGGCTTCACCAACTTGATGGACGTGAGTTTGAGTGAACTCCAGGAGCTGGTGATGGACAGGGAGGCCTGGCACGCTGTGGTTCATGGGGTTGCGGAGAGTCGGACACGACTGAGCGACTGAACTGAATGGCAGGATAGCATCTCGACTCGATGGAGGTGACTTTGAGTGAACTCCGGGAGTTGGTGATGGACAGGGAGGCCTGGCGTGCTGTGGTTCACGGGGTCGCGGAGAGTCGGACACGACTGAGCGACTGAACTGGACTGAGAGGCTCTCACTCTTGTTTCAGCCCACCTCCAGATCCTCGGGAAGTGAGTTGGGGAACTTCTCACCCGAGGTGCTGATCATCGTTTTTCATTTCGCCCTCTTGCTTGTGTAGTTAAGGAGAGGCATCAAGTACATCACTGACTTTACTGAAGAGGGAAAACCAGTGGGGAAATACCATTTTATAACTGAGTGGGTTGAAGAATCAAGAAGATTTACTCAACCTCATTTTGTAGAGGTATCAACAATACTGCTTCCCTGGTGGTTCAGATGGCGAAGCATCAATGTGGGAGACATTGGTTCGATATCTGGGTCAGGAAGATCCCCTGGAGAAGGAAATGGCAACTCATTCCAGCACTCTTGCCTGGAAAATTCCATGGATGGAGGAGCCTGGTAGGCTATAGTCCACGGGGTTGCAAAGAGTCGGACACGACTGAATGACTTCACTTCTATCAACAATACTGATACCTTTTTTTTTTCTAGTTTTCTTTAGCTCAAGTATTTTCATCATGAGACCTTCCCTCCTTTTATTTGCCTCTCTGATTGTAGTGGTTAAATGTATCTTTAGTGGATTAGTATGTTTTTTTCCATTAAATTAAAACATGAGTGCACATAAACTGATGTCACAAGATGACTAGAAATTTTTATTTTATGTAAATTTTTCAGTTAATGCAAAGTAGTTATTTTGGTGTAGACATTTGGGGCTAATGTGAATTTCAAATAGGTGCATTGTAACAGCTGTTTGAAAATAATGAGAAATTACAGTATTTGGCTTCCCTATAAGTAAGTAATATAAGCTTGAATAATTTTTGTTGATGTGCCTGAGGATCCAACAAATCGAAAGAAACTATGGTAAGCAATTATTGCTCAAAAATACAGTAGTTGACAGCGATTATGGGTGGTTGATGCCATTTGAATGGTGATTTATTTCAACACAGGGAGATATGGAGGTGGTTTCATATCTTCTCTCCTGTAATAAGATCTATCTAGCTACCTACTCAGCTATCATTAACGGCAAAGAAATGTAGCCATTGAATATTTTGCGCAATTAAAATGGTGATTTTTTTTTTCTACTAAAGGCCATTACATCATTCTGACTTTAAAATTTTGTTGTTGAAGAGTCACTAATAAGTGTATTATTTTACTTTCATATTTTTGTTTATGGATATAATTGCTATATTTGCAATTCATCACAGTTCTACTAGTGAATATCCCATGATCAGCTGAGTTACATTTGCTTTAAAAATCATTATATGGAATCGAACTGGGGTCTCTTACATTGCATGCTGAGCTACCAAGGAAGCCCATAAGGATATCACTATTGCCTATTTTGGAGCAATGCTATTATTTTAGAAACTTGCTGAGAAGTTTGCTTTAAAAGATACTAAATGTAAAAAGATAAATACCCAGCATGAAAAAGCTGGATTTTCTTCTGTGTGGGCCAGCTCTCTCAGACTATCATTCTAGGGTCCTCAGCTGCAAGGGTGAAGGTGGAGGATAACTTTGTTTTGAAACAAAACACCCAGGACCTTGGTGAGATGGAGGTCAAGAGAGGAACACAGAGTTCTAGAAATGTATATAGTAAGGTCAACAGATTTTTGATGGCCAGCCTATCACCAGAATGCTAGAATGCAGTTTTATCCAAAACGGGCTTTCCTTAAACTGCCTTCTTCAGTTGTCATAAGACCCTCATGATTGTAATGTTAATTAAAAAAAAAATCATAATGGGTGTTCGTACCACTTTACCAATTGGTTCTCTTTTTTTCTTTTTTTGAACAGAACTCTTAGAGGCTGGCATCAAAGGAACTTCCGAATCGCTTAAAGGTGTGAAACGGAAAAAGATTGTAGCGGAGAATCACCTGAAAAAAATACCAAAATCCCCTCTGAGAAATCCTCTTCAGGCCAAACACAGACAAAATACCGAAGAGTCCCCCTTTGTCGTGCTGGCGGGCACGGCGGAGCCCCACAAGAAGCAGAGCCACAGCCCGGCGAAGGCCGCGGGGAGGCCGCTGACCAAACACAACGGGGAGACCCCAGGGCTGGCCACCGGGGCCCCCAAGCCCGAAGCCCCCCTCTGCCCCCGGAAGCCCCCACTTCCGCCGCAGCCGTCGGAGCCCCGCCGATGGCGGTCGGAGGGCCCCGACCCCGCCAAGGCCGGCGTCCCGGAGGGAAAGTGTGACCCCGGGTCCCCGCCCAGCAAGGGCAAGGACGAGCGCCGCGAGGGTCCGGCCTGCTCCGGCCGCAGCTCCCCGCCCTCCTCGTTTGCAAACACCGCCTTCGACGTCTTGCTGAAGGCCATGGAGCCAGAGCTGAGCAGCCTGTCGCAGAAGGGCTCACCCTGTGCCGCGAAGATCGAAAAACTGAGACCAAATAAAGCCGCACGCGCCCCTGCCCACCTGCACGGCGGCCCGCGGGAGGCCCCGGCCCCGTGCCCGCCGGATGCGGCCGCCCCCTCGCAGCCGCCGGCGCAGCCTGCTCGGACCTCGTACCCCTCCGGGCCGGTGTCCGCCGCTCAGAGGAAGGAACCAGCGGCGGTCCCGGCCGGCTCTCCCGCGTATCACATACACGAACTCCCCGTGCCTAAACCCGGCCCACCAAGTCAGCAGTTTCCCGCGTGTTCGGGTTTCGCCCCATCCCTTGCGAGCCTGCAGAGCCAGGAGAATGCCCAGCTAGAACACGTCTACACCGCCGCGGCCACGTCACCCCCAGGCCGCACTCAGGTCACCCCTCCCAACCAGCAAGTGGACGCTGCCTCCCCGGTGCCGGTGAGCCCCGCGCCTTCCTCACAGTCACCCCCCACGCCCATCTCCAACTCGAGCCCTGTAGCCGCTGTGGTTAACCACAGCGTGGAGCAAATGTGCAGTCTTCTCCTGAAAGATCAGAAGCCAAAAAAGCAAGGAAAATACATCTGTGAGTATTGCAACCGAGCCTGTGCAAAGCCCAGCGTGCTTCTAAAGCACATCCGCTCCCACACCGGGGAGCGCCCCTACCCCTGCGTGACCTGCGGGTTTTCATTTAAGACTAAAAGCAACCTGTACAAGCACAAAAAGTCTCACGCACACACTATCAAACTGGGCCTCGTCCTGCAGCCAGATGCCAGCGGCTTGTTTGTGTCACATGAGTCCCCCAAAGCACTTAGCATCCATTCGGACGTGGAAGACAGTGGAGACAGCGAAGAGGACGGCGCTGGCGACGAAAGGCCGAACGACCCGGGCTCCATGGACCTGCAGCCGGCGCAGATGATAAGAATGCTATCCAGCTCGGAAGCTTTACTAAAATCAGGTTCCATTCCAAGCAATCCCGAGCGCGTGGTCAGTGACTTTGCACCGCAGGACGGGTCTTCAGAATCACAAGCCGCGGCAGAGTTACCAAAGGTTGTGGTCCACCCCATCAGCGTGTCCCCTTTACCAGTTGACAGCCCGAAGGTTACAGATTCCAAGCCCGAGCTCCCTGGTGCACAGAAAGACCTTCAGGGAACCCTGGTCCTGTCCCACCCGGCCTGGGCGTCTTCCCTGGAGGCAGATGAGAAGGCCCATCAGAAAAGTGACCCAAGTCAGCCCGATGGAAAGCCAGAGTCCCCTGTGGGCACAGCTCATGCCCAGCTGCAGAGGCAGCAGGCCACCGATTACTGCCAAGAGCAGCAAGGAAAACTGCTGAGTCCTCGCAGCCTGGGAAGTACGGACTCGGGCTACTTTTCCCGATCTGAAAGCGCCGACCAAACCGTGAGTCCACCCACCCCCTTTGCCAGGACGCTACCCGCCCCAGAACAGGACTCTGCCAAGAACAGTGGGCCCTCGACCCCTCGGGTCAGCACACCAGCAGCCTCTGCTGTTTCAGCAGGTGAAAAAGCACCCTTCCTCCCCGGTCAGATGCGCCCTCCGCTGGCCACGAAAACGCTGGAGGAGCGGATCTCGAAGCTCATCTCCGACAACGAAGCCCTGGTGGATGACAAGCAGCTGGACAGCGTGAAGCCCCGGAGGACCTCCCTCTCCCGCCGGGGAAGCATCGATTCCCCCAAGTCATACATCTTTAAGGACTCTTTCCAGTTTGACTTGAAACCAATGGGACGGAGAACAAGTTCGAGCTCTGATATACCAAAGTCCCCTTTCACCCCCACAGAGAAATCAAAGCAAGTGTTTCTTCTGTCTGTACCTTCCCTCGACTGCCTGCCCATCACCAGGAGTAATTCCATGCCCACCACCGGGTACTCCGCAGTACCCGCCAGCATCATCCCTGCCCCACATCCGCTGAGAGGAAGTCAGTCTTTTGATGACAAAATTGGCGCTTTCTACGATGATGTCTTTGTACCAGGACCTAACCTTTCTGTGACCCAGAGTGGACATCCCCGCACCCTGGTGAGACAGGCAGCAGTAGAAGACTCCTCAGCGAACGAAAACCACGTTCTCGGGGCCGGACAGCCCTGGGATGAGAGCCATCCTGGAGGGAGCCCCGCCGGGGACACTGCAGCCCTGAGGAGCAAGCCCCCGGCCCCGGGCTCAAACTTGGAAAAGAAGAAGTCTCACCAAGGGCGAGGGACCATGTTTGAGTGCGAGACCTGTAGAAACAGGTATCGGAAACTGGAAAATTTCGAAAACCATAAGAAATTTTACTGTTCAGAGTTGCACGGACCAAAAACCAAGGTTGCTGTGCGGGACCCCGAGCACAGCCCGGTGCCCGGCGGGGCACAGCCTCCCATCCTGCACTACAGGGTCGCCGGGGCCACCGGGGTGTGGGAACAGACGACCCAGATCCGGAAAAGGAGGAAAATGAAAAGCGTCGGAGATGACGACGAACTTCAGCAGAACGAGAGGGGAGCACCTCCGAAAAGCTCCGAGGGCTCCCGATCTCAGAGCGCGCTGGGCCCGGCTCCCAGCCTGTCTCAGCAGAACCTTGCCATACCCGGTGAGCTGCAGCCTCGAAACCTCCAGCGGCAGATTCAGCTCGGGGCCAGAGGCCCCGACCAGCCCCGGGACCCGAAGCCGTCGTCCGCCCTGGAAGAGCCGATGAGCTCGCCCGCCCAGGACAGGGCGGAGCCCAAGAGACACGGGGCCGGCATCTCGGTCATCCAGCACACAAACTCGCTCAGCAGGCCCGGGGCCTTTGACAAGCTGGAGGCTGGCGAAGGCGCGTCCCCCGTGCCTTACCAGGAGCTGAGAACTGGCAAGCTGGGGTCTCTGAGCGTCAGAGGAATTTCCCAAGAGGAAGGCCGCCCTTCCCGGCACACGTCTCAGCCCATGCTGTCTGATACTCCAAGAGGGGAACTTCAGGACGGTTCCAGAAAGATCTCAGGTGAGCGGCACATGCCCGGACAGCCCTCCAGACTCGTTCGGCAGCACAGCATCCAAGTCCCGGAAATCCTGGTCACCGAAGAGCCAGATCGTGATCTGGAAGGCCAAGGCCACGATGCGGAAAAGCCGGAGAAGTTCAGTTGGCCTCAGCGGAGCGAAACCTTAGCCAAGCTGCCGACGGAGAAACTGCCGCCCAAGAAGAAGAGGCTGCGCTTGGCCGAGATGGAGCATTCTTCCGCCGAGTCGAGTTTCGACTCCACGCTCTCCCGGAGTCTCAGCAGGGAGAGTAGTTTATCGCACGCTTCGAGTTTCTCCGCGTCTTTAGATGTGGAGGACGTCTCTAAGACCGAGGCCTCCCCCAAAATCGACTTTCTGCACAAAGCGGACTTCCTCCTGATTCCCGCTGGCTCTAACACGCTGAGTGTTCCGGGGGGTCATCGGGAGATGCGGCGGGCCGTGTCGGAACAGATTCACTGCCTGCAGACGTCCATGGAGGTGTCCGACTTCAGAAGCAAGTCATTCGACTGTGGAAGCATCACCCCATCTCACAAGGCACCACCAGCCAAATCGCATCCTCCGACATCCCCTTCCGGCGTGGGAGTTCCCGGGCACGTGCCCCTCTTGGAAAGACGGAGGGGCCCACTGATAAGGCAGATCTCTTTAAACATCGCTCCGGAGAATCAGCTGGCTCCCGGGAACCCATTATCTTTCCAGACCGTCGCCCGTCCCGCTGTGAACACAGTGCCATTGCAGGGGCTTCAGCTCACTCACACAGCTTCAGCCGAGCTTCCTGCAAACACTTTGTACTCCCAGACTCCAGTGAAGGATGTGCGAGCAGAGACAGCAAGTTCCCACTCTCGAAACCTCTTTCCGGTTCAACCACTTCTTGGTATCCACTTGCTGAATCAAATCCACGTGCCCCATAGCCACCCAGACACACAGATGTCCCTGCAGGTGTCTTCTGTGCCCAGTGTCAAACCAGATGCAGGCCCCGGTGGACGTGTCCCTTCTAAAAGTGAGGATTGCTTTGCTCCCAAGTACCAGCTCCAGTGTCCGGTGGTCCCCTCCAGCCAGCCTTGCGCTTCTAATCCTGTGCAACCTCTGCCAAAACAAGTTCTTTCAGATCCAGCCGGGGCCACCCCTCGTGCAACCTCACTGACCTTACCAGCCAAATTAGCAGAAGCCACCTCTAACTCGTGTCCTCCGCCACCCCTGAAGGTCGGGGCTCTCGGCGGTCAGGTGCCAAGGGTGCCCACGTCCTTGACGCTGCCTGCGCACCTGCAGACTCAGGTCCCCGCATACTGTTTAGCTGCAGTCACACCTCTGCCACAAATCCTGGTGACCCAGGATCTCTCCAATCAGCCGATTTGCCAGGCTAATTGTAGTATGGTGCCAATCAGCGAAGAACAAAATTCCGTACCAAAACCGCAGAACAATCCCCGGAATGCTTTGCCAAACCCAGAGGGAGAGCTCGTCCACCAACCTGTCTTTTCAGAGATGGGCCAAAACCCATCTCTGTCAGAATCCTCGCCCACAGCACCGAAGATGTCTGTTGGGAGACTTTCCCCCCAGCCAGAATCTTCAGCTTCCAGTAAAAGGATGCTCTCCCCAGCAAATAGTTTAGACATTGCCATGGAAAAGCACCAGAAGCGAGCCAAGGATGAAAACGGAGCTGTCTGTGCGACAGATGCGAGGCCGCTGGAAGCAGTGGGTTCAAGAGCTCCTGACGGCAGCAAACAGAAGCCTGTGCTGGTGAGGCAGGCGTGTGCCACGGAGACCCTTGAAGCTGTGACATTGGAGCAGGATGTTTTTCCTCACCCCGAAGTCAGTACCGAGGCCCTTCGCTTGACTGATGTGTCATCAGCCGATAACTTGTCATCAGGACACTGCAAGCCTGTGGCTAGAGAACCCATGAAAGAACTGCAGGAATTTGAAAGCATCCCATCAGCCGCATTGCTAACGCCGACAGTTCAAAACCCAGCTGTGCCTGCAGAGAAAACTCACATTTCTCCTTTGGAATCCATAGACAACCACCAAGAAAGGAAGTCTCCAGGGATTAAAAATCCAGGTGACAAAGTGAACGTCCAGGAACAGAGTCAGCCTGTGGCCACGACTCCTTCCACATGTGAGGCTGGCGACACACAGCCGTCCACATCCTTCCCCAGCCTGAAGACAGCCACCAGCTTCACGTGGTGCTACCTGATGAAACAGAAGGCCTTGCACCTGCCGCAGAAGGACCAGAAAACTTCGGCCTACACCAACTGGACCGTGAGTGCCAGTGATCCAAACCCACTCGGCCTGCCCACCAAAGTGGCTCTTTCTCTCCTGAACTCCAAGCAGAAGACCGGAAAATCTCTATACTGTCAAGCAATAACCACCCATTTCAAGTCAGACTTACTGGTCTATTCAAGCAAGTGGAAAAGCAACTTAAGCAAGGTACTTGAAATATCCTTTATCTTCAGAAAGAGTCTGTGCAAGTTAGTTTCCACCTGTCTGGATGCCTGCAAACATTTCAGTTGGAGTTTGTATTTTAATTTTGAATGACAAATTGTGCTAAGTGTAGAGTTATTTGAAAGCAAGTGATAAATTTACCCAGGGAGCCATATTGATCAAGATTACCCAGAGTCCCTTCAGTGATTCTGTCTTGAAGCATTTTGAAAATGATAATCTGCCTTGAGCACTTTTTTTCTACTGGCAGAAATTTAAGTCTTAATAGTACATATAATCATATTTTTACTTTCATTTTTCTCTTATACTAAAGATTTTTCTTGTTAGGTGACAGAAGACTACATTTGTGCTTTGTCCCTGCTAGTGAAGGGGAACAGAGGTGTGAATATTGGAGACTGTTCTGTTTCATTTTAAAATAGAAGCAGAGAGCCATTCATCCTTGCTTTATGCAAATCTGACCACCCTCTGCTCACCATACTGATCCCATATCTCATCCTGTGTAGCTGTAAGAATCATCTTACTCCTAGAGAAAAGATTCACAAAATAACTGTACACTTGATAAGTTGATTTGGTCAAGATTTGTACAGAAAAGTCATAAAAGTATTAAGTTTTGGTTATTTGTGAAATAAACCTTATTCGAGTTGTTGGCTTTATAAAATGAAATCATTTAAATGATTAAGAATAAATACATAAATTAGGGTATTAGGTTGGACTCTGGACATTCAGAATTGTAGATGAAGTTCTTGATCTGAACAGGTTATACAGGTTCATAAATATTTATTTATCAATAAGATAATAATTACAGTACCAGTATTATAAGAGAACTGTTTACAGCTTTAAAAGAAGGAAGTCTCTAACACTACCAGGTAACTCAAGGAATATAAGAAAGATATTCCAAGAGTGGTGATACTTTAGCTGAATCTTTAAGGAAGAAAAAAAAGTAGAGATTTTTTTTTTCCCAAGCAAACAGGAATGAGAAATTTTTAATAGTCTGCCAAATGATGTGGAAGTGAGAAAGAACGTGGTTCATTTATAGAACCCTGAGGAGTCCAGCGTGGCGAGCAGGTGTTGGAAGTTTGAGACACTGACCTAGTTCGAAATTGGAAATGTAAATAAAGACCAAAGCAATGCGCACGGTGGCAGAGAGCCTGTGATACTTTCTCAACGGAGGAGGGTGCATCCAGACCACTCAGAATTTAATTTTCAGAGGCTCAGCTTCTATATCTACTAAACCAGATGGAAAATGAGACTTGAGCATGAGAATTTAAGCAGAACTTCGTGTGTCTGTGTTCCTGAATCACCTGTGAAAACTAGCTCTCCTTCAGTGCTGAGTGCTTGGTAGAAATGCCTTGGGAAGTGCACACCCAGATTTGGAGCTGAGAAAGAGTTCCAGGTGGAAGGGGTAGAGATCCTTCAGTGCATAGATGCAATTAATGAGGTCACCCAAAGAGTGAGAAGAAGAGAGAGGGGCCTAGGACAGATCCCAAGATCCCTACTATTTAAAGGGTTGAATGAATGAAGAAAGTCCCCATTGGAACTGAAAGAGAATTTCAAAAGGAGGGGAACTAGGAGAAAGTGGTATCACCAGGGCAAGGAAGAAGATGTTTCAAGGAGAATTGTTCGAGCCAAGAGGTCAGACAAAGAAGGCTAGCATGGTATCAGCACTGAACGGTCTGATATCCCTGAGACTTGAGCTGTATGGACTGGTGACCATGGGGGACTGGCTACTGGCTTGAAGGTTGGCTCACACCCAAATGTGGATGTATTTATAATTCAAAATGGAAAAGAATAGACAGATGCTAAAAGAAATGAGGTGTCAACAACATATAATGGATAGAGTAGTTAAGGATATAGACTAAGAAAATAGTAAGGCTTTTGGCATGTAGCTCATTGGTGAACAGAAATGAGATTTGATAGCAAGAATGTGAGCAAAAAATAAGTGAGAATTTGGTATTGAGAAGAAGGTAAGCAGTAAGATTGCTGCTGTTAAAGGTACACAGTCAAGGAAAGGTGTGTGTATATAGATTCCAGATTGCAGGGAAACCGGATGTGTTTGCCAGAAAAGGAAGAGACAGTTGCATTTGTACTTGTCAGGGTCCATGTCATTACCTCTTCACACCACCTTTTTGAGACACTCAGGCCAGCTGCTCGTCTTTACCCCTGGCTTTGTAAGGACGGGGCCTTCCCAAAGGGGTTCTTGGTGAGGCCACGTCGGCCCTCTGTCCATAGTACACAGACCCTCTCATCACTTAAATGTTACTATGTCATCGCAGTACAATAGCTGTCTACTTGGTGGTGTGATTCTTACAGGAAGCTTGTAGGGGAGGCTGGAATCAGAGGCCCTTGATCAGAAAAGTTGGGCCTTATTTTGGATTTGGCCGGAGGACTGGAGTTGGTGCCCCTGCCGTTAACACTTGGCCTTGGACAAGGGTCTTTCCTCACTGGGACGTGATCCACCAGTGCTGCCGCCCCCCAGGGGCCTTTGAGGGCAGAGTGGACCGGGAAGTGAGATAAGTGGTTGGGAACAGTGCAGCTGTATAAGATCATGAGATAGTGTCACTACAGCGTTTCGGCGGGGAAAGCACACACTGTTCATCATTCTCGTGTTCAGTATGTTTTTTTCTAGAGATTTAAGTAGTATGAGGCCAAGACCTAACTTTTGACCTGTGACGTATAATTCACAGTCATCAGTATGCAGAAACTTTGGAGAGGATAGAGAGAAGAAATCTAATTATGGTTTAAAATGATGGGGAAGAGGAGGCTAAAATATTGGGAAACAGGGCTACTGCTTTAACTTAACAGCACATTGACATTGACAGGGAGTTACTCGTCTTTTTCAGGGTGTGAGACATTATGCCATAAGGGGTAGCTAGCTCTTTTCCATCTTTAAAGAGTAAACAAGTATGCTTAGGCTGTAATATGAGTGGTTGGTTAGCTCTAAGAACAATATTTAGTTTATTTTTTTAATTCCCATTAAGTTTATCGAATACCAGTGTCGGGGGTTGTAGAGTCTTTATTTGGGGGTATCACTGGAACGTGGTGGAATTTTAAAGTCCAGTAAGATTTATCCGTTCACTGTGATTCTGACAGATAAAGGAGCAGAGAAAGCAATGACCTTTAAAGCTGTTACGTCCTTGTAATGCCTTCCATTAAGCTAACCTTATGCACTGTACTCTGCCGTGTTTTAATTTCCAAGTGAAACATCAGCGCGTTTGTGTTTTCAGCTTTATTAAATTAGTGTCTCTCTCTCTTTTTTTTTGTTTTTCCCTTTCAGAGAGCATTAGGTAATCAAAAGTCCACAGTAGTTGAATTCAGCAGTAAAGATGCCTCTGAAATTAACAGTGAGCAAGATAAAGAAAATTCCTTAATCAAAAGTGAACCAAGAAGAATTAAAATATTTGATGGAGGGCAAGTACAAATTTTACTTCTTAAATGTACATTTAAATTTACTTTTTAAATGTACATTTGCTTTCATGTGAATGAAGACTTAACTAGTGCCAATTTTATATAAATGTTGCAGAGTTTCTTGGCTTATTAACAGAATCTTCATGGCAAAATATATGTTAGGTATTATGTTAAACAACTCCATTTTGATCAAGAAAATGATAACTATTTAGGAAACATTGTAGGTTCTAGGAGGCAGCTGAACACTAAATTTTCAGAGTGAACCCTGGGTTTCACATTGATTCATAATAAGGAATGGCCTGGAAAAAATCTGCTAAGAGAGATGAATTAGTTGCCTATTTGATATCTTTTATGAATTTGGTTGTCAGAAAAATCATAACAGCCAATTGTAGTTAAAGCTCAGAAATATTTCAGTACTTACAGTTGTAACTGAATTTAACAATAACAAAACTTTTAGACAAGTGACTTAGAGGAACTATTTTAAAATTAAACCTGGTATTGAATAAAGTTGCTTGAATTGAATTAGCTATTAGAATATTGTGTTGCTGTGAAAAGCTGGAATATTCTGTTACTTGTACGTGCATAGTATTTATATTATTGAGTGTAAAAACTGTGCCTTGTTTAATTTTTTAGGTTGAATTTTAATCATCGATATTTTCTCCAAGACATAGAATCCAATTGCTTTATTCATTTTTTTTCTTTAAATTAGATACAAATCAAATGAAGAGTATGTATATGTCCGAGGCAGGGGAAGAGGAAAGTACATTTGTGAAGAATGCGGAATCCGTTGTAAGAAACCCAGTATGTTAAAGAAACATATACGAACCCATACAGATGTCCGCCCCTACCACTGCACTTACTGTAACTTCTCCTTTAAGACTAAAGGTATGAGATGACATTGCTTCATAGTCCTTTATTATATACATTAAGTCAGTAGAGCCAAGACCCAGCTTTACTATTCTTTGACCAACGATGCAGTAGTTTAAATAGACTAATATAAATTATACCTTGTTAGCGTCATGTTTTTATTTCTTTATATATTTCTAGACCTCAGATTTTAATTACATACTTTTAGAATATATGTAATAAATATGACATTCGAAAAGGAGCAACTGCCCTTTTTTCTTTTACTCCCCAAATTACAGTTGTATAACATGATGACTAATACATTTTCAAAATTACTTATTTTGGGGCTAAAGAAGAAAAAGAAATTTTTGTGATCACAAGTAAATGCATTTCAGTGCTAAAAGATTAAAGACAAAAATTAATAAGTACAGTAAAATTATACTGATTACATTCATGTTTTATTATCTAATTTTAGTAATGCATAGCCATTTCTTTTTTTTTCCATGAAACATTTTTTTTACCCAAATTCTGTTGAATTTCAGTTTCAAAAGTTTTCTTTTGTACTGTTTAATGTTTTTAGAACTCGGAACTAGTAATTAAAGTTACATTTATTACCATTTCTGTACTCATATAAGTTTTTATTTAAATTGTAAGGCTTTATTATAGTTAAGGTAATTTTACCTTCTGCAAATTTCCTGTTACATACAATGAATGCACTATTGTAAAATGTTTGCTTTCTCCATAAAGTTCCTTGTTTATGGATTATTGTTTAAAAATTAGTTGCTTGAGGCTTCAATTTCATATATCACCCTTTACAAAATAAGACTCTCTCAAATACAAGGCAGTGTGGTCATAAAATTATTTGTCTGAAAGGACAAAATCTATGAAAAATATTTAATCAGTAACTTTTTCACAGAACTACTTTATTTTTATCCCTTTTAGTTAACATTTGCTTTTTTCTTATTGGTTGACTTTGAGGTTTTTGTTTTAAAGATTGATCAATTCTTCAGCAGAGTTTATTCCCTTTTTTGGCTAATGTTTATTGTCCTTTAAGGAGAGTTGTAGTGTATTGCAACTAAGTAGCTTCTAATTAGCTCTCCTAAAATGCCAGTAATACCTGAAACAGGAGTGATGTGGGGAAACAAAACCGTGATCCAGATAGACTTGAATATTTCTAAAGTTTCAAGAAATCATGAGTTGGGAGCAACCGTGATTCTGTCTTTCTTGGATTGTGATATATAGAGGAGTTCCTTCTAGAAATGCAGGCTGCATTTCAGGATGACTTTCCTGATCTTGTGGGAAGGCTTTGATAGGATTAAGTGGTTTGATCTTTTAACCCAATTCGTGGCTTTTACACTGGTTTTGATCCTAATGATTAAGAAACGCCCATCTGTTAAATAATTTCCCATGTGAGACCAGGAGAGCAGCAATAGCCCAGTATTTACAGATAAGAGATGACCAGGTACAAAGTGATGTTACCAGATTAAAGAGGATCAAGGTATAATGTGAAATGGGTATTTCTTGATAGAAGGAGGGAAAGGAATCAGGACATTTTAAAGGTATATTTATAAGGGCAAGAAAGGAAGGAAAACGTAGATGTGGAAAACCAAATGGAACTACAGAGATTATTTGGCAAAGGAAAATTTCTTGAATCATCAAGTATTAATCCTAGTGAGATAACTCAAACCAGCATCATGTAGAATTTTAGATATAAATGGTGGACGGGGCATTGTGATCCGTGAAGAGTGAGCAGTGCATGTTAGCAGTCTTCCTGTCTGTCATTTCTCAAACATGCCACACATATGAGTTTACATTAAACTTTCTGTTTTGTCAGATTGTTCATTGGAATTATGTGATAAATACTTATTTAAAGAAAGCTACCCGAGCTAAGGAGACTCGTAAAGAAAATGTCAGAAATTCACTATTTCCCTATTCTCCTCAGGGCAATTCTCTTTGCTATGGTCAGCTTCCTTGTAAAAGTCTACCTTTTGTGATTATATGTGGAACAGATGTCATAGTACCTTTTAAAGGCAGCTAAATATTAAAAGACTTGTTTTTTGATGAGACTAGATTTTACCCTACTCTGATTGACTTGGTTTTCCCAAGCAGTTCACCTCTGCTTCTTACTGGATGTGTCTGATTATTAACAGAAAGTCATTGTGATCTGATGGCATGCCCTGTAAATGGGAGTGTGCAAAGATGGCATTGCTCTGCCCTCCTAGATCTCGATGCTTCTGATGGTCCTGCTTGTAAATCTGTGCTTCATCATTTGTCCTCTCAGTTTATTTTATGAATGCATTTTCAAACCAGTTTTAATGGACTTGTCTTCATTATTCTACTTTAAAGGTCAGTCAGCAGAAAATACACATTGAACTTGCATCTCTGCAGGATTTAGGCCCATATATATCACAGAAAGTTGGGCTCTCTCTCTATATAGCTATTGGAACCCAGAAACAGAAGCTTTCCTGCTTTTCAGAAGATTTAGATGAATGTTTATTACATCTGTTGAAAAATGTATTGGGTTAAATTAATGCACCAAGTTTACAGCATTGCTAGGGGATATTTGCATTTTAATATGCATGTTCTGCATATGAAATGCAAATTGCTTTATTTTAAATTATTTACAAAGTTGGTTAATAATAAGTAATAGCTCAAGTTATGAGAAATATGCTTATTAAAAACTTACATTCCCAAATTTGCCTCCTTACAATTATACATCCATCTCTTAGAAAACAAATGACCTCTATGACTATCTGTTTAGGGAACAAAAGCATTTTGAAAGAACTATTAGTGGACCTTGTAATTTGGTTTGTAATATTGTCATCATACTAGAAAGTGTTTTGACTTGTAAATGGAAATTTCAGCCACAGTAAGATGGGAAAACTAGTCATAACTTTTGATATGAAAATTTTGAAGTGTACAAAAAAGTAGATATTTGTATAGTGAGCACCATTATACCCATCATCTTTTAATAGTTGTTAACATGTTGCCAAATTTGCTTCATGCTTTATTTTTAAAATAAATGTCAGACATGGCCAAGTCATTTAAGCTGGACATTATCTCTCGAGTCACAGAGGTCAGGGTTTGCTGGATCTTAGTATCTAGTCCAGGCCCCCTCTTTCACTTGAACCCATTAAGCCCCAAGCTCTGGGATGTTGAGCATACTAACTACTGCAGGAATTGGCCTAATCAGGTGTGGCCAGACCCACCGGCTTAGTGAATTTTTAGTGGAGCAGAAGTTCTATAAATATTGCAGTTTCACTGGTCTTCTAGCTGCCGCAAGATTTGGCTCCAGGTCTGGACCATTGATTCAGACATGTTTAGCTCTTCTAAAGGTTTATTCTCAAATACTAATAGAGCCCTGCTCTCCAAACCCAGCATTTAGATTTTGTTTCTTTTCAAAAGAGATGATTTTCCCTTCTTGGCAATTTTGGGTGTACGTGGCATTATCCACTCAAGCTGCCTGTTATCCTCTAGAGAATCTGAGTTCTCTCCCTGTATTAATGATTACTTTGGGCCAGAGTGCCCAATGGTTCCCAGTGTAACCCGGTGACACTTACAGGGGTCAATAAACCAGCTGCCAGAGGAAGCACCCCTTTAGGGTTACTGTTAGGAGGCTTTTAGTCAGAAGGGTGAAGTGAAATGAATGCGGAAAATTCTTCCTCTTGTTCCAAACACACAGAAATACTATTTGTAATATAACAACTAACTATAGTTTTGAATAGATAGCCAAACTTGAAATTTAGAAAGACAGATTCTCAGAAAACAGGAATAAAAAAGAAACTCCAAACTAGCATGGTGAGCAGATATGGGGGAAAAAAAGTCCATAAGGGTATCAAACCAGATCCATGCCCACAGATCTGGGGCTTCATACTGGTCCAAAATGGAGTCTGAGGCCTCTGAAAGAAGCCAGGCTCACCTGTCCAGTGTCCTTGGATCATGTAGGGGAAAAGCTCCCTGCTAAAAAACAAATCCCTATACCTATGCCATGCCAAAAAGATCCTCAGGTTCATCCAGAATTAGTGGAATGAAGCTTTTCAAGTCTCAGGCAGAAGCAACTGGAAGACCGACATATAGAGATGTGTCTGCAACCCGGGGTACTTACAACTCCATACAGAACCATCTTGCTCAAGATAAGTTTACAGTAAAAACTAAGAAGTTGTACAAGGAAATAAAATACTATGAGGGAAAGCCAGCAAACACAGCCTGGGGAGAATTCAGAAACCTCAGGTCACAGTGCAATCTGAAAGGGACGTTAAGTGGGTATAAAATGTTCTATGAAATAAATAAGGACTAGAGAATTGAAACCGTGAGGCAATGATAGACATTATCAAAGTAGAGGAGATTATTGCTTAATAATAATTAATAATCTGAATAATAAATCTCTCTTCTTTATTTAATAGCAGGGTTATTACAACATACAGATGCCAGTATTTTCTTTTGAACAAATTTTAGTCGTTGGAATTGTATAACCACAGTCTGTACTTTCACTTGAAATAGGAATGGAATTTGCCAGTATTGACAAATGCAATAGCCAAATAATACTATGTAAGCTTAGTAAACATTCTTTTCCCTTAAGGAAATCTGACAAAACACATGAAGTCCAAGACACATAGCAAGAAATGTGTGGATTTAGGCGTCTCAGTAGGTTTAATAGATGAACAAGATACAGAAGAATCAGGTAAGGCTTTATTCCATATTTTTCATAAATGCTATTTACAGTGTACTCTTTTTTTTTTTTTTTTTTGCATCCATACTCTTCTTTCCATTCCCACTGACTTTGCTCAGTTCCTATTTCCATCGCCTCTTATTTATCCTGTGTGATAGACTCCTGATCAGTTTCCCATCTTTACTTCGTCTTTCTTCCTTTAACATCTATCCCTACTGACATTAAGTTAATCTTCCTGCAGCATGTGTCTGATCATACTATCCCTCCGCTCCGAGTCTTCCATTGGTTTCCATTTGCCTATCAAGTACAGTATGAGCCACTTGACCTCCAAGTAATTCCTCAAAATCCTTTCTAGTCTGACACCCACCCGCTTCTCCACCTGTATCCCTCATCTCTCTCTCTTTTCACCTGCCCCACCGCTTGAGTCTCCTGCTTCCGTGACGCTGATCCGGCTCTCTGCCTGTACCCCTCTCCCTGAAGGCCCTGCCCTCGGTCCCCGCAGAAACTCAGCTCCCTGTCTACACCCCGTCGAAATCTTATTTTCCTCCAAGATCCAGCTCAGATCCACTGCTGTCACGAAGCCTTCTCTGATTTTTTTCCCTTGCCACAGCACTTGTGGAAAGCAGTTGTTCCCTTTGCTCGACACCTGTAATATTCTAGAGTTTGCTCCGTGAAAGTAATGACTCCCTTTCTGCCATGTTTTTATTATGACTTACACGCTTCCTCGCTCACCTCCTCGCTGAGATTCTCAGGCGTGTCATGAGTAGAATTCTTGCCTGGGTAATACTCGTGGCCACTCACAGTCCCCAGCACAGTGCCTTGCTCAGGGCAGCTGCTCTGGAAATATTTGTGGCATAAAGTATTCGTTTGCTTCCCCAAATTGTTTATTATCTTGAAAAGGTTAACTGGTTTTTTCTTAACAATGTTAGCTGAACAACTAGAAGTATTTATCTCTAACCAGTTTTGAGGAGAAATAAACCTGTTCATCTGTTCTGACTAATCAGACAGTAGAATTTTATTCTTGCAAGGCTTTTTGTTTTAACCCAAGAATTTAGCAACAAAAGAGATAGGTGTGGGTTTTTTGTGTTTTTTTAAGTTGTCCTATTGCTTTTTTGAAAAATACCCTAAATTAAACGTCTACCTGCTTGCTATGTTTTAGTTAGTATGTACTAGTTTGATGTAGAAAAAATTTCAAAAAGAAAATGGTGAAGACATCTTTGAAAACATAGGTAAGGAAAGCAAATGCTTTTCATTCCACCAGACAGCAATTAACACACTAGATGAACCAGCCTGAATTTGTTTCTAAATATTCAAGAGAAGTGACTCATATCGTAAGTGCTACAGTTGATATGATTTAGTATTTTAAGCATAAGGAAAGGATTGCCTTAAATTTTAATTATTGGCAATAAATGGATGTGTTCTTAAAATAAGGAAAATATAATTGGAGCAAACTTAGGACAAAAAGGAGGTTCTTAGTGTTTTATAGACACTTTGATACTCTGATACATATTGGGAATGGCAATATCAGGATTCAAAAGTAATATGTCAAATTAACACGTGTAACTTTTTTGTCCTAGGAACAGAAATATTAAAACTGATTTTTGAATGGCTAGGAATTGAATTCTGTGTTGGTGTCTTTGTTTAAAGACACACATTTAATAAAATTAATATACCTATAATTTACTTCTAATATAAATAGTCTGTTTGATTTATTTTCTGCTCTTTGTAATCCTGCAGTAAATTAACTACCATAAGTATTTAAGTGAAAAAAATCTTTCCTCATTATTTATTTGCTTTATTGCTGTTACACTGAGCAATTCAGAATTAAAAAGCTAGGAAAAATGAGTAAGGGTGTCAGTGAGTATATTTATCACCCACAGACTAGAAAAAGCTCAAAGTAAGGGCTGTAACATGAAACACTAATTTCTGAAAAAGGTATAAATGTTAAAAGCATTATTATTATATACTCTTACATGTTTTACTTTTTCAAGAAGATGAGTCTTAAAAACTTAAGTAAATGTCTATAGAATCTACTGAATTGTCACGGGAGGCTTGTGTTTATAGCCCAGATTTCCGTAGGCGAATTAAGCGCAGTATTCATGAATTATCAGCATCATTCCGATTGGCTGACTGACAGTGATCTTACATTATCTCCCATTCATTTTTGTCATTTCTCACCCCATTCCAGAAGCGCTGGGAGCTGGTTTTAGGTTACAACTCAAACTTGATGGCCCTAATTGCCAATTCAGTTGAGATCCTCTGATAAAACTCTAGGTAGCTTTACCTGTTTTTCTGTGTGTGTGTGTGTTTTGTTTTGTTTTTTTTTTAATTACTGGTAATACTTTCAGTTTTTTTTTAATGGTTTTTATTGAGTTGTAAATTACAGCACTTGAGTGGATTTTGTCAACTGCTGTTTCATACCAGAGACCTCATGTTTCTTTGTAAAATGCCAAAAAACACATCCCTTCACTTTCGCTTTGCTATAGGCTTGCAGTGAAGGCGATAAACGGTCAGCATTTATTGTTTGAAACAAATGGTCTTGCTTTCCCTTCATTGTTGTCTTTTGTCCTTCTAAAAAAATATTCTGAGATTTTTTTTTTTAATACAGTTGAGATTACAAAGAGTTTTATTATGTGTACTCATGTATTCACACCAGAGTTGGTGATTATATTTTCTTTCATTTGCTTTAAGTCTTTCTCTTAAATTCAGTGTCTTTGGGGTGGGGAAGGGAATCAAGCTAAATAAAGATCACACATTAGGTGCAGTGTCCCTTACTTACCCTTGCATATCACTCTCCCCAGAGGCGAACAGTAACCACACTTAGGGATTTTCTTTCAGTTCATTTACCATATATGTGCATATCCACACGTAACATGTGGGTTTTAAGTTTGTATTCCAAATTTTGCATAGACACAATCACCTTATATGTAGATACCTAGAAAATGAATTTTGCTTTATAATTTTAAATTGTTCTGTAGAACAGTTTGTATTTCTGCACATCCTTAACTAAACCTGATAACTGTGTGGATTTTAATTTGGGACCAATCTGATGGATGACGGCTTGCTGCTTGATTTGTGTTTTCTTGATGACTGTCCTAAGGTTGGGATCTGACAGTTCTCTGGGACATAGTTTCACGCTGTTAAACTGAGGACAGAGATTGGTGGGGTCTTGCTGAGCGACTCTTCAGATGTCTGTGTTTTTAGAGGGAAGCCCAGCAGCCCGCCGTGTGATGCCGCATGTCTGCAGGGCAGGCTTGTTTTCTGGCCCAACAGCCAACAACAGTCAGTATTCCTCTTCACCCTCCCTTGCTGAGTCCTCGTCTCCCCAGTCCCTGTACGTGGCGCCCAGGGCCGTGATTCCTAAGCTCTTGTCTTTTCTGTCCATGCCCCTCCTCCGGTAGTCTCATCCAGTCTCCTGACATTTAAATCCCATCTGTATGCTGATGATCCCATATGTACTCCAGGCCTGCACGCCCATCTGCCTACTCACCATCTCCTCTTGGATGTTCCAGTGGACATCTAGACTCTCTTGTGCCCCAAACTCCTGGTTGACCCCTTCCTCTTCAGACGCATGTTTCCCTGTGGTTTCTCCTCCCATCCTTTCGGCTGTTGCACTGAAATCTTGAAGCCTTGTCTGATGTCCTTTGCCTCCAATCCATCAGTAAAACCGTTGACTCCTCCTTCAAAATGCATTCAGAAAAGCGCTTTGGGCCACCTGTGGCACCCAGCCCTGGTCAAAGCCACCATCCTGTCTTCTCAATTGCTTGCAGGAGCCCCTGATGGTCTCCGGAGTTCAACCCCTGTCTCTTCACAGGCTGCTTTCGACACAGCAGCCAAAGTGGCTTTTTAAAACTATGTCGTTACTTTGCTTAAAGCCCTCCATCAGCCTCCTGGCTTGTTCAGAGCTGTGGTCTGTGCCCCCGCGAGCTCTCTGCCCGCCCCACCACTTGCTCACCGGGTGCTGGAAAGCATGCCATCATCTCTCATCGCTCTGCTCAGATGTCAGCTCAGCAGGGAGGGCTTCCTGAGCCACCCGAGAAGAAAGGAAACCCCTGCCCCTCTCACCGTCAGCATTACTCACACCCCCGACCTGCTTATTTTTCTGTATGGCCCTTAACCACCACCAGGTGTGTGTGTATTATCTGTTCCTTTCAACTAGAAAATAGAACATAAGGACAGGCATCTCCTTGTGCTCCCCACTCTATGACTTGCTGGGACTGTTACTACAAGTCATAGATGGTAAAGAGTTGTAGATTGAATGACTGACTGGGAAATGTGACCTTTTTCTGTCAGGAAATAACTCAGTATTGTTTTTTGAATACATATTCATCTTCCATTAAATTCCTTCACTGCGATGAAATGGTAGCCGTAATACAATATTTAACGCCTTTGCTTATGAATAGCATTTACATGATTTAGCCACGGTATTATAGGTATTTGACATAGGTATTATCAAAGAGGTGATGGCCATTCGTTACTTGGTTATTTATGGGTTATTAGAGCAGAAGACTAGCGGATATTTTAAGCTACTCTGACCATTCCATTTCTTCATCCTCAGTAATGATCTGCCCAGACTGATAAGTATCTGTGGCCTTTTTCAGTGGTTCTAGAGAAGAGTTTATTCTCTTTCTGATGGATTCCTTTTATGGATTTAGCACTGCAGCCGCTGTCCAGTATGTGCAGAGTCACTGCCCTCAGGAGCTCCTCGCCTGTGGCTGTGATGCTGGAATGTTGCGTGAGCCCAGCCTGGCCAGGGTCCACTCCCCAAGGCTGGGATCTGGGGAGGACGGAGATACCTGGTTGGGAACAGAGGGATGACTGGGGGTATCCCAGGAGAAAGGAAAGGAAGGGAATATAGAAACAAATATATTTGTTCATATATCGCTTTGTTTGAAACAGAGGGGGTGAGATGAGAGGGGTGGGGGAAAGGATTCTGGACCCAGGGAGTTGTTGGGAGAGGGCTGCAGGGCGTTGAGAGTATAAATGAGGCAGATGAGCTGAGAGCGCTGGGCAAGCTGCGTGGTCGGGTCCTGCTCCACAGGGGGTTTCAGCACGGGCCTTTAAGGAAGTCAGAGGGGATTGGGGTGTTGTTTTTTTTTAAATCATCTAAAATAATTTAAAGTCACTGCCATTTTAGTCCCATATATATATGAAAAACCTGGCTTAAAACCCAACATGCAAAACACTAAGATAATGGCATCTAGTCCCGTCACTTCATGGCAAATAGACAGGGAAACAATGGAAACAAGTGACAGACTTTATTTTCTTGGGCTCCAAAATCACTGCAGATGGTAACTACAGCCATGAAATTAAAAGACACTTACTTCTTGGAAGAAAAACTATGACCAACCTAGACAGCATATTAAAAAGCAGAGACATTGCTTTGCTGACAAAGGTCCATATAGTCAAAGCTATGGTTTTTCCAGTAGTCATGTATGGATGTGAGAGTTGAACCATAAAGAAGGCTGAGCGTCAAAGAATTGATGCTTTTGAACTGTGCTGGAGAAGACTCTTGGACTGCAAGGAGATCCAACCAATTCATCCTAAAGGAGATCAACCCTGAGTATTCACTGGAAGTGATGCTGAAACTGAAGCTCCAGTACTTTGGCCATCTGATGCGAAGAGCTGACTCATTAGAAAAGACCCTGATGCTGGGAAAGATTGAAGGCGGGAGGAGAAGGGGACGACAGAGGATGAGATGGTTGGATGGCATCGCTGACTCAATGAATGTGAGTTTGAGCAAGCTCCGGGAGTTGGTGAAGGACAGGGAGGTCTGGCGTGTTGCGGTCCACGGGGTTGTAAAGAGTTGGACATGACTGAGCAACAACTATATATCTGACTTTTGCTTCCCAGGTGGCTCAGAGGTAAAGAATCTGCCCGCCGATGCAGGAGACATGGGTTCAGCCCCTGGGTTGGGAAGATCTGGAGGAGAAAATTATCCAGTATTCTTGCCTGGAAAATGCCATGGACAGAGGAGCCTGGTGGGCTACAGTCCAGGGGATCACAAAGAGTCAGACACAACTGAGCAACTGTGCGCACGCCCATACACATCTGACTTTTAGTCTGGATTATATTCTCAAATATTCTTGAAACAAGGAAGCACAAATAATAAAGAGTTTTTAATCCGTGCCCCCTTGGAATTCTCATTGCCCGAGCTTTTGTTTGTTTTTTCTTTCTGCCCCTGCTGTTTTATTTGGTAGTGGGAATTTAGACAGTAATGACTGAAAGACGCATAATTTCTTTAAGTGGATAGTCCCATTTGGCAACCACAGTAATAATACCATAGAGCAAAAATCTTTTTCTGGAAGGGTGCTTTTCTTCAGGGTGTACCTGAAGGTGTCAGCATCCCTCCTTCTCCACCAGGTGGAGTTTACAAGTTTGGTTGGACAGTTAGTAAGACTTTGCCCTCGTGCATCCAGTTTTGTGTGTATAAATGTATAATGACTCATTCTGAAGTCTTGCTGTTCATTTATTAAATCAAGGAGCTTTATTTCTCTTGGGGTTCATTTCTGCTCTGACTCAGCAGCACCACAAGCTAGATTTCCCCGCAGAAGAGACAATCTAAAAGCCGAGGACTTGATTTGTTCCTGCCTTCACGTTTCTGCGTGTGTTTAAAACCTTGCCCTTATCAATTCCATAAGGATGTTGTAAGGAAGAGTGGTGTATGTTATGAAGTGTTTCATTTCAGGATCAGTTTTATTTTCCAAGGAAAAATATAGACTATCAGCCATACATTAGTCGCAGAAGTAGTGGCTGACTTAAAATAGGAGGGAGAATAGCATTTTCAGCTCTCCTAGTTTTAATCTAATTGAAATGTACATCTGCTGGTGGGCAGCTCAGGTCCAGAAGCTGCTCAGGGCAGAGTGGTCTCAAGTGCTGGGTTCTCTCCCCGCTGCTTCCTCGCCTCCCGTAGGAGTGTCCCAGCTCCCCACCCTCCTCAGGAGCAGGCTCACGTCTGCCGTTCCTTCTGAGACTTTAGCCGCCATCACCAGATTCCTGCCTGACCGTGTATTTCTTGTTTTCCGGAAAGCAAGTGGTGAAATTGCCCTTGTGTAATGCAGGGTCTTTCCACATATTATCTTGCTGTCTGTTTCCCTTTAACTATGAACAGTCTTAATAAGCACTTTTGTAGTGTCCTGATATCATTTCTCGTCCTTTTAATCTAACTCTGGTATTAAGCCCAGTGCACTTCTAGAAACTACACTAGGATTTCCATCTGCTGCGTGCCTACATAAACATTCAGGAAAATGCCAAGGTTTGGCCAGCAGTTAGCAGTTTCTTACCTGTGTCCCTAAAGGTAGTGATTCCAGGGGCTCTTCTGATGCCTTCCATTTGGCCCTCAGAGATGCATTTATCCAGGGACGTTACTGATCGACTGGATGAAAATTACAAGTTTGAAATTACTGAGTAAACTCCTATCAGCAGAATCTCCTTTGTCACCTAGGTTTTCCTAAACAAGTGGAGATTTCTCAATTATGCAGCTAGATTACAGTTGCCACCATTTAGCACAGTGATTAAAAACAAATAGCCAAGTTCAGGAGCAACTGGTGCCCTAACACATCATCTTGATCAATACGAAGATTTGTGACGTTACCTCTTCTCTGCTGCTGCTAAGTCACTTCAGTCATGTCCGACTCTGTGTGAGCTGAATAAAATTTTACATGGACAGCAGGGAAGTGCTGTCAGAAGTGGAATCCTAGAGCACTTTAGGAAGGACTGTTAGAGTCATCACATTTGATGAAAGTCACATAAATCTTAACAGCCTGTGCCAACAGGAGATGCGAGAACTTGCTCCAGATATTTAAGCCTTGATTAATCTCAGACATCTGGGAAATGGGCATAAACTTTTTAAAGGGAAAAACCCACAAGGGTGTTCTTTGGGAGAATCTGATTCTAAATGCCAGAGTTTGCTGAGTAGCAACCAGAAACCCAAGGATAATGTTTTTAGGTTTATTGGAAAAATTGGGGGAGGGGCAGGGGGTCGCTTGGTCATTTAATTGATCTTTTCTCTAGCACACATAATCATCAAGAAATATCATCTCTGAGCTTTCACTTATTCAACAGAATGAAAGGCTCTCTAAAGGCCAGTGTTGCTACAGAGTATCCCACCATAATATTTATTTGAAAAAATCATAACCATTTGGTACTGTCTTGGTCAGCTTCTGGTTTTTCTGGGAAGAGTCCAAGCCCTTTTATTCCATGTTCATATTTAATTATTCCTTTATATTTGCCTTGTTGATTTTCATCAGAGGTTTACTGCAGATTTGTTTCTACTTATCTACAGTATTTCTTCTCCTGATTTCGTCTCCAGCCTTTTTCTTTGTTTTGGAATGTCTTGAACTTCTTTTCTCCTCTGCCAGCTCTCTACCCCAGATGTCATACACCAGCATAGTGTGCGCGTTTCCTGGCTGATGGATCACTTACTGTAGGTCACTGTGGAGATATTGTGATGAAGGACCAAATACTCCTGAGCTGTTGGCTCTTTACTCCCCTTAGCAACATGGGCTGTATGGCTGCCCATCTTATCTTTCAGCAGATGAATTCTTGTGCTCACTTTTCAAATGGAGTGAATTTAGAGATGTTGGGAAGCATTTATTCAGAATTAAGCAGAGGGGACTGTAATCTTATCTAAGGCAGCCATTAAAATTTGGACATCTGCCATCTCAAGTTTCCATTTAGTTTAAAACGAGCCCCTCAAGCTGTAATTATAGTAGGTGCTTATGAAAAGTCTCACCCCTCCAGCCAGCTGCACGCCTCCCTGTAATCTTGCCATGCAAAATTATGTAGTCTCAGGAATTTTGTCCCTGTGTTCTTGGGATCTTAGTAAATACTTCTTTTGTATTCACCTTTTGTGTCAAAAAAATCACGCCGCTGGCTATTTGCTTTTTATGCCCTGATCCAAAGAATGTTTTTGTCAACAGACTGCTGGGCTTCAATGCTAGGAATGTTAATATGTGCCCTTCACTGCCAGACTGGGAGAACCATTCAGAGTGGCAAAGTGCAACTGGAAACATGGTTCTTGTTGGTGATGAAGTTCTTAGGATGATGTGTGTAGGAAGATGCGGTTAGATCACAGGACTTAAACCTGTATCACATTTACCCTTAAAATTAATTTAGTGAAGAACTAAATGAAGTTCTTTCAAAACGAAATTACCTGTAGGATATGTTTTTGTCACTGGGATGTTTGCAGAAAATATTTTTACTCCATTTAAGAAAAACTTCCACACACAGTACGAAACCATGATAGGTCTTGGAGTCTGTAGTTAAAATAAAGAAGTGTTCGTGTCAGTAGGGAGCACCACAGATAGGACTGCCTTTTGGTTTACTTCCTAAAGTTCAGTTCAGTTCAGTTCAGTCGCTCAGTCGTGTCCGACTCTCCACGACCCCATGAATCACAGCACGCCAGGCCTCCCTGTCCATCACCAACTCCCAGAGTTCACTCAAACTCATGTCCACAGAGTCGGTGATGCCATCCAGCCATCTCATTCTCTGTCGTCCCCTTCTCCTCCCGCCCCCCAATCCTTCCCAGCATCAGAGTCTTTTCCAGTGAGTCAACTCGTCATATGAGGTGGCCAAAGTATTGCAGTTTCAGCTTTAGCATCAGTCCTTCCAATGAACACCCAGGATCGATCTCCTTTAGAATGGACTGGTTGGATCTCCTTGCAGTCCAAGGGACTCTCAAGAGTCTTCTCCAACACCACAGTTCAAAAGCATCAGTTCTTCGGCAATCAGCTTTCTTCACAGTCCAACTCTCACATCCATAAAGTTAGCAAACGTTAAACTCTGGCCCATTATATAGTTAAGATGAAAACACAGTTTAACAAAAACCCATTATTGCAGTAGTCACATGCTTTAGAAAACTTTTCCCCCACGTTGCCCTTGTTTGGATTTCAGAGGAATTAGGAGGGAAAAAAGAAATTGTAACAAACAGAACATTGATGGAGGAGGTGCCACTGACCTCCCAGGGGAGCCAGTCTGAGGGAGGCCCCGATTCAGCCAGCAGGGGTCGCTGTTGGGCAGCGATGAGAGGGCAAGCCTGCAGCGCCTCTAACTGAATGAAGTGGGATTTGGAAATAACACCCATCTTCAGAGAAGTGGTTTGATGAGTTAATTTTGAAAAACACTATGGCTGCACTGGTAACCTTCTTTTCCCCTCCTAAATTTAAATTTACAGAAAATAGAATTCACATTACAAATATGTAGACTCATACTGAGTACTGGAAATTTTTCTTTCTAATGAGTTTAGGGTGTGTCCAGGAGGAGGGAAATTAAATAGAACTTTTAGAAGCCATTTATCTATGAATTTATTAAGTAAGTATGGGTTTCTTACTTCTGTTCTTGGGTCCCTGGGAGTTGCAGAGGGGTGGCCTACAGCTCTCACCCCACTGGAATAATGCAGTCTACATTCCCTGTAGCTAGGATGGTAAAGAGTCTGCCTGCAATACAGGAGACCCGGGTTTGAACCCTGGGGTCAGGAAGATCCCCTGGAGAAGGGAATGGCTACCCACTCCAGTCAGCCTGCAGAATCCCATGGACAGAGGAGCCTGGCAGGCCACAGCCCATGGAGTCGCAAAGAGTCAGACATGGCTGAGGAACTAACCCTAGTACCGCATTGTACATACCAAGGAAGGAAGAGTTGTCAGAGTGCATCCTATTGGAATAATGGTGTGGCCCTTTAATAAAAAAAAAAGAAAAACCCTGTTTCTAAATTCTGGCTTCCCGCTGCATTTAAGTCGCTTATCTTCCTTGTGTAAGATGAGTTTGGTGTCTGGTCTGCCACAAGTGGCTGTCAGGTTTAAACATGACAGTCCAGTAAAATATTGGGAAGCTGCTTCTGTAAAAGACCTGATAATAAATGTTTTAGGCTTTATGGGCTACACAGCCTCTGGCATGACGAATGAACTCAGTGAGGCACAAAAGTTGCCATAGACAGCATGTCACCAATGGGCCTGGCTGTGTTCCCATAAAAGTTTATGTAAAAGAACAGGGGGAGCCACATGGGGCCTGGCAGTCCCTGATATATACGAGGAAGACAGCGTCATGTGCCATCGTAGTTACTGAGCTCAGCAACAGCCTGTAGCACAGTGAACAGTGTCACAAAGTCAGAAATAGTAGCTTCGGGGAAAGTTGGCACATCTGTGTCCCTGACCTTGCTGACTTGTGGTCGTGGGCAGGTCACTTTCCGGGTCTTCTGTCTGCACAGTTTCTGAGTCGATAGGAATAGTCTTCTCTGGAGGTTAAGGGGACAACCCAGTAATATGAAAGGTTTTTTTTTTAAGCACAAATGCAGAGGGCAGAGGTCTGGGCTTGTGGTCGTGGGCAGGTCACTTTCCGGGTCTTCACAGGTTCTGAGTCGATAGGAATAGTCTTCTCTGGAGGTTAAGGGGACAACCCAGTAATATGAAAGGGTTTTTTCTTTTTTTTTTTAAGCACAAATGCAGAGGGCAGAGGTCTGGGCTTTGTTTTGGCGCTTTGTCTCAGGCTTCTTTAAGGTATCCTTTGTCTCAGGCTTCTTTAAGGTATCCGTTGTATCTTCTTTCTGCCACTCCAGAATACCCACCCTGTTTAACAAGTATGGAATGACCCGACACTCATTTTCAAGTTTCCAAACTTGGACAGTGGTCTTCCCCTTCAGAAGCTTCACGATCCGGTGCACACAGGGAGATAAATACTGTTCAGTCCTTATCTTGGGACAGAAAGCTGCAGGAAGGAACCCCAGCTCTTCTGAAGTTCATGGGCTGCAGGCCCGGGGCTGTGTCCAGGGAGAAGGCCAGGTCTAGAGGCACCAGTGTCTTTCCACCCCTAATGCTGCGACCCTTGATCCTGAAGTGTGGCATCCGGGCAAAGACAGATTAAAATGGAGCCAAGTAGTTTTACCTCCTTCCCCATTAAAAAGCATATGGTTTTCTTTATATACTCTTTCATGTAAATTGCATACACTGAAATTTAATATCTATATGTACAATTAAAATTTTTAAAGATTTATAGTATAACTAATTCTTTAACTTCCATATTCACTGTAAAATGCAGTGCATTTGTTGCGATATTTCAAAGGTTATCAGTTTGCTTTCTCCTTTTGGCTTGTATTTTACATGTTCTACTCTTCGTAATAAAATAATTACTTGAAGCTTTGAATGTCTGTTACCTGTAAACGTTCAACTCCCTCATGCATATTTGGAAGCTAGGTTATTGACTGTAATTCACTGATGACCTTCTTTCGGATCATTCTGTGGTTGGGTTTTTATAATATGACATTGGAACATATAGTGTTTAGCACAGACTCAGGAGCTGGACCGGCCTGGGTGTGAACTTCTAAGCTGTGGGCTCCACCCTGTAAAATAATTCAGTGCTTTTAAAAATTCTTTTAAATCATTGTCAGAGGAAAAAAGTCAGGTCCTTAATTAGTTTTTGTTTCATCTGCGATCAGATAGCAGTGCTCTGTGTAGATTCAACCCGGGTTCTCCCGGAGTCTCGCTGCCAGAACCAGAGGAGATCTGTTCAGGTGTCGTGTGCGCCACCGAACGATTACTGCAAGATGGGTGCAGGGTTTGAGAGTAGTGTGTGTATGTTTGGAGGGGACGGGGGCGTTAGGGCGTGTTTTGGAGAAATTTCCTGAGCTTTTAAATTAAACAAGAGACATGTTGGAATTTATCTAAATTAATAGTTTCCTATGAAACGATAGGAGGACAGAAAGAAGTTGCTTGTCAGAAAGAGACAGCTGAGTGAACACAGTAAGGACAACAGGGAGATGGGGTTGTGCGGGCTTCCCTGAGTGAGACAGAGTCTTGGTGTCAGTAGAGTAAAATGAAGATCCTGGAGCGTTGGCAAGTAGGTTAATGTCTTTTTTTTTTTAAGATTATTTTGGTCTCATAGAAAAGTTGAAAAACTAGTAGAGTGTATACTCTACTATTACCCGGCCTCCCATATCCGAGCATCTCACATGACCATACGACACTCGTCGATACTAAGAACCCAACCCCAGCTCAGGACTGCCAGCTGGAGAGCAGGACTTGCTGGTTTTCCCTCTGATGGCCTTTCCCGTCCCGGGCTGTCCTTCAGGAGCCCACATCGCATCCCGCTGTCACAGCTCCCCAGCCTTCCCTGTCTCTCATGACCTCGACATTGATAAAGAGTCCTTGTCTGTTATTTCATAGGATTTTCTCAACTTGAGGTTTTCTGATACATGCTCGTGGCTGGATTGAGGTTATGCGTTCTTGGGGAGGCGCCCTAGAGTAACTGTGACTTTCTTGCGGCATCTTACCGGGTACCTTATGCCACCACATTTCATGGGTCACGTGAGCCTCCATTCCTTGGCCAAGGTGATGTTGCCAGGATTTGCTACTGTAAACTTAACTCTTGTTCCCTTTATACATGTTAAATATGGGTGGAGATACCCTAAAACTATGTAGATATTCTGTTTATGCAGTGATGGACCTTGCCTATGGTATTGCTGTGGTGTTCTAGTTTATTAATCAGAGTGTTTCTACATGGAAAAGTTACCAATTTTCCATTTGTTCATCCATCCATTCGTTTATTGACTTCCATGTGGACTTAAGGCTGTGTACTTAATTCTTTGGGTTACAGGTCCAGTACTGTTATTTATTGTGTAGCTCAAGTTCTCAGTGGCCATTGAGAGCTCTTTGAGGTCTGTTCCTGGGCCCTTTCAATATGCTGCTGCTTTTTTTATTACTATTATTTTTCTTTAAGCTATTCTTTACTTTTTGACACCTCAAGATGTTCCAGCCCTGGAATTGACCATTTTCCAGGGACCCCTGGTTCCCTTTATCGGAGAATGGTATTTCAGAACCAAGATCTAGCCACTCGGTGATGCATTTCTGGCTGCTCACCTGTCACTGCTTCCAACCCCTCTTGTTGGATAGAGCTCGGAAATACCCGTATGTACACTAAATCGTATGCACACACATCTGTATTTATTTCTGTGTACACACATAAACACACACACAAAGGAGAACATGAGTCCACACTGATAATTCTAGTTCCAGTCCAGCCCCACGGAGTTTATTCTACCCAGCCTGTTCCATTTCCTTTTTTTCTTTCTCCTACAGTGAGAAACCTGGTTCTCATCTACAGTATGTTTGCCTATTTGTTCCACTCTAGTATACCAATAAACTAGTTCCAGAAATGCTGACCCGCCTGTGAAAAACAGATTTATAATCACAGCTCAGTGTCTGTGGGCAGCTCTTCTTGTCTTTTGCCACATTATCTCCCTTGTAGCTCGGCTGGTAAAGAATCCGCCTGCAATGCAGGAGATCTCACTTCGATTCCTGAGTCAGGAAGATCCACCAGAGGAGGGATAGGCTGCCCACTCCAGTATTCTTGGCCTTCCCTTGTGGCTCAGCTGCTAAAGAATCTGCCTGCAATGTGGGAGACCTGGGTTCGATCCCAGGATTGGGAAGATCCCTCAGAGAAGAGAATGGCAACCCACTCCAGTATTCTGGCCTGAAGAATTCCATGGACAGAGGAGCCTGACAGGCTACAGTCTATGGGATCTCAAAGAGTTGGACACAACTGAGTAACTTTCACTTTCACTTTTTTGTATTATCTGATCAGAACCCCTTCTGCCAAGGGGTTTATTTGTGCTCAAGTCATCAGTCTCAGCTTGCATTTCATCTTGAATATTTCCCACATCCTGGTTAATTATGCTTTTATTTACACACCATAAAATTCAATTTATGGTGTACAGTTCTATGGTTTGTGTCAAATGTGTAGAATTGTATATGTTGTTGTTCAAGTACTAAGCGTGTCCAACTCTTTGCGACCCATGGACTGCAGCACACCAGACTTGCCTGTCCTTCGCTAACTCCCAGAGTTTGCTTAAACTCATGTCCATCGAGTCAGTGATGCCATCCGACCATCTCATCCTCTGTTGCCCCCTTTTCCTCCCACCTTCAATCTTTCCCAGTGTCAGGGTCTTTTCCAAGTGAATCAGCTCTTCGAATCAGGTGGCCAAAGTATTGGAGCTTCAGCATCAGTCCTTCCAATGAGTGTTCAGGGTTGACTTCCTTTAGGATTGTATATCCACCCCCACAATTCCATGTAGAATAGTCCTATCACCCTGAAAGCCCCCGTGCCACTTATGTGCAGATAACTGCTCCTCCTCCACCCCCATAAGAGCCCCTAGCAACTACTGATCTCTTTTCCTCCCTGTATTTCTCTGTTTTCCACAGTCACATATGAAAGGAATCAGAATAAGTAGCTTTTGGAGTCTGGCTTCTTCACTTAGCAAAATGCATGTGAGATTTATCCATCTTTTTGTGGGAGTCAATTCCTTTCTATTGCTGAGTAGTATTCTATTGTCTTAATGTGCCATAGCTTCTTATCCACTGACTTCTTGAATGATATCTGAGTTTCTTCCAGTATTTGGCAGTCATAAATAAAGTTGCTATAAAACATTCATATACAGGTTTTTATGTGAATGAAGTTTCCATTTCTGCAGGGTTTGGTACTAGAATTGCTGGGTCATTAGCTTGGTGTATATTAAGCTTTGGCAGAAACTATCAAACTTTTTCAAAGTGTCTACACCAATTTATTCTAACAGGTGTATAGTGGTATTTCATTGTGGGTTTAATTTGCATCTCCCTCATGGTTGATGATGTTGAGCATGCTTCTGTGTGCTATTTGCTTTCCAGTTGTCTTTGGTGAAGTGTCTTCAAAGATTCTGCCCATTTTTTAAAGTGGGTTTTTTGCTTTCTTATTCTTGAATTTGGGTAGTTTTTAATATATTCTGAATATAATCCCTTTGTCAGAAATGTGATTTTCAGACATTTTCTTCCAGTCTGTGGCTTATCTTACTCTCTTTTGCAGTGTCTATCTCAGAGCAAAGTTTTCTTCGTATTGATGAAGCCTAGTTTATCCATTTTTATAAGTTAATTGTGCTTTTAGTGTCATATGTGCGTTTTTGTTTTTTAAGAAAGTTTGTATTTCTCTTTCATCTTTGAAAATCCCTTTCAATGGGCATAGAATTTTGTTTTGTTTTCCATGATTATTACTGAGTTTTTCGTTGGTAGCATTTCAATTTTTTGTTTTAATAGTTTCTTCTCACAGAGGAAATTCCCACTTGGAATTTGCTGCTCACCATATGCTGCTCACCATTCTCATATATTGATCAATTATTTTAAATTCTCTGACAGCTCTAACATCTGTATCACATCTGACTGGTTCTGATTGCTTTTCCTCTTCTGAGTATTTTTTTCTTACCTTTTTGTATGCCTTGTAATTTTTGTTGAGAGCTAGACATCTTGCATAAGACTGTATGAGACCAATATAAATAGCATTTATGCCTGGCAAGTCCCTTCAGGTGAGAGTTGAAGCCTTGCTATTTCCGGTCAGGAGCTGGACTGGGTTGGAGAGCTCTGTTGCTGTTAAGATGACCACCATCAGAGCACGAAAGGCTTCAGATTCCTAAAGAGTCTTTTCTTGTTTGGTGCGGGTTGGATTGTAAGAGAAATGCTAGTTCCATTCCCATTTTAGGTCCTCCCTTGGCGCTGTGCATCAGAGAGGGTGCTGAACACATTCTGCTCTTCTCCTGCTGCTCTTCCTGCAGTGTTTTGCTGTCAGCCCTCACTTGAGGCTCCTTAGCCTGGCGTTAGGGGGTAAGGAGGAGGGTGGGGCGGCACTGTGTTCTGGCCCTGCCGCAGCCTTCTCGGGTCCCTGGGCTCTGGCCCTCTTGTTCTCCTGCCCCAGCTCAGCCGTTGTGGTGGACTCAGCCGGCAGCCCTGTCCCTCCTTAAGGAGTCGAGTTGCGTTTTTCCTCCTACTCGGTTTCCTCACCGCAGTAAATTCTCACAGTGTCCCAGGGCAGCGATGCTTCAGCGCTCCTCTTCACAGGACGGAGTGTTTGTTCGCTGTGGGGAGAAGGGAGGGGGTGCAGGGGGTTCCCTGCCCCTCCTAAATGCTGCTTCTCTCCCCTGGATCCTGACCACCATGGATGCTTACTCCACTTTTCTATGGGGCTGAACGGTGATCATCATCTACAGCCTGAAAGAAGATGTAGCCTCAGAGGGTCCACCCAGCCCCTCCCGCCCGCACTCGGCCCTGACCAGTCTGTCCACCGTTCAGCCGGCCTCTGACCGTGTCCTGTTGCGTCAGCCCCGGATGACTCAAGCTCGTCTCCCTTCTCTTATACAGACGCTCCCTGGAGCTTGGGCTGTTTGATGGGACTTTAGCCTTACAATGGATTTGGGGAGAGTTCTAAATTTAAAGTTAGGCCTGTTCTTTTTTAAAAAGAAAAAAAGCCAGTGGTAGCTTTTGAGAAAGTCGCACCGGAGTCGGTCTTTGCGGCAGGACTGGCCTGAAGAAATCGGCCCCCCTCTCCAGTCACCTGTTCCCTCTCCTTAGCCGTTCAGTTTCTTCTGTTTGGTTTTCTGCTTTCTCTTAGGAAAGAATTCTTTTTCTCTTACTAAAACCTCTAAAAATATATCTGATTTGCCATTCATGTGGCAAATTCAAAACATATGAGGGATGATGGTCTAATTTTAGAATTTCAAACATCAGACGGTATCATAGAGGGATCTGAGGAAGAGGGCAGAGCACCTACCCAGGCTGCGCCTGCCCCACGTCCAGTGCAGGCACCTGGTGGAATTCAGTAGATTGGTGCTATTTTATCTATTATTTTATAACAAAATAGTAGAACCCATAAAACAGAAGGCATGAAATCACATATTAGAAGCCTACATGTATGTTTTGTGTTTGAATGTTTTAAGCACAAAAGTAACATGTGCTTGAGATTTTTTTTAAAAAGTTCTAATCTGTTCTATCCTAGAAATAATCTTCCATAAATGCGTTGGTGTTGATACTTCAAGATTCTTCTCTAAGAACTTATCTTTGTAATATAGAAAGAGTAATAAAGTAAATTAATATGCAGACCATTTGGTAAATCCAAGAGATATACCTGTTAGTTATTTTTCTGTTCACATTTTTTCTCTTCAAAAAGTACATGTGAATGCAGACTGCATTGCAGCAAAGCTGAATGTCCTATAGCTCAGCGACAGTGAATGGGGTTGAGATTTTAACATTGCTCTTCCATTTAACTGTTTAAGCTCTATTAGCTTTCTAAGGGAAAGCGCCTCTGATTTTGCAAGTTTTGAATAGACAAGGTTTTAAATCCAGTCTCACATGCGCTTATGAGAACTTTTAAACTATTCCCTGGACTATCTTGACTATTCCTGGTTAAACATAGTCTCACGTGACATTATATGGCTGATATTAATGACTTTTAAGTAATATTCCATTTCCTATGAGAAATGGGCTGAATCATCATGGAAAAAAAATATCACAGAATATTAGTACTCAGAGAACAGCTGAAACATGACTAAAATGCTATGCAAATATCATGGGAAATTATTGTTTGCAAATATGAAATGCCCCCAGTATTTTAGTTTCATTTTAATTTGTTCAACAGAAGGGCGGTACAAACAAGTAGAGAAGAAGAGCTCAGAGAATCCGTTGCAGTGAACTCTCGGTTCACTTTCTCAGTAGAGTTCAGGCTTCTTTTGGAGGTGTAAAATTTGAGGCTTCGGTTTCTGGTCTGCACTATGTATCACCCTCTGCCCCTCTGCTCTGGCGAGGTTCGTCCGCCTTCCGCCTCCTCCAGGAAGCCCTCCTGGCCACTCCCCTCCTCTGCCGGCGCATCCCTCCGATCCCCGCTGTCCTGACTGCCTTCCTCCCCGTGTCGTCCTCCCCGACTAAAGTGGGGGCTCTGTGTGGGCAGCGCCCTGGCCTTGAATATTCCTCGCAGTATTGCCAAGCTTATGAAAAGATGATGCCATTCGTTAAACTTGCATAAGCATCTGTAACACCCCCTCTCGGTTGTTTTTTCCCAGACGAGAAACAGAGGTTCAGTTTCGAGAGGTCGGGGTACGACCCGGAGGAATCCGACGGCGCCGAGGACGACGACCTCGACAACGAGGAGGAGGACGAGGACAGCCAGGCCGAGTCGGTGCTGTCGGCCGCGCCCTCGGCCGCCGCCAGCCCGCAGCACCTGCCGGCCAGGGGCGGCCCTCGGGACCCCACGGGCGCGGAAGAGGACGCCAGCGCCGCCGAGGGCCTTCCCGGGGGGCCCGCGGACCCGATGGACGTGCTGCCGCGGGCGCTGCCCACCAAGATGACCGTGCTGAGCGCGCTGCAGTCGGACCGCGGCGGGACTGGGAGCCCGGGGTCCCCCAGCGGCGCCGGGCCGCGGGCCGCGGGCAGTGCGGAGGCGGCCGCCCGCCCACCCGAGGGGGCGCCCAGGTCCCCGTGTCACCAGATGTCTGTGGACTACCCCGACCCCGAGGATGTGCTGAGCGGCTCGGCAGGAAAGGCTGTAGCTTTAACGCAGGTAATGGATCCGTAGCTGTTTTCCTTTTGACTTTAGGAGTTAATGTACTGAAATTGCCCATTTGTAGCTAACATCAGTTTTGGTTTTTTTTTAAACCTTATTTTCTTTGGTTTGATTTAAGGCTAAAGGACATTTATGCCCTTTGGATTCGTGTTATGTATCTTAGTCAAAGTTCATCTGTTATAAATCTGTAAAAGAACCAAGTAGATCTTTGCAGTATGCTCATTTACTACTATTTGGTTTTTTATAAATATCTTGGAATAAAAAATATTTGTGTGCCAATGGAGAAAATGAGTCTTGGGACCTCCGTTTTCCATGGCTTCCTCTGAGAAGATCTTCCACTGGCATTGATATGATGGATTTGCACTAATTATCCAAACAGTTTGTATGTTACCCCTATTGACAAGGCAGCTACCAGGTTGACACCCCCACCCCTCCCACCCAAAAGAAAAAAAAAAGGTATTAAGTTCACTTTACTTGAATCATCAAATTGCTGTCACCACTTAGGAAAGCTTCCTGCCCAAGAACTAGCTCAGAGCCAGACTCAGGCCTCAGGAAAGTCACCCTCCGTGTCAGCAGTGAATGACTTCCTGCTTTTACACACCCTGGCAGGCTCCTGAGAAATCTGTTTTCTCTCATGGACAGTTCTCTTACCTCTGGGATGAACTGAGGATCACCATAGGATTTATTTCTAAATGTGGCAGATTTTGGTTTGCTGGGTAACACTAGATAAAACTCAGAAAACTATGAAAGCTTGAATTACTAGAGCCTGTCCTACATTAATATTATTTAATTAAATTACATTCATATTTAAGTAGCATTAATATTTAAATTAGTAGATACATTAATGGAGTTCTGTAATGTGGACATATCAAGAAAAAGTGAATATTTAGATGATAACTCTGGGTGGGAAAATTGGCAGGATTTACTCCTCCTGCTAACCTTTCCTTCCTTTCCTATTAGTCACCTGTGCCCTAAGCTTCTGTCCCTAAATCTCTCACACACCTACCGGTGTCTGAAGATCCGGTTTTCAGTAGACATTTCATACACTTAGAATAAATGAAGGACCAAATGAAAACTGCAGACCTCTTCGTTAATGGAAGCTGTTTATTTCATAAATGAGTGGTCCTCCAGTTAATCCCCGCCCCCCCACCGCAGTCGATACTCATGGCCAACTAAGATCTCAGAATTTCTCAGTAATTCCTAATCTCTAAACTAGGATGGTGCTAGAGGTGCCAGCAATAATAATAGCAGTGGAAGAAGAAGATAATTATGGCTGCCTCTCAGGGTTAATTTTGGTATAAGTGAGATGATATCCAGGAAATCTGTTGGAAAATTAAGTAATATATAGAATCTGTGGCTGTTATTTATTCTAGAAAATAAAGAGCTTAAAGGGTGCAGTAGGAATTTTGCTTTGAAAATCAACATAACAACATTCAGCAAGCTTTTGAAATCGTTGTTGTACACACTCTTACATCGGGACAGAAGAGACTTTTTACAAGAGCTAAAGCTTTTGCTCGGTGACTAATAAGGAAGCTGAGCCATCAAGAGACGGTTCTGTCTTGTCTTTCAGGGCCCGCCATGCCTGAGCCTTCCTGCTCCCCCGGCGTCTGAGCGCAGCCCTCAGCAGGGAGGGGCGCCTCCGTGCACCTCGCCTCCGCCAGGCCCTCAAGAGCGGAAGCCGCAAGCCGCCCTGGCTGCGCCTGCAGGCCTGCCTTCTCCGCAGACGCACCTGTTCAGCCACCTGCCTCTGCATTCCCAGCAGCAGTCGAGGACACCTTATAACATGGTTCCGGTCGGGGGGATCCAGGTGGTCCCCGCCGGCCTCACCTACTCCACCTTCGTCCCCATCCAGGCCGGGCCAGTGCAGCTCACCATCCCGGCTGTCAACGTCATCCACAGACCGCTGGGCACCCCGGGGGACTTGAGCGCGGACGTGCCAGGCGCCACCAGCCCCGCGGGCGTGGCCGAGCTGAGCAGCGTGGTGCCCTGTATCCCCATCGGCCAGATCCGCTTGCCCACGCTGCAGCCCCTGAGCATGGAGACCGTCAACATCGTGGGCCTGGCCAGCGCCAACCTCGGCCCGCCGGTGCGCCCGCCGGGGCTGGCCCTCAACGCCGTGGGGCTGCAGGTGGTGGCCGCCAACGCCGCCTCCCAGAGCAGCCCCGCGCCCCCCGCGCCCATCCCGGGCCTCCAGATCCTGAACATCGCCCTGCCCACGCTCATCCCCTCCGTGAGCCAGGTCCCCGTGGACGCCCCGGGCGCCCCCGAGAGGCCCGCTCCCCCGAACAGGGCTCCTCGGGAGGCGCCGCCCTCGCAGCCTTCTGCCGGGGCGCAGCCCGGCGTTGGGACCGCATCCCCGCAGGGCTCACCCGGAGTCCGGCGGGAAAGCGCCCAGAAGGGTCTAGACCCGCCTGCCCCGGCCAGAGACCCGGCAAGGCGGGACAGCTCCAGTCCCAGGGACGCGGGAAAGGGGGCCTCGGCGAATCCCCCGAAGCCCCGGCACGACACCCCTGGCGCGCCCTGCAAACCAGCCTCGGCCCCGCCGGGCCGGCCGAGGCTCCCCCTGGACCCGGAGGGACCCCGGCCCCCGCCCCGGAGGCCGGCCACCCAGTTCAGCGACGTGAGCAGCGACGAGGATGAGGACAGGCTCGTCATTGCCACCTAGGGGCCGTTTATTCAGGGGGGTTGGTTTGGTTTGGGGGTTTTTTGTTTTTGTTTTTTTGGTTTTTTTATATAAACACAGGTTTCTTTGAAAACCCTCCTTTCCTTAAAGCACATTTTTCTGACATAAACTCATGACTAATCTTTGTGCAATCATGAACTTTTGACCAATAATTGTTGTTTTGTGTCAGCTCCAGCCATTTTTGTACATGTTGTATAGACAATTGTGCCTTTTAGGAGTTTTATGTTTAGAAATTGTACAGATTGTTGAATATCTATATACATAAAGTATATATTATATATGTACATGAAAGCCAGGTAGTTATTTGTGTTTAGCAAGAAAACCTGTCAAATAAATCCGATGATTAAATTATATGTTGCACTGTTAAATATTAAATTTTTATGGCTGTGGGGCAGAGTTTCTGTGTATAAATTAGTATGTAAACTCCATATTTATTGTATTCATATTAGTCTTTGAAAATGGGTCTGTCCTCCTTGTGTAAGACAATAACTTTACACTTCAGACAGATTTTCTGTGTTATGAAATGTTTCAGTAAAGTTGTTTACTGACTTTACCATTGCTTTAATTGTGGTTTCTTTATGTAATGTAGTGACCAGCAACCTGCATTCGGAAAAGAGCCTGAGGTTAACATTCCTTCCACATTCACCCCCACCCTGTATAGTTACTGCAGAGGGAAATAGCCAAGAGACCAATTTTTCCAATTTATAAGGAATAATTTTGTAACTCTTTTGAGAAGATTAAGTACTTAAGAATACTACATGTAAGTGTATTTAGCATAAGGACAGAAAAGGGCAAAGTTAGTAAAGGTGGGTCTGACAGCTTCTGAGAAATGTATAATGTTACAAGTCAGTCCTGAGAGCTTGACTTGGGCGAAGCCCATGAGACCCGGAGGCCTCAGCCCAGGTTTGTGTGTAAACTGGCCTCTCTGTCCCCTGGGCCCTGCTTATTACAGCCAGAGACCTCTGCCCCGGACCAAACCTCGGGAGGTCTGGGCTTCACAGAAGAACCAAATTCAGATTTGAAATTACTTAAGTTGACTCTTTAGAAATGATTGCTTCCTGTCCTGAGAGGCTTGACTTATTTAGAAAAATGGGGAGGGAACCCACAATTGCACCTGCGATGATGTGCAATATTACCCGAGCACTACAGATGCTTCATTTGTGAAAAAATGTCTTAATGTTGGCATTTGAAGCAATGCGTTCATGGTCTTAAAGGCCTATTTGGTGAAGATCTAGGAGAATGAAGTTGGTAGGATAGCAGTGCATGAGGGAAATAGTGTAAGGAGTTTGGGAGACTTCTGTTACCTAGCCCCAGCTCCAAACCTGGGACTTGGGGAAAAGAGCCTGTCATCTGGGCCTGTAAGCCCCAATCTAAATTATGATCTCTAGACTATGCCTCTGTCCCAGTAGGCTCTGATAGATCAGTGATGCTTTTGATGCATGCTCCAATGTACATTTATTCTTGCCCACAGATATCTCAACAACAATAAAACTATGTTTTATATCCCAAGATGTATTTGAGAAGAGTTCTGGAAACTTGTCATAGCAATTGTATTGGTCTAACAAAATGGTTGTTGAAAATGAGGGCCATTGCCTGTCAGATTTCTCAAAATAAGTTTTAGCTTTGTGTCACACCTCTTAGAATTTCGTTGCCTAAAATTTTAAAGCAGTATAATAAACATTCTTGCTTCCTAGTCAGATTTTAAGTACATATGATGAAGCTAAATTCAAAAGCAATGCTAAGAATTTTGGCATTGAGGTGGGTTCGTCTTTATATAAATAGAATTTTCTTAATTTGAAGAATTCCTACATATTCAGTTCAGTTGCTCAGTCGTGTCTGACTCTTGGTGACCCCATGGACTGCAGCACGCCAGGCCTCCCTGTTCATCACCAACTTCCAGAGTTTACTCAAACTCGTGTCTATTAAATCGGTGATACCACCCAACCATCTCATCCTCTGTCGTCCCCTTCTCCTCCCACCTTCAATCTTTCCCAGCATCAGGGTCTTTTCAAGTGAGTCAGCTCTTTGCATCAGGTGGCCAAAGTATTGGAGTTTCAGCTTCAACACCAGTCCTTCCAATGAATATTCAGGACTGATCTCCTTTAGGATGGACTGGTAGGATCTCCTTGCAGTCCAAGAGTCTTCTTCAACACCACAGTTCAAAAGCATCAATTCTTTGGCGCTCAGCTTTCTTTATAGTTCAACTCTCAATCATACATGACTACTGGAAAAACCATAGCCTTGACCTGTTGGCAAAGTAATGTCTCTGCTTTTTAATATGCTGTCTAGGTTGGTCATAACTTTCCTTCCAAGGAGTAAGCGTCTTTTAATTTCATGGCTGCAGTCACCATCTGCAGTGATTTTTTTTTTGCCCCCAAAAATAAAGTCAGCCACTTTTTTCATGATGGGACCAGATGCCATTATCTTCATTTTCTGAATGTTGAGCCTCAAGCCAACTTTTTCACTTTCCTCTTTCACTTTCATCAAGAGGCTTTTTAGTTCCTCTTCACTTTCTGCCATAAGGGTGGTGTCATCTGCATATCTGAGGTTATTGCTATTTCTCCCCGCAATCTTGATTCCAGCTTGTGTTCTTCCAGCCCAGCGTTTCTCATGATGTACTCTGCATATAAGTTAAATAAGCAGGGTGACAATATACAGCCTTGACGCACTCCTTTTCCTATTTGGAACCAGTCTATTCCATGTCCAGTTCTAACTGTTGCTTCCTGACCTGCATACAGATTTCTCAGGAGGCAGCTCAGGTGGTCTGGGATTCCCATTTCTTTCAGAATGTTCCACAGTTTATTGTGATCCACACAGTCAAAGGCTTTGGCATAATCAATGAAGCAGAAATAGATGTTTTTCTGGAACTCTCTTGCTTTTTCCATGATCCAGCGGATGTTGGCAATTTGATCTCTGGCTCCTCTGCCTTTTCTAAAAGCAGCTTCAACATCTGGAAGTTCACTGTTCACGTATTGCTGAAGCCTGGCTTGGAGAATTTTAAGCATGACTTTACTAGCGTGTGAGATGAGTGCAACTGTGTGGTAGTTTGAGCATTCTTTGGCATTGCCTTCTTTGGGATTGGAATGAAAACTGACCTTTTCCAGTCCTTGGCCACTGCTGAGTTTTCCAAATTTTCTGGCATACTTAGTGCACAAGTTAAGCTAGTGGAGGTGATGGAATTCCAGTTGAGCTCTTTCAAATCCTAAAAGATGATGCTGTGAAAGTGCTTCACTCAATTCTCACCTTTAACCAAATACTAAATGTTGTAGTATGCTTGGATGTTCCCTTGAAAATTTCATAATGCCATAACATACCTTAGGCTTATTTTGACTTTTTAAGATTCATTACATTGTACACATACCTTTAATATTACTGACTATAATGCTTTCATGTAGCTTTCAAATATTTTGCTAGCATTTGAAGTATGTAGCTAAATCAGAAACATTATCAAAGTTTGTGTCATTATATTTTGAAATAGTCCCATGACTAAAATATAAGGGAGTAATTTTGAACTGTTTCTCCAAAGCCATCTTGTCCTAAGAAACAAGTCATTCTCAGATTATCAATGACTTGCAAATAATGACTTGAATAAATCATTTACAAGTAATCCAGAGAGCTGGGAAACTGTGTTTGTATGCTTCATGAAAGATTCAGGTTAGTAAAGAAGTAGAATGCAAGGATATAACAAATTTCTTTAAATTATTAGCAAAACAGGTGAAAAACATAATGTGAAGCAACTTTAGCATACTGTATGAATCCACTGACACCATCAGAAGTGTCGGAAATAGCAAAAGCATCAAAATTCATTTGTCTAGTTTTCAAAGATTAGTCCATCTGTTTTATGAATATCAGTTATGAGTTAACAGAAATCAATTGCCTTAAAGTAACTCCTTATTCCCCAAACTTTAGGCTATAAGAGTAATTATTTCAGAATGAGATGATCAACTGTTAACATTTAATATAGAGACTTTGTTTCTCACTTTTTTCAAAATAGACGCATGATTTTCCTTTCACAGAAATGATATAAATAGCACTTTTCTTATTAATCTCTGACCTGACTTTTAAATGGTGGGGATTAACAAGGATTAGGGGTCATTATTTTCATTGGAAGACTGTTGAGAAGGGTAATGTTTCTTTCATGATGCGTGCTCAGGGCAAAATATGTACTCTTCTTAACTTCTCTGTTTTTTAATGTTACATTTTAGGATGAAGTTTGAGATCAACTAGAGATCAACTAGAGATGAAGCAACACCAGAAAGGTGACTTTTCATTAGAGTAATTTTGTTTCAAAACCATCTATTAATTCAAAACATGGAATAGTAAATGTCCCTAAAGCAAGAATCTTTTCCCAAATTGACTCCCCATGGCTTTGGAGAATTATATATTTAATATTCAGTAAAGGTTATTGTGTGTATATATATACATACTTGTTTATCAGTTCAGTTCAGTCCAAATAAATGAGGATCAACATCCTAGGAGATTGGACTAACTGGAGAAGTGACAGGAACAGATGCTCCAGCACTTGTGTTGAAAAACTGTAACCATTTATACAAAAAGTCTATTTGTACCGTCTGCATCCCACCTCCCCAAAGCATCATTTTAGAGATATTAGAAATACGGGTAAAAGATATCCACACTCTAAATGCTCATGAACAGGGCATCATGGGAGTGTCCTTCTTCACTGGGATTTCTGGACTCCAAGCTTGAACAAGATAGAGACAAATGAGCATATTTCCAGACCACCAGGCCCTGGATGCAGAGCAACCAGATGGCTCAACATCACAGCCAAGAAGTCACGTTGAGAGCGTCCCAGCAGTAGAAATATAAAGAATAATTGTAGTAAATAATAATAATAAAGTTGTCTTTTGATTCAGTAAAGGAGAGAGTTTTTCCCTAATAATCCAACTATTAACGAAATCCTATGTCTCCGTTAATTTTTGCGTAAAACCAGGATTCTTTTGGTGTGAAACAAAATTTTGTGTAAAACTGCCAGGGCTCACAAACTAAAACTCATTTGCATAAAAATCAGGCAGAAGTATTAGGAACATATTTATCTTGAAGAGAGACTGCAAAATTAAAAATTCTAGTATTGCTCACGCCAGTATTTGAAGATAGATCAGTCGAGGAAGAAATATGTAACTCCACTTTATTCTGAAGCAAGTTCTGAGAGAGCATGACTTCCAAGGGCCCAGATGCTGGGTATCAGACCTGCTCTGGCAAAGCAAAGAGACAGTTGCAAAGAGCCCGACTCTGTTCAGTGATCCACCCGCATTTGAACATCAGCGAGAAGGACCAAGCTGATGTTTCTCTCAAAGTCACGGATTGAGTCTGGCTTATAGTGCATTTGGGGGGTCTTTTCTAAATTAAAAAGTCCACCTGAAATGTTATATTTTTCTTACACATAAGTTTTCTTATTGCTTTGCTTTTGTTGTCTGGGAAGTTAGGCCTCTCTTATTCCATGTCTGAGGGTTACATTAGAAATTAAGGATTTGTTTCAGGACACAAGAATTTTTCTTTTGAGGCACTCAGTTGTAGTAGAGGTGGAGACTGCATGTTGAGGAAACGATGGAAGAATGGAAGTTAAAGATCTAGGAAGTTCTAGATTTTACTTGTTCCCACACGCTCAGGTCATATACCTAATTCTGAAAAGACATAAGTAATTCAGGTAATTACAGTGAAACCTCAAAGGAAATGTAAAATCTCCTGGCTTAACAGGATATAATAAATTAGTTTTCAAAAGCAGGTAAGTTTTTTTAGGTACTCATATAGATCTAGGTTTTGAGGCTATACACAGGCATGCTTCATTGACACTATAATGGTATTTTATGAGTAAGTCACAGGCTTCCCTTGTGGCTCAGATGGTAAAGAATCTGCCCACAAGGCGGGAGACCTGGGTTTGATCCCTGGGTTGGGAAGATCCCCTGGAGAAGGGAACTGCTACCCACTACAATGTTCTGGCCAGGAGAATTCCATGGACTATACAATCCGTGGGGTGGCAAAGAGTCAGATACGACTGAGTGACTTTCACTTTCATGAGTAAGTCACATTATGTATAACGCAGTATTTCTAATTTTAACAGTTACAACAAATACCATATGATGTTATCTCCATGTTATATTTCAGAAAATGTCTCGGGGTTACAAAGCTGGTTAAGTAGTGACGCTGTGATTTAAAACTAGATCTGTGTTTCTCCATGCTGCTTTCAGCAATGGTTTACAGTAACTGGGTGGAGTTGTATTCATTTCTAGGTGAAATTCACCTTTAGTATTCATAAAGTGGGCTTCCCTGGTGGCTCAGAGGTTAAAAGCGTCTGCCTCCAATGCGGGAGACCTGGGTTCGATCCCTGGGTCGGGAAGACCCCCTGGAGAAGGAAATGGTAACCCACTCCAGTATTCTTGCCTGGAGAATCCCATGGACGGAGAAGCCTGGTAGGCTACAGTCCACAGGGTCGCAAAGAGTCAGACACGACTGAGCGACTGAACGGAACGGAATGGAATTCATAAATCATTTCATTTAAATTTCTTACAGAAATGAGTATGTCCAGTGCCAGGTATATTTGCATCAATAATGCAGTTTATAAACTTTCTCTATACCCTTTTTCATAATTGATATAATAGGAGCTGGAAGAACACTTGGTGAGGCAATATTTAATTTAAATAGAGGGAGACAAAATGGCAATCTAAAATGAAAATGATAATCAAGCATAAGACATGTAAAGCTCCAAAGTGTATTAGGTTTTAATTATCAATCATTACTGAGAAAACTGTCTTTGTTACATATCACACGATGATAAAAGAGTGGAAGGAGGAGAGTCAAGTGTGGATTCACGTTGTTCAGGGTATAGACAAGGTCTGAACACAGCATAGCATAATATCAAGTCTCTGAATGTGATATTTTCAGAAATATTTCCAGGAAGAAATAGAACAATTTTCCATTACTTCTGATAGAGAAGAAAATTATTTAAACATATTTCTCCTAAAAGAGGAGGCATCAAATTGTACTATTTTTTCCAAGGTATAAATTTAAAAATAATGTAAAGAAAGCAAAGCTAGGAATTTAGAAGAAAATGAAAACATTTATAAATTCTTTTTTGCAAAAGCAGTAAGAGAGGAAAAGAAATAATTGATCTATTTAGCCAGTGATTCCATACCTCAGGATAAACCAATAGATGTAAGTATAGAAAATTTAACATTTTTTCCTTCTAATTCTTAATTTTGGTGTCTGCAATATAGAAGTGAATAATTAGATACCTTTTATGATGTTCAGCTCTTCATGGCTTTTATAAAGATATAAAGACCAATAGACACTTGTTGGAAGTTGGTTTCAAGACATCTTTCATTCGTTGTTTTCAGTTAAGTGAAAGAAAGTGTGTTTAGTTATTTACCTATGGGTTGCCAAATGTGACCTAAGGAAACCGTGTAGGTGAAAGACAAGAAGCCTTCACATTCCTGAAGGTCAGTCATGGAAAGAAAAGCCAGCTTTGGGATCAGTCAATTAGCCAGGCATTCCTAGTTTTCTTTGTTAATAACAAGGCTTATTTTTGCCCCTTAGGGTCAAATGTTAAGACTGGGTTTGATTCAGCAGTTGTATCCATTGGTTCATTTGAATTTTTAAATTTAGGAACAGCTTTATACAGTGAGACATTTTCTGTTACTTTGACACTCAGATTTCCTAAAAGTAGTTCCCTAGAAGTAGCTTAAGATTATAACCAACCTTGTACAATTGTGATCATCATTGACTGAAAGATCCAGTCTTCACTAAGAGTATATGGACTATTCTGATAAAATAACTGGTATCACTTCACAGTCTGAAAGGGTCTCCGACCTTTTGAATTCATCATTTTGGTGACTGAATTTTAAAAGCAAATCTATCAGGAGAAAAATAAAATAATTTTTAAATATACTTCTTAAAAGATAAATATCAGATCCAAATAATTAATGATTTTTTGTTGTTGTTAACGGCCTTGAAGTTAAATGCTTATTAGAATATATTCTTCTTTGTCTTGGGCTCTGTTAGAAGTAGTTGTAAGATGTTCAGTACATGGTACGTCAATCCTCTTTGATGCTTAAGCAGTCCTGAATACCTTCAGGTCAATGCTCAGAAGGTCCTTTAAATGGAGATAAAGATCAGAACTGACATAGGGACCCTAGGGGCCTATCCTGGAAAATGTTTTGTTTGTTTTGTTTTGTCGCTAAACAAATTCCTATGAACTCTTTGTTGTCATTTTTCTAAACCCTTCAAAAAAAAAGAAAAAAAGAGGGATTTGGAAGACAAAACAGATTCAGGTGTCAAAACATTTAAAGTTTCTGCTATAGGTAGACAGAGACATGGATTCTTTAGGATTTCAGCTGAAATAGATTAAATATTTCATAACAGATTTTCATTATTGTGTCTTAGACGCAAATCTGTGGTCTTTCCATGCTGTTGCTTTTTATGTTGTTATTTAACTGTCTCTGCAGCAGCTAAAATGCGTGCTGAAAATATTTGTGAATGAATTGAAAATAAATTATTTGTAAAATATGCACATCTCATTAATTCAGTCCAGGGTTCAGGAACACTTAGATTTGTTGACTGAAGTGTGATTAAATTTTGGTGCAGCTTTTGTTCAAGGTGTATTTCAGTGGCCATAAGATTGTATCCCTACAATTGTTGTAAATCATCTCACAAATTTGTGATCATATAGGGTATGGATAAGAGGGAAGGGATTTGCAAAATAAGAAAAATAAAACAGGTTTATATTCTACACGTTGCAACAATGTTATTAGCACAGACCATACTGATGCTCCATAGTTTATCTGTTAGTCAAATCAAAACATAAGCTTAATTTTCAGTTCTTACTTTTAAATATTAGATATGCAAACAAGTAGCATATTGCATATGGAAACAATCTTAAGAACAGATTGTCTAAATTGAAATTCCAGGTCATTGACTTACCAGCTAATTGTCAAATTATTTATTTTCCGTGCCTCAAGGTTCTCATCTGCCATCTAGGGCAAAAGCAAATAGCCACCTCACAGGGTTTGGGGGAAGATTAAAGCAGATAGTATGTAAAGCAGTTAATTCCTTATAACAATATTTGAATAAATGTTAACTCTGAATTTTGGAATTTTACAATGATTTTGAATGCTTTGCATTAGGACAGACACTGACAGTCATGCAACAAATACTTAAGAAGCACTCACCACATGCAAGACCACGGTGAGTTCTTTATCTGTGACTCTGTTAAAAACCACTGACACCCTTTTTAAAATGCTGTGTTATGCTTAAAATGTTTTCTAACGTTTCGCTTTGCAGGAAAACCAGACAAAGCTGAAGTATAATGAATAAACCCAATAGGTGATTTCTAACAGCTTACATGAAGTTATTCCTGTTCATTTTCAAGGAGAAGAGGGGGCTGTCAGCTGGCCAAAAAGAAAGTGTGTGAGAGATTTGCAGGCGGTGGAGCACAGTCCCAAAGGGAGGGTACTCATTTCCCTGTGCTTCCCTGTGGTTGCCTTTGTTCTTGGTCAGTTCTAGCAGGAAGTGTGTGCTAAGTGTTTAGTTGCTTAAGTTGTAACTGACTCTTCGAGACCCTATGGACCATAGTCCCCCAGGCTTCTCTGTTCATAGATGTAAAAAAAGCAAACTCAAGCTAACTTCTTCAATCTCCTCATTTAGCAAATGAGGAAAATAATGTCCAAAGAGGGGAAATACATCCTTTAAGAAAAATACAAACTGACTGTTGGCATGGGCTCTGGAGGCAATGCCTGAGATTATATTCTTCCTCCTTCACCTTCCAGCTTTCTAAACTTGAGACGGTCCCTGAATCTTCTTGTATCTCAGTATTCTAATCTGTAAAATGGGTATAATAACACCAACCTCAAAAGTCAGTGTGGGGATTAAATGAGATCCATGTAAGGTGTTTGGTAAAGAACCTACCTAGCCTGAACAAGCATTCAATCAAAGTTACCTCTTTTTATTATTAGTAGTACACCAATTTGTATTATTGGGGGGCGGGAATTAGAAAAAACCAGAAGACAATGACAGACAATCGAACATTCCTCCATGCTTTGAAATTTTTACCCTAAACCTCTAATGCGTTAGCTACATAATAAGGAGAATCTTTATGCTTAGGGTTATTTGGCTTTGTTACTAATTTGTATGTCTCCCAAGTCAGTATTCAAAGTTCTTGACAGAATTAGATACGTAAAAGTGATGTTTATAACATAAATATTTAAAATAAATTGATTATTTAGAATCAATCTTTGAAAGAATTTAATGTGTTGGGTTTTGTGATTTTAACTTGAAAAGCTCAAGGTAACATTTCAAAGTGTAATATAAAAAGGAAAGTTATAAATTTACAGGAAAAAATATAGGATACTATGTTTATGACATTGAGGTAGTAAAAGGCTTTTAGGTAACAAAAACCGAAAAACAAAACTCATGAAGTTTCATAAATTCAGGTTCATCAAAATGCAAAACTTTGGCTCTACACAAAAACATGATAATGTTTAAAAGATAACCGATCAGAAAAAGGAATTTACATTATATAACGAAGAAAAGATTCTCATCCAAAACTATATTTAAAATATTTTTGAAATCGGTAAGAGAGATTCAAATGATTCAGTAGAAAAATGTTCAAAAGGTAAGAAATGCCAAGTAGAAAAAACACAAATGGCCAACAAATATACTAAAAAAGCATACACTGTCAATAGAAATGGGGAAAATGAAAATGAGATTTTTTTTTTTAAACTAGGGAAGGACAGTTTAGCAACTAAAAATGCAGCCTACATCCTAGCAACTTCTTCTCTGTATCAACCTGGAGGAACGCTTGCCAAGGGACATGAACTAAAAATTTGTGTTTGTTTGTTTTTGGTAATGTTGAAAAACTGTAAACAACCCAATCCTTCAGTAAGGTAATGTCTCAATAAACAATATTCCTTTTCTGGAATACTAAGCTTGAATACAAAGAAAAGCATAAGATATGTGGATAGCTCTCCAAGACATATCTTGAAATAAAAATAACTAGTTGCAGAAAAATTCATTAACAGATACGATTTATGTTAAAAATGCACATAGAGAGGCATAGCAAGTGAAGTATAGATTTTTGAAGTCATATCTCTTTAAGTAAAAGCACAGAAAAAGGCTGGAATGAGACCAGTTATAATTGAAGAGGAACTGAAAACTTTAGGTGGGGCAGGGGTGGATATTCAGGGAGTAGCTGGGTTTTATGGGGCTGGCAAAGAATACACGTGTTTTCTACTATAAAAAACTAATATTGGGTTGGTGAAAAGCCTTGTTCATCTTTTTCCATTGGATGGCTCTAGTAGTGTTTTGTTGTCTGTAACTTCATTCGAAACAATTCTATCAGATTTTATTGTGACAGCTGTCATATCAGTATGCATTAAAAATTTTTATCAAAATTGATGAATTTTTGTGTAGCTCTTTTAATATTAAAGATGGAAGGAAAAAAGGGAATTTTCATCATATTGTGCTTTATTATTTCAAGAGAGGTAAAGAAAAAAAAAAAGCAACTGAAAGGCAAAAAAAGATTTGTGCGGTGCATGGAGAAGTTTGTCTGTGATTGATTGAATGTTTCAAAAGTGGTTTGCAAAGTTTCATGCTGGAGATGTCTCAATGAATGATGCTCCATGGTTGGGTAGACTAGTTGAAGTTGATAGCATTCATATAGAGACATTCACTGAGAACAATCAATTTTATATCATGCAGGTGATAGCCGACATACTGAAAATATTCAAATCAAGCATTGAAACTCATTCACACCATCTTTGTTTTGTTAATCACTTTGATGTTTGGATTCCACATAAGTGAACAAAACCTTCTTGACCGTATTTCTGCATGCGATTCTCTACTGAAACTAATGAAGACATTCCATTTTTAAAACAAATTGTGACAGGTGATGAAAAGTGGATACTGTGCAATAATGTGGGATGGAACAGATCATGGGGCAAGCAAAATGAGCCACCACCAAAGTCACTAAAGGCTGGTCTTCATCCAGAGAAGGTGATGTGTGTATGGTGAGATTGGAAGGGAATCCTCTATTATGAGCTCCTTCTGGAAAGTCAAATGATCAATTCCAACAAGTACTGCTCCCAATTAGACCAACAAAGTAGCACTTGACGAAAAGCATCTGGAATTCGTCAACAGAAAACACATAATTTTCCACAAGGCTAAGGCAAGACCTCATGTTTCTTTGATGACCAGGCAAAAACTGTTAAAGCTTTGCTGAGAAGTTCTGATTCATCTGCCATACTCACCAGACATTGAAAGTGAAAAGTTGAAGTGTTAGTCGTTCAGTCATGTCCAACTCTATGCAACCCCATGGACTATAGCCTGCCAGGGCCTTCTGTCAATGGAATTCTCCAGGCAAGAATACTGGAATGGGTAGCAACTCCTTCTTCAGGGGATCTTTCCAACCCAGGGATTGAACCCAGGTCTCCTACATTGCAGGCTGATTCTTTATCATCTGAGCCACCACATTGTATCTTCAGATTTCCATTTAGTTTGGCCTTTACAAAATTCTCTTAATGGAATGTTTCAGTTCCCTGGAAGATTGTAAAAAGCACCCGAAACTATTCTTTGCTCAAAAAGATAAAAGGTTTGGGTAAGATGAAATTATGAAGTTCCCCAAAAAATGGCAAAAGGTAGAGAAACAAAATGATGAATATATTGTTTTAAAAAGTTCTTAGTGAAAATGAAAAAATGTTTCTTTTATTTTTACTTAAAAACTGAAGGAATATGTTGGCCAATCCAGCACAATGGATTTTAGGCTTTACTCCTAACAGAAGTCACTTATGAGTAATGCTTTAATGCTTTCAAAATGGAAAATGCATTCGTGTAATAAAATGAAAATTAAGGTAGAAAACAGGATGGGAGGCTAACCAACTATGACATGAATTTTCTTTGAAAAGACTAGAAATTATTTCCATGACATTTAACATGTAGAAATTCAGTAAGCTTTACATCAACATCAATCTACACTCAAAATATTGAACATTTGTGAAATAGTAAAAAAAAAAAAAAAAAAAACAATGGTTATTAAAATATATGAACACTGACTGTGTGCCAGGTATTCTGTTAGGCACTTTACATTGTTTGTTTATTTAATACTTTAATTAGCACCGTGAGGTCAACACTCCTCTCCAATTAAGGAAACTGAGGCTTGGGATGGATAAGTATTTGCTCAAGGCCCCAGAAAAAGTATGCCTGTTCAACCGGGTATTTATGTCACCTATTCTTCACCCATATTTTCTTTCAGCTCCCAGGCCATTATCAAGTAAGCTGAAAATATACATATTAAATTTAAATTAAATTCACTTGTTGTATACTTTTGCAATGATTCTCAAACTTGCATCGTCATCTACTGAGGGAAAAAAGAGTCCTTTATTCTTATAAATGATAATTATGAGCATTCAAAATTTTAAGAGGGAAAAATCTGTCTATTTACGCTAGGTATTTAATAATCACCTACAGATTTGCTCTAATTGTCAGCTTCTCCCAAATGACTATTGTTTTCTAAATTTCTTAACAAGTAATTATAAACAGGTGTTTTGGTATGAAAAATGAGAGAGATATTCAGTATTTCCTGTATTTCATCAACACCACATAATTTGCGTTCATCACAATTTCCATATTTTGATATGGTCTAGTGTTAGGCCACAGGACTTCCCTGGTGGCTCAGATGGTAAAGAATCTGCCTACAATGTGGGAGACCTGGGTTTGATCCCTGGGTCAGGAAGATCCCCTGGAGGAGGGCATGACAACCTACTCCAGTATTCTTGCCTGGAGAATCCCACGGACAGAGGAGCCTGGAAGGCTACAGACCATGGGGTTGCGAAGAGTCGGACACAACCGAGTGACTAAGCACACAGCACAGGGTCTGGCCACACCGGGGTGTCTCCAGTCCATCCTGGAAGGTTTTTTTTTCTTCTGGATTACTGTGTCTTCTCTGCAGCGTCAGAAATGTGCTCAAATTTGTATCCAAATACATGAGCATATCTTCATTTCCATTTGTAGCAAAGGATTTTTTTTTTTTTTGGTAAATGCTGTTTAACATTGAATAGGCTTGAAAGACTATATCAACTACAGGTGTGTGTTAGTCCCTTAGTCGTGTCCGACTCTTTGTGACACATGGACTGTAGCCCACCAGGCTGATCTGTCCATGGGATTCTCTAGCCAAGAATACTGGAATGGGTTGCCATTTCCTTCTCCAGGGGACCTTCCTGACCCAGGGGTCTAACCTGGGTCTCTAGCATCTCCCGCACTGGCAGGTGAATTCTTTACCTCTGACCCACCTGGAAAACCCAAAATGTTCATGGCTCAGTGCTATCCCACTTGTGTCCCCATTGACATCCTGCCAGGCTCTTCTGTCCATGGAATTTCCCAGACAAGATTACTGGAATGGGTAGCCATTTCCTTTTCCAGGGGATCAAGTACAGGTATAAACAACACACGATTTCCTTAGAATATATCAGTGCATTGCTTTATAGCAATGAGGGCATCTGGGTCAGACTCAAGGTCAGAACTGACACTCTGAATGTGTGGACTACTTATACCTCTGTATGTATGTTTAGCTTGGCTTGCATACTTGATCCAAGCTGTTATTGCAGAGCACTGAGGTAATGCAAAGGAAAAGTATTGGGGGACTTCCAGTAGCTTCTTGAGCCAACAGAAATATACCCAGATGCCGAAGCCCTGACTTCCTTGCTAAAGTCAATACATGAAAATGTGAGCGCTATCCGGAATGCCAATGTGCTAACGCAACTGTGCAAAGGTAAGAGCCTACATTGGTCAAGTACAGATTTGATACTTTCCGTATCATAAAACGGGCAAGCTAGCATCTTGATGACTCATCCTGATGACTTAAATTCCTCTTTTCCCTCTCTTTTGATAATAATATATTTTGCCGTCCAGATAAGAAAAGCTATTTTTTTAATTTGTGTAAACAGACTGAGATTATGACAAGCCAAGATAGAGAAACCTCACATTTCTTCTCCCAACACTTGATTCTCTAGATATCTTAATCCAATAATTCTGCAGTTTATTCACAGCGCCTAAGATTTGGGGGATTAAATAGCCCCGACACTGGGACCAAAGCTCAAGCACTTTCTGTGTTAACAATAGGGAGCAAAGTATCACCCTAAAGCAATTTAAGATGGTGATTAAAGTATGTATTTAGAAATTTGTTGTAGGAACCTGCCATACAGAGAAGTCAGAGAGAAAACAATTCACAGATAACATATGTACTACTTTTTTTTTCCATTTTGTTCTTTCCCCTTTTATTTAAAGAAAAGGAAAAATAAGACCAAAGGAAAGGTATATGGAGAAAATAATAGCCCAAGGTATATGAAGAATCACACTAAGAAATTACTTCCTCATCCCAAGCTGCAGAGTGTGAAACAAAAATATCAGAGTCCTCAATGCATCTATCATGAAGCTGGCCAATTACTGGCATATCTAAGTGACCTATTGTTCTTCTTTTCGATGAAGAGAGAAAGTTCTTTTTTAAAGAATACTTTTACTTATTTACTTACTTTTTGGCCGCGCTGCATCTTCACTGCTGAGGGGGCTTTTCCTCCAGTTGCGGCGAGTGAGGGCTACTCTCTAGTTGCCATGTGTGTGTGCTTCCCTCAAGCACGGGCGTCAGTAGTTGCAGCTCCCAGGCTCTAGAGCTCAGGCTCAGCAGTTGTGGGAACTCGGCTTAGCTGCTCCGCAGCATGTGGGCTTTTCCTGGACTGGGGCTCGAACCTGAGTCTCCTGCGTTGACTGGTGGACTCTCCACCAACAAGCCACCAGGACCTACAGCAAACGTTCTGAACAAGCGTAACTTTAACATGAAATCAAGACTTTTCATCAGTTCAGTCCAGTCCATCAGTCATGTCTGACTCTTTGGGACCCCATGGACTGCAGCACGCCAGGCTTCCCTGTCCTTCACCAACTCCCAGAGCTTGCTCAAACTCATGTCCATCAAGTCGGTGATGCCATCCAACCATCTCATCCTCTGTCATCCCCTCTCCTCCTGCCTTCAGTTTTTCCCAGCATCAGGGTCTTTTCCAGTGAGTCAGTTCTTCACATCAGGTGGCCAAAGTGTTGGAGTTTCAGCCTCAGCATCACTCCTTCCAATGGAATATTCAGGACTGATCTCCTTTAGGATGGACTGGTTTGATCTCCTTGCAGTCCAAGGGACACTCAACAGTATTCTCCAACACTACAGTTCAAAAGCATCAGTTCTTCAGCGCTCAGCTTTCTTTATGGTCCAACTCTCACATCCATGTATGACTACTGCAAAAACCATAGCTTTGACTAGACAGACCTCTGTCAGTAAAGTAATGTCTCTGCTTTTTAATATTCTGTCTAGATTGGTCATAGCTTTTCTTCCAAGGAGCAAGCGTCCTTTAATTTCATGGCTGCAGTCACCATCTGCAGTGATTTTGGAGCCCAAGAAAATAAAGTCTGTCACTGTTTCCATTGTTTCCCCATCTATTTGCCATGAGGTGATGGAACCAGATGCCATGATCCTAGTTTTTTGCATGTTGGGTTTTAAGCCAGCTTTCTCACTCTCTTCTTTCACTTTCATCAAGAGGCTCTTTAGTTCCTCTTTGCTTTCTGCCATAGGGTGGAATCACCTGCATATCTGAGGTTATTAATATTTCTCCTGGCAATCTTGATTCCAGCTTGTGCTTCATCCAGCCCAGCACTTTGCTTGGTGTACTTTGCATATAAGTTAAATAACCAGGGTGACAATACACAGCCTTGCTGTACTTCTTTCCCAATTTGGAACCAATCCATTGTTCCATGTCCTGTTCTAACTGTTGCTTTTTGACTTGCATACAGATTTCTCAGGAGGCAGGTCAGGTGGTCTGCTATTCCAATTTCTTTAAGAATTTCCCACAGTTTGTTGTGATCTACACAGTCAAAGACTTTGGTGTAGTCAATAAAGCAGAAGTAGATGTTTTACTGGAACTCTCTTGCTTTCTCAATGATTCAACAGATGTTGGCAATTTGATCTCTGGTTCCTCTGCCTTTTCTAAGTCCAGCTTGAACATCTGAAAGTTCTCAGTTCATGTGTTGTTGAAGCTTGACTTGGAGAATTTTTGAGCATGACTTTGCTAGCGTGTGAGGTGAGTGCAGTTGTGCGGTAGTTTGAGCATTCTTTGGCATTGCCTTTCTTCAGGATTGGTATGAAGACTGACCTTTTCCAGTCCTGTGGCCACTGCTGAGTTTTCCAAGTTTGCTGGCGTATTGAGTGCAGCGCTCTCACAGCGCCGTCTTTCAGGATCTGAACTATCTCAGCAGAATTCATCACCTCTATCACCTTGTTTGTAGTGACGCTTCCTAAGGCCCATTTGGCTCTGCATTCCAGGATGTCTGGCTCTAGGTGAGTGACCACACAATGGTGGTTATCTGGGTCATTAAGATCTTGTTTTGTACAGTTCTTCTGTGTATTCTTGCCACTTCTTCTTACTATCTTCTGCTTCTGTTAGGTCCATACCATTTCTGTCCTTTATTGTGCCCATCTTTGCATGAAATGTTCCTCTTCCAACAACACAAGATCTCACATGACGTCCCTCTTCCAACAACACAAGAGACAACTCTATACATGGACATCACCAGATAGTCAATACTGAAATCAGATTGATTATATTCTTTGCAGCCAAAGATGGAGAAGCTTTATACGGTCAGCAAAAACAAGACTGTGAGCTGACAGTGGTTCAGATCTTGTACTCCTTATTGCCAAATTCAGACTTAAACTGAAGAAAGTAGGGAAAACCACTAGACCACTCAGATATGACCTAAATCAAATCCCTTATGATGGTACAGTGGACATGACAAACAGATTCAAGGGATTAGAGCTGATAGAGTGCCTGAAAAACTATGGATGGAGGTTCGTGACATTGTACAGGAGGCAGTGATTAAGATCATCTCCATGAAAAAGAAATGCAAAAAGGCAAAATGGTTGTCTGAGTAGGCCTTAAATATAGCTGGAGAAAAGAAGAGAAGCTAAAGGCAAAGGAAAAAAGGAAAGATACACCCATCTGAATGCAGAGTTCCAAAGAATAGCAAGGAGAGGTAAGAAAGCCTTCCTTAGTGATCAATGCAAAGAAATAGAAGAAAACAACAGAATGGGAATGATTAGAATGTTCATAGAAATGTCAAGATTTTTCACTTTAATTCAGGAAAATTAAAGGAAATTAATTTTTTAATTTAATTTTTTAATTCCTCTATTTCTTTAGAGAGGAAGTTTGGCTTAGTGAACTGGGCCTTGGACTAGGGGCTGGAAAACACGGGTTTTTCCCCTAACTCTGGGGCTCTCTTTAATCTTTCACTTCTTCCTTCTTTTTAAAAAAATATACTTGTTCATTTGGCTGCACCAGGTCTTAGATGTGGCATGCAGGATCTTTAGTTATGGCAAGTGAGATCTAGTACCCTGCCCAGGGATTGAACCTGGGACCCCTGCATTGGGAATGCTGAGTCTTAGCCACTGGACCACCAGGGAAGTCCCCATTTCTTCCTTCTTAAAGAAAATGCTTTCCGTTCCTGCCTCAAAAGAGCCTTGTGAGGAAGAGTCAATGCAGTGCTATATTAGAATCACCTAATAAAATAAACAGTACAAGTAGAAGATGCCATCACTTATATAAGAATTTACTTGTGATAACTAATGACAGTGTAGCACTGTCCTTACTGCAGGCATGAGGTGTCAGTTTAGATAGCTGCCCTCTCGAGTGACTCAAAAAAGCATGGACAGCTCAGTACAGAAGGATGGCTAATTTTTTAAAGTCAGGAAGCAAGAGAAACACCAGAGATCAAACTGAAGTACAATATTATCTATGGGGAGACTGTGTTGCAGGATATTTTAAAAGAGAAAATTTATGTATTTATAAAGGTGATATACTTTCCACCAGAACCTGTAAGAGAATTTTTTTTTTTTTAATTTTAGGAAAGGAAAACAAAAGAAACGTTGGGAGCAAACCAACTCTAGTTTGAATCATTTTGAGAGGCAAGAATACTTGAGAGCTGATGAATTCATAAACATGGAACAACAGAGCTGCTGTTGGTACTTGTCTTAATGTCCTCTGCAGTATTAATCACAGATACGGCATACTCAGCAGGCAAGCTAAGAGAGAGAGAAGGAAAGGCACATTTAAAGGGTATGACTCTGCCATGGGGCAGATTCTGGCTCCAGCCCCTCTGGCATTTATTAAATACTCTGTGCAAATGTCTTGGTTGCAAAGCTACGTGATGGAGTTCTTAGAGATATGTGCTCTGCAATGATCTTTTTAGATGAGAAAAACACTGAGATAACTAAATTTTAATCACTTAATTTAATCTTGTCCTTCTTGGGCTGGAATTCAGATTTCCTGATTGCTTATCTTTATGCCAACTTTGATCATTTTTCACGTTTACAAGATATGGTCTTTACTTATTGGACAGTGACTTCTGCTCACTTCTGAACCACCACCACTCAAAATTATATTACAGTACACACAGATTATATACGGGTATGAATACAATTGAAGTGTAATCTTAATAATTTTGTTATAACCCTTGAAATTAGAAACATAAACACTCGGAGTAGAATCTATGCTTATATTTTTCCATGTGCAGTGAATAAGGTTTGAGATACAAATTGCTAGCAAAAACAAATTTTAAAGAATTTCAGAAGACTAAGCTAAATATGGTTTTAGGAGACTCACATTATTGGTGTGAATTCACTGATAGATAATATTTTGGGGATGTGTGAGCTATCTGTCAGAATTTAGAAGGAGGCTGTTGGAATCCTTTTGTCAGATACTTGCACTTGAGAAGCAGTTGCAGATTTAATGGGATTGCCTTTCTTTTTTGCCTGTGAGAGACTACAGGCAGTCTTTTCAGCAAAGATCCTACTTCAGTTCAGTTCAGTTCAGTCACTCAGTCATGTCCGACTCTTTGCAACCCCATGAATCACAGCACTCCAGGCCTCCTTGTCCATCACCAACTCCCGGAGTTCACTCAAACTCATGTCCATCGAGTCGGTGATGCCATCCAGCCATCTCATTCTCTGTCGTCCCCGTCTCCTCCTGCCCCCTATCCCTCCTAGCATCAGAGTCTTTTCCAGTGAGTCAACTCGTTGCATGAGGTGGCCAAAGTATTGCAGTTTCAGCTTTAGCATCGGTCCTTCCAATGAACACCCAGGATTGATCTCCTTTAGAATGGACAGGTTGGATCTCCTTGCAGTCCAAGGGACTCTCAAGAGTCTTCTGCAGCACCACAGTTCAAAAGCATCAATTTTTTGGCGATCAGCTTTCTTCACAGTCCAACTCTCACATCCATACATGACCATGGGAAAAACCATAGCCTTGACTAGACGGACCTTTGTTGGCAAAGTAATGTCTCTGCTTTTTAATATGCTATCTAGGTGGGTCATAACTTTCCTTCCAAGGAGTAAGGAGTAAGTGTCTTTTAATTTCCTGGCTGCAATCAGCATCCACAGTGATTTTGGAGCCCCCCAAAATAAAAGTCTGACACTGTTTCCCCATCTATTTCCCATGAAGTGATGGGACCAGATGCCATGATCTTTGTTTTCTGAATGTTGAGCTTCAAGCCAACCTTTTCACTCTCCTCTTTCACTTTCATCAAGAGGCTTTTGAGTTCCTCTTCACTTTCTGCCATAAGGGTGGTGTCATCTGCATATCTGAGGTTATTGATATTTCTCCCGGCAATCTTGATTCCAGCTTGTGCTTCTTCCAGCCCAGCGTTCCTCATGATGTACTCTGCATAGAAGTTAAATAAGCAGGGTGACAATATACAGCCTTGACGCACTCCTTTTCCTATTTGGAACCAGTCTGTTGTTCCATGTCCAGTTCTAACTGTTGCTTCCTGACCTGCATACAGGTTTCTCAAGAGGCAGGTCAGGTGGTCTGGGATTCCCATCTCTTTCAGAATGTTCCACAGTTTATTGTGATCCACACAGTCAAAGGCTTTGGCATAGTCAATGAAGCAGAAATAGATGTTTTTCTGGAACTCTCTTGCTTTCTCCATGATCCAGTGGATGTTGGCTATTTGATCTCTGTTTCCTCTGTCTTTTCTAAAACCTGCTTGAACATCTGGAAGTTCAGGGTTCACATATTGCTGAAGCCTGGCTTGGAGAATTTTGAGCATGACTTTACTAGCGTGTGAGATGAGTGCAACTGTGCGGTAGTCTGAGTATTCTTTGGCATTGCCTTTCTTTGGGATTGGAATGAAGACTGACCTTTTCCAGTCCTGTGGCCACTGCTGAGTTTTCCAAATTTGCTGGCATATTGAGTGCAGCACTTTCACAGCATCATATTTCAGGATTTGAAATAGCTCAATTGGAATTCCATCACCTCCACTAGCTTTGTTCATAGTGATGCTTTCTAAGGCCCACTTGACTTCACATTCCAAGATGTCTGGTTCCAGGTGGGTGATCACATCATCATGATTATCTTTGTCGTGAAGATCTTTTTTGTACAGTTCTTCTGTGTATTCTTGCCACCTCTTCTTAATATCCTCTGCTTCTGTTAGGTCCATACCATTCCTGTCCTTTATTGAGCCCATCTTTGCATGAAATGTTCCCTTGATATCTTTAATTTTCTTGAAAAGATCTCTTGTTTTTCCTATTCTGTTGTTTTCCTCTATTTCTTTGCATTGATCACTGAGGAAGGCTTTCTTATCTCTCCTTGCTATTCTTTGGAACTCTGCATTCAGATGCTTATATGTTTCCTTTTCTCCTTTGCTTTTTGCTTCCCTTCTTTTCACAGCTATTTGTAAGGTCTCCTCAGACAACCATTTTGCTTTTTTGCATTTCTTTTCCATGGGATGGTCTTGGTCCCTGTCTCCTGTACAATGTCACGAACCTCCGTCCAGAGTTCATCAGGCACTCTATCTATCAGGTCTAGTCCCTTAAATCTATTTCTTACTTCTACTATATAATAATAAGGGATTTGATTGAGGTCATATCTGAATGGTCTAGTGGTTTTCCCTACTTTCTTCAATTTAAGTCTGAATTCAGGTGTGGCTAAAAAAATAAATTAACTAGAAAAAAGTATTATTTATTAAAAAATGAAAAGCAGGGGAGGTCTTTAAAATACATTTGCAAAATTTCAGTCTAAAGTTTAATGTATGAGGAGATAGAGATATAAATATCCTCTATGAATATGTATTTTTAAAGTATGGGATAAACATACACCTTTTAGTGTTTAAAAGGAAGGAAATTCTGTCTCTGGATATGACTAAGTAACAGGTATTGGATTTAGCTACCTGAAATAATCAACTATCTACCTGGACAGGATATATGAAATAATTGTTTTCAGACATTGGGCAATTTACCACACAGGTCTGCTGTTCTTCTTCTTGTCATCACTGTTCAGTCACTAAGTCATGTCCAACTTTTTGTGACCCATGGACTTCAGAACACCAGGCTCCTCTGTGCTCCACTGTCTCCCAGCGTTCGCTGAAATTCACGTCCATCGAGTTGGTGACGCCATCCGATCATCTCATCCTCTGCTGCCCCCTTCTGCTCCTCCCTTCAGTCTTTCCCAGCATCAGGGTCTTTTCCAATGAGACAGCTCTTCGCACCAGGTGGCCAAAGTATTGGAGCTTCAGCTTCAGCATCAGTCCTTCCAGTGAATATTCAGTTGGTTGATTTCCTTTAGGATGGACTGATTTGATCTCCTTGAGGGCCAAGGGACTCTCTCTGCTCTTCCCAGGGGAAGAACATATATCTTATATTCGCCTTATCTCTGCCTGGTGCACTTTCCAAACTGTAGTACACGGGAGTTAGCCCAGGTTGAGAGCAGAGGTCTTCTGGGTGGAGGAAACAGATACCAGAGTTGCGGGCTGCTGAGTCATTTGTAATTCATGCAGAAGGATATCCAGAGAGGAAAGAGCTGCTCGGAAAAGTGGCTTTAGAAATCTGCATGGAGATTTCTGAGAGATTTATGAGATTTATGTCTCTCGCCAGACGCTAAGTTGGGCATGTTCAGAACAATGTTTCGTGATTACCGTCAGAGAAGAGCCACTGAAAAGTTGCAGTGGTAGAATCCTGGAAAAGTGCAATTTTAGTAACTACTAAATGTATTAAAAACTCTAGTAGCAAGTCTTAAAAATTCTCAAGAAGCTAAGATTTCTTATAATAGTAAACTAAGCAAGAGGTTATGTTGTGGTCATTTAATCACTCAGTCGTGCCCGACTCTTCTATGACCCCATGGACTGTAGTTCGCCAGGCTCCTTTGTCCATGGAATTTTCCAGGCAAAAATACTGGAGTGGGTTGCCATTCCCTTCTCCAGGGAATCTTCCCGATCTAGAGATTGAAACCAGGCAAATTCTTTACCACTGAGCCACCTGGGAAGCCCCAGATAAGAGGTAAAATATAGAGGAAACCTACTTGTGAAGGGGGCCTGTTATTTCATCTACATCAATGTGTTGACATATCTTCCATTATAGCCCAATCCATAAAGGGAATAATAAAATTTATAGGCAAGTTGACATTTAACACCATTTCATTATTTTTGAAAAAGTCCACACACAGTGTAACTACAGAGCTGGAATTTTAGTAGTACCAATGTTGATGATATGATGATTCTCACGTCTTAAACTGCTTTAATAAATTTAAAATTAAAAGATTTAATTTTCAACCTTAAATTTAACTTTCATGCAGTCATGAAATTAAAAGACATTCCTTGGAAGAAAAGATATGACCAGCCTACACAGCATATTAAAAAGCAGAGACATTACTTTGCCAACAAAGTTGTGTATAGTCAAAGCTATGGTTTTTCCACTAGTCATGTAGGGATGTGAGAGTTGGACTATAAAGAAAGCTGAACGCTGAAGAATTGATGCTTTTGAATTGTGGTTTTGGAGAAGACTCTTGAGAGTCCCTTGGACAGCAAAGAGATCAAACCAGTCAATCCTAAAGGAAATCAGTTCTGAATATTCATTGCAAGGACTGATGCTGAAGCTGAAACTCCAATATTTGGCCACCTCATGTGAAGAACTGACTCATCTGAAAAGACCCTGATGCTGGGAAAGATTGAAGGTGGGAGAGAAGGTGATGACAGAGGATGAGATGGTTGGATGGCATCACCAACTCAATGGACCTGAGTTTGAGCAAGCTCTGGGAGTTGCTGAGGGACAGGGAAGCCTGGGGTGCTGCAGCCCATGGGGTAGCAAAGTGTCAGACAAGACTGAGCAACTGAACTGAACTGAACTGATAAATAGTACCTCATTATGAAAACACTATAGAGATCATTTTGGCCCTTGCTTTTGTAAAATCATACAGTTTTAGACCAGGGAAATTTACAATGTCAACCTCATGTTCCTTGTTTTATAGATAAGAAAGCTGAGACCAGGTGTGTTCTTATCTTATAGATAAGAAAGCCTTAGAGAGGTGTGTTCCAGTCTCACAGCTCATTAAGATCAGGATCCAGGTCCTTGGGTAACTGAAAACTGACTGAATATGCTCCTGCAACACTTGAACACCATACAAACGACACTTAAAATGGACAAAGCTATCTATTTAAATAAATTGCACCCTTTTCTTTTAAATCACAGAACACAGTGCAGTAAAAAATATCCTATTACCCAAATAGAATCATTGGTTTCATTTTGGGATATTATTTTCTATTATCTGTCCTTCAGTTACAGAAAGATACTAATATTAATCATATTATATAGTAACGTTAGATATTGCATGTTAAAATACATATTGTAAAATATATATTAAAAGGCATATAACATCTCATTTTGTGTTTTTTGCTTGACATTTTATACTTTCATTTTTATTGCTGACAGCTTCATAATCATAGGCCACCTAATGAATATAGTGAAATTTATTTATCCCATTTCTTATTTTGTAGACTGAGATTGTTTTCACATTTTGCTTTTATAAATAACTCTGAAGTGAACATTCCATGTGAATACCATCATCAATTATCTTTGACAATTTCTACAGGACACATTTCCAAAGGATGATTACAGGATCAAATAAAATGAATTTTTTAAAAGTCATTGATTCACTTTGTCAAATGGTTTTCCTTCAAAGGATGTGACAGTATCACCGATCCTGTGTGAGAAACATTTCACTCGGTTTTATTCTCACTGGGTATTGTCATTAAAAAATGAATTTCTCATTTAACAGGCAAATATCTTGCAATTGATCTTTTATTTTTCATTTATTTGCTTGTTATTGAGATAAACATTTTCCCATTTGTTTATCTGATAATCTAATTTTTTTTATTTTTAATGACAAGCTATGGCACTGAAGATGAAAAGGAGTCAAGGGCCGAGATGAGGGGAACAGAGGCAGGAATGATGATGAGAGACCCCTGCTAAGGTGAGGATTATCTCAGATGATGTTGTCAGGCACATCAATAGTCAGCTTATGAGAAAAAAACGAGCTCACAATAAAAGAACTACTTTACATTGGCTCAGTTTCAGGTCTTAACGGACTTTAATCCTTTGTTAAAGTTTTTACAAACTAAATGCATTAGTTTAAGGAGATTGATCTAGTTTTCAAAGGAAATAATGAATAGCATACATAGTAGAGAAGCGTGAATAGCCTAATAGTCTGCGTGATGGGTCTATAGCCGAGCTGGGCAACATGGTAGCCAGTGAAAGTGAAAGCCGCTCAGTCGTGTCTGACTCTTTGTGACTCTGTGGACTATATAGTCACACACACAGAGACAGACACACATACAGAGACACACAGACAGAGAGAGACAGGCTGCATCATGCAATTAAATGCAGTAAAGACAGTGGCATTGCAGAAACCAACATGGCCATCCAGGAGGGCTCTAAAGAGCTTAGGTATTTATTCACATATTCAGATTTTAGAGGACCTGCTACAAGAGACAAACAGGAGCATAATCACTATTGCCAGGACTGCTACATAGAATGAGCTAGAAGAAGGCAAAGGGTTAGCTCGCATTGCCTAGGTAAGCTAGGAAAATATGTCCACGTGGGAGAGGGATAAGATGGAATTATGCAGCTCCTGCTTGGCTGCTGGGCTTCCCCAGTGGCTCAACAGGAAAGAATCTGCCTGCAATTCAGGAGACGCAGGAGGCGTATGTTGAATTCCTGGGTCGGGAAGATCCCGTGGAGGAGGAAATGGCAACCCACTCCAGAACTCTTGCCTGGGAAATCCCATGGACAGAAGAGCATGGTGGCCTACAGTCCATAGCATCACAAAGAGTCTGAAGTGACCTCTGAAGTGACCGAGCAGGCATGCATTTGACTTCTACTTTTATATCCAATTGCTAAATTCATTGATGCCATAGGTAACTGGTTTGTATACTATTGTTTTTAAGCAGTGAAACCCTTATCCCAAATCTGAATATAGAAAGAAGTTCCTAGTGGAATCCTCTAGGATCTTTCCTCATCGCTCAGTGGGTAAAGAATCTGCCTGAAAGGTAGGAGACCCGGGTTCAGTCCTGGGTCGGGATGATCCTCTAGAGAAGGAAATGATGGCCCACTCCAGTATTCTTGCCTAGAGAATCCCATGGACAGAGGAGCCTGGCAGGCTACAGTATATGGGGTCGCAAGGGTCAGACATGACTTAGTAACTAAACTACCACCACCACCAGTGGAATTCCCTAGCTATTCTGGGTGACCCAGAGGTTCAGAGCACTGTCTAAATAACCATGCATTCGCCGTTGCAGAATGGTATACTTCACTGCCATAAAAAAAAGCAATAAGACTTCAGCTGGGCATTTGATAAGGTCACTTAAAATAGTCTTGCAACTAAGGCTAGATTATGATGTTCAGACCAGTCAGTAGTGTGTGAAACCACAGATCCCAATGGTGTGAATCAAAGAGATAATGTGAAGTGAACAGCAAGTCATGTGGAATAGATGTCTGTTCCTGATCTGTTTTGTGTGTATTAAAAAATGTCAATGACTTAGAGGAAGTAATACCATTCCCATGTGGTCACATGATTCTACATTAATTCCTACACTTGAACTCAGTCAGTTCAGTTCAGTTCAGTCACTCAGTCGTGTCCGACTCTCCGTGACCCCATGAATCACAGCACGCCAGGCCTCCCTGTCCATCACCAACTCCAGGAGTTCACTCAAACTCATGTCCAGAGAGTCGGTGATGCCATCCAGCCATCTAATTCTCTGTCGTCCCCGTCTCCTCCCGCCCCCAACCTTTCCCAGCATCAGAGTCTTTTCCAGTGAGTCAACTCGTCGCATGAGGTGGCCAAAGTATTGCAGTTTCAGCTTTAGCATCAGTCCTTCCAATGAACAACCAGGATCGATCTCCCTTAGAATGGACTGGTTGGATCTTCTTGCGGTACAAGGGACTCTCAAGAGTCTTCTCCAACACCACAGTTCAAAAGCATCAATTCTTCAGCGATCAGCTTTCTTCACAGTCCAACTCTCACATCCATACATGACCACGGGAAAAACCATAGCCTTGACTAGACGGACCTTTGTTGGCAAAGTGATGTCTCTGCTTTTTAAGATACTATCAAGGTTGGTCATAACTTTCCTTCCAAGGAGTAAACGTCTTTTAATTTCCTGGCTGCAATCAGCATCTGCAGTGATTTTGGAGCCCAAAAAAATAAAGTCTGACACTGTTTCCACTATTTTTCCATCTATTTCCCATGAAGTGATGGGACCAGATGCCGTGATCTTTGTTTTCTGAATGTTGAGCTTCAAGCCAACCTTTTCACTCTCCTCTTTCACTTTCATCAAGAGGCTTTTGAGTTCCTCTTCACTTTCTGCCATAAGGGTGGTGTCATCTGCATATCTGAGGTTATTGATATTTCTCCCAGCAATCTTGATTCCAGCTTGTGCTTCTTCCAGCCCAGTGTTCCTCATGATGTATTCTGCATATAAGTTAAGTAAGCAGGGTGACAATATACAACCTTGACGTACTCCTTTTCCTATTTGGAACCAGTCCGTTGTTCATGTAAAGTTCTGACTGTTGCTTCCTGACCTGCATACAGGTTTCTCAAGAGGCAGGTCAGGTGGTCTGGTATTCCCATCTCTTTCAGAATGTTCCACAGTTTATTGTGATCCACACAGTCAAAGGCTTTGGCATAGTCAATGAAGCAGAAATAGATGTTTTTCTGAAACTCTCTTGCTTTCTCCATGATCCAGCGGATGTTGGCAATTTGATCTCTGGTGCCTCTGCCTTTTCTAAAACCTGCTTGAACATCTGGGAGTTCACGGTTCACATATTGCTGAAGGCAAAATAATAGGATACTAAATGAGGAATTCCCCAGGTTGGTAGGTGCCCAGTATGCTACTGGAGATCAGTGGAGAAGTAACTCTAGAAGGAAAAATGGGGTGGAGCAAAAGCAAAACCAATACCCAGTTGTGTATGTGACCGATGATAGAAGCAAGGTCCGGTGCTGTAAAGAGCAATATTGCATAGGAACCTAGAATGTTAGGTCCATGAATCAAGGCAAATTGGAAGTGGTCAAACAGGAGATGGCAAGAGTGAACATAGACATTCTAGGAATCAGTGAACTAAAATGGACTGGAATGGGTGAATTTAACTCAGATGACCATTATATCTACTACTGTGGGCAGGAATCCCTTAGAAGAAATGGAGTAGCCATCATGGTCAACAAAAGAGTCCGAAATGCAGTACTTGGATGCAATCTTAAAAACGACAGAATGATTCCTGTTCGTTTCCAAGGCAAACCATTCAATATTACAGTAATCCAGGCCTATGCCCCAACCAGTAACGCTGAAGAAGCCGAAGTTGAACAGTTCTATGAAGACCTACAAGACCTTTTAGAACTAACACCCAAAAAAGATGTCCTTTTCGTTATAGGGGACTGGAATGCAAAAGTAGGAAGTCAAGAAACACCTGGAATAACAGGCAAATTTGGCCTTGGAGCATGGAATGAAGCAGGGCAAAGGTTAATAGAGTTTTGTTAAGAGAACGCACTGATCATAGCAAACACCCTCTTCTAACAACACAAGAGAAGACTCTACACATGGACATCACCAGATGGTCAACACTGAAATCAGATTGATTATATTCTTTGCAGCCAAAGATGGAGAAGTTGTATACAGTTAGCAAAAACAAGACCAGGAGCTGACTGTGGCTCAGATCATGAACTCCTTATTGCCAAATTCAGACTTAAATTGAAGAAAGTAGGGAAAACCACTAGACCATTCAGATATGACCTAAATCAAATCCCTTATGATTATACAGTGGAAGTGAGGAATAGATTTAAGGGACTAGATCTGATAGATAGAGTGCCTGATGAACTCTGGACGGAGGTTTGTGACATTGTACAGGAGACAGGGACCAAAATCATCCCCATGGAAAAGAAATGCAAAAAAGCAAAATGTCTGTCTGAGGAGGCCTTACAAATAGCTGTGAAAAGAAGAGAAGTGAAAACCAAAGGAGAAAAGGAAAGATATAAGCATCTGAATGCAGAGTTCCAAAGAATAGCAAGGAGAGATAAGAAAGCCTTCCTCAGCGATCAATGCAAAGAAATAGAGGAAAACAACAGAATAGGAAAAACAAGAGATCTCTTCAAGAAAATAAGAGATTCCAAGGGAACATTTCATGCAAAGATGGGCTCGATAAAGGACAGGAATGGTATGGACCTGACAGAAACAGAGGATATTAAGAAGAGGTGGCAAGAATACATAGAAGAACTGTACAAAAAAGATCTTCACGACAAAGATAATCATGATGGTGTGATCACTCACCTGGAACCAGACATCTTGGGATGTGAAGTCAAGTGGGCCTTAGAAAGCATCACTATGAACAAAGCTAGTGGAGGTGATGGAATTCCAATTGGGCTATTTCAAATCCTGAAATACGATGCTGTGAAAGTGCTGCACTCAATATGCCAGCAAATTTGGAAAACTCAGCAGTGTCCACAGGACTGGAAAAGGTCAGTCTTCATTCCAATCCCAAAGAAAGGCAATGCCAAAGAATGCTCAGACTACCGCACAATTGCACTCATCTCACACTTGAACTAGTAGCCTATATCCTCCCGTTTACACTTATGCTTTTTCTACTTCTTCTTCCTTCCATAGAACAAGTGACCTCAATGTGTTATATTTAGGCATTTAATCCATGTATGTTTATGCCCACATTAAATGAAAACTTTCACTCTTTTGCCCTCAAGAAAGAATCAGGACAATCGTAATCTGCTCATTTCCATCATTACCACAAAAAGGACTCTCGGGCGTAAATCAGGTGTTCCCCATGGTAAGCACTCATGCTCTCCACAGCCACTGGCCCTCCTCTCAGTATCACAGCGCTTTGGAACATCTTTGTGTGTGCTTAGTTACTCCATCATGTTTGACTCTTTGTGACCCCTTGGACTATAGCCCACCAGGCTCCTCTGTCCGTAGGATTCTCCTGTCAAGAATACCAGAACGGGTAGCCATTCCCTTCTCCAGGGAATCTTCCTGAGCCAGTGATCGAACCCAGGTCTCCTGCATTGCAGGCAGACTCTTTACCATCTGAACTACCAGAGAAGCCCCATCTTCGCTACTCTGTTATTCTTCCTGCTAATGGGAACTGACATGAGACTGACCTTGGGGTTAGCTGCTTTCACATCAACACAACTCCCTGCTCCAAATCATTCCTTCATTTCCTCCTCCTCCTTCACCAACTCGCTACCCTCATCACAGCTCCCAATAGCTCTTTCAGTTTCTGAAGCATTATCCTGGTGGAGATAGTGGACCAGTGGTGGAAACTGCTTCCCAGGCTCCTGGTAAAAGTATCTCAGTCTTTTATTTAACTTCAAACTGCTCTGAGTGTCACAATCCACTTATTTCATTTAATTAAGATTTATTTACCTTAATGCTGTGCTGGGAATTGACAAGAGAAGCAAATATTTCATTTAAATAAGATTTATTAAGCTCTTATTTTATGCCAGGAATAAAGCTAGGGATAAGGGATAAAAATATATAAGACACATCCCTTGTCCTCAAAAAATGCTATGTTTGGGGAGATGAAGCTAGTGAGTAAATCAATTTCAATTCAGGATCATAGATGTTAGATGCTAGTAGAAGCATGTAGGTGATGCTGTGAGTGCTCAAAGAAAGAAGACCTAAATCGTCTAGATGTGAGAGTTACACATGGTAAGGGTTTAGAATAAGTACCAGTGGGTTGTGTGAGCAAAAGGGAAATGGGTGTTCCAGGCAGACGTGTCCATGTGCATGAAGTAGGAAGGGCTGAGGAGGTGAAGCTTTGAGAACTGCTTTCTGTTTGGCCCCAAGAAGGTACAGAGCAGAAGGGATGTGTAGAAAAGTGGGTGAGAAAGGTAGGTTGGCTTGGAGTCCTGGAAGACTTTAACCTCTACGTTGTAATGCTGGGGGGAGTCAAGGGAGAGTTTTAGGCTAGGGTACTACAGGATCTGATTTGCGTGTTGAAGGGACCACTCCTGGCAGCCATGGGAGCTTAAGACAGCAGGGAAAAGGCAAAAGGAAAGAAGGACTGTTATGGGGTGGGAAGTAACGTGAATAAAAGTGGTGGGGGTCTGAACGGGACACCGCAAGAAAGGATGGATTGGAGAGTGTGTAGGAGGTTAAAGAGCTTCATGAAATACTGTCTGCAGGGATGAAGAAGAGGGAAGAGGCATAAGTGAACCTTAATTTCTGGCTTGGCCTAGTTGGTGGGACAAGTTTATCATATACACAGAGAATACACGAGAAGGGTAGGTTCTGGGGAATGAAAGTAGCTTTGGTAAAGGAAGAAAATGAAAGAGCCGGCATAAAACTACATATTAAAGAAGCGAAAATCATGGCATCCAGCCCCATTACTTCATGAGAAATCAAAGGGGAAAAGGTGGAAGTAGTGACAGATTTCCTCTTCTTGGGCTCTAAAATCACTGCGGAAGGTGACTACAGCCATGAAATCAAAATACGATTGCAACTTGACAGGAAAGTGATGACAAACCTAGATGGTGTGTTGAAAAAGCAGAGACAGTACTCCGCCAACAAAGATCTGTATAGTCAAGGCTATGGTCTTCCCAGTGGTCTCGTATGGTTGTGAGAGCTAGACCATAAAGAAGGCAGAAAGCCAAAGAATTAATGCCTTTGGACTGTGGTGCTAGAGAAGACTCCTGAAAGTCCCTTGGACAGCAAGGAGATCAAACCAATCAATCTTAAGGGAAATCAAGCCTGAATACTTGTTGAAAGGGCTGATGCAAGCTCATTGGAAAAGTCTCTGATGCTGGGAAAGATTGAGGGCAGGAGGAGAAGAAGGCATCAGAGGATGACATGGCTGGATGGCATCACCAAAGCAATGGACATGAACTTGAGCAAACTTTGGGAGAGGGACAGGGAGGCCTGGTGTGCTGCAATCCATGGGGTCACAAAGAGTCAGACACGACTGGGTGACTAAACAGCAACAATGGCTTTGGTGTTGGAAACATTGAGTTTGAGACATTTGTGAAACATGGGGAGTTATGCTGGGAAGCATATTGGACAGTTGTCTTAAAGGATCTGCTGCTCCAGAAGACTGGCTTAGGCTAGAGAAGCATGATGTAAACGGACATGGCCTGTGTGTACATCATGGCTGGAACCCTGGGTTTTGATGACATCACCCAGGTAGAGTGGTCAGGCTAGACACCCTCTGAGGATGGACCCGAGGGAAAGATTTGTGGTTGGTCCCGATTGTCTATTGTATTGTTTAGGGCTTCCCCGGTGACTCAGATAGTACAGAATCTGCCTGCAATGCAGGATACTCCGGTTCGAACCTTGGTCAGGAAGATCCCCTGGAGAAGGAAATGACTACCCACTCCGGTGTTCTTGCCTGGAAAATCCCATGGACAGAGGAGCTTGGCCAGCTACAGTCCACGGGGTTGCAAAGAGTCAGACACCACTGAATAACTAGCACTTTCACTTTTTATTGTCTTGTTTAGTTTTATTAAAATGGACCCTCTGGAAGATGTTTTTTAAATACTGAGAGGAAAGGACCAAAGGAGAAAGTTTGAAGATGTAAACTTATTGACAGCTCTACATATTGTCCATTTTTAATTCTACCCCCTCTCATAATTGATTTAGGATATTTTTGGATCATTTCTCCTCTTCCTGAGTTTTCTGTTTCTTTCCAAACATTTTATGTCAGCAGAGTATGTTTGCAGACAAATGCTGGTTGAATATAAAAGAGTTGGTGCCTATCTGGAATATGCAAATTCATTGAAATATTAAGTTTAAAAACACATTCCAAAGAAGGAATTTTTACCACTTTTACCAAATACAGCAGATGCCAATCTCTCTGTCTCCCACAATCCATCATCTACACTGTGAACCTTGAGTTAAATGTCAGACAACTTATAGTAACTAGGAAGTACCTGGAAATCAAAGCTCTCTCCTCCGTCAATTTTCTGAAAATAAAGTAATCACAGGTGCACCCCTTCTAATCTATAATGAATGTAAGTACAGACCGCGCAGTTGTGAAGTGTGATCCCCCAAAGATTTGACTTTCTAGATTCCAAAAAAGGGCAAATGTGTTTGCACATCAAATTTACAATGATGTCAGACATCTCTGATCACAGCACATTTCTGCATTTTGCTGTCCAACTCCCCAAAAAATCTCATCTGAGAAGTCTCCCCCTCTTGCCCTTGATTTTTGGGGAGGATGGTGTGACGCACGAAGCCTTGTCACTGAAGGCACCACTTTGGCAGCTGGACATGACCTTACACAGTAGCATCGCTTCACACGCCCTGTGTTGGAAAGATCGGTTTGGAATGTGGTGACTTCGAAGGCTGATAAGGACATTCCACAGAAGGAGGGATGCTGGGGTCAGCTTGGGGAAGGAGGCTGCAGCGCCGTCACCCATCAAATGTGGCCCTTGTTTCAGGCCAGTGAAGAGGTGCAGCCGGGTGAGTTTTCACTCATCATGGACACTAGGACCTGGGCTGGGCTTACTGTTCTTTGAGACCTCTGGAATTACAGCCAACATGTATCCCGTGGAGTGAGCGAGCCTCTGCTAGCCTTTCAGTGTGGCCATTTATTATTACAGGAACGACACAGGCACAGAGTCACTAGCGAGCTATTGCTTCCTTTGCTGAGAACAGCAGGAGGAGACAAATAAAGCGCTTTGGAAAATAATTTATCTGGACATCACCAAGCCAATGAGCAAATGAGCTGACATGGGGCTGAGCGATGTGTCCTGAGGACAGACAACGCGTCTGAAGGTGACCTCTCTTCTAGAAGCATCACTTGCTCATCACTGGGCAAGTGATGTTCAGGGGTTCAGAGAAAATCCTTTCTCTTCGTAAATGAGAACGAAGAACAGAGGTCCTGAGAGAGCTCGTCCAACCAGAAAGTATGGTGGCCTTGTCATTTCGTACCATCGGGGCCAAGGACGCATCCCCGCCTATTAGACATCGGGTTTCTCACGGGCGCCCCTGGTTTCCGTCTTTGTCGCCACCTGCTCGCAGCACTGCTCCGCTCAGGGTGGGTGTTCAAACTTGCTGCCTTCCCTTTCTTCCTCCTCTGCGGCCCTTGCCTCCCTCCCCACCCTGTTCTGTCCTTTGTCCCCGCTCCCTGCTCCTTTCCTTCTCTCCCAGGTACTGTGACCAAGAAAAGTTTGCAGAGCCTCATGCTGGGTGGATTTCAGCAACAGTGTGTCTGATTCTCTTCAGCTTCATGGACTGTAACCCTCCAGGTTTCTGTCCATGGGATTCTCCAGGCAAGAATACTGGAATGGGTTGCCATGCCCTTCTCCAGGGGATCTTCCCAAGCCAAGGATAGAGCTTGCATCTCTTATGTCTCCTGCATTGACAGGCGGGTTTTTACCACCACATGGAAAGCCTTTTAGCAGCAGACTTCCTTCTAATTTTAAGGAAAAAAAAGAAGCCCCCTGGCCAAAGAAATTTATTTTGAGACCCCTTCTGTGCCACTTTGAATACATTTAGTCTCTGCGCTTTAAACTTGGCAGTGATTGTTTATTCAGCATGATCAGGCCCAGTCGTAGCCACATAATTCATTGCTTCATTTCTCCATTCACAAATATTTACTGCGCCCCTGTTACCCACTAAACTCTGGGATTATAGCAGTAGATAAACACCAAAGAGTGTCCTCATGAAGCTCTGGGGGTGGGAGAGAGAAGCAATATACAAACAGTCAATCAGTTAACATGTATCACGTATCACATAATGAGTGACAGGAAGAAAAACACAATATAAGCTGCATAGAGAGTGGCCAGTGAAGACATGGCCGCCTTTGGAACAGACTGGAGCAAATCTTGCGGAAGCCAAGGGGAAAAGTGGGATAGGAACTTTGTTGACAGCCAGGTCGACTCTGCCTCTTCAAGGCTGACCACACTGACCGTGGGTGTCCAGTGATGCTAAATCATTAAAAGGGAGAAGAGTCGCCTTTGAAGTTTTCGTTCAGTTCCTCTCTAAAAATTTCTATAAAATTGTAGAAAGAGGAATTCTCCAAGACTCGGAGGATTAAATTAGACCGTTGTGCTCATATTCCTGACGCTGCAAGTCCCTGGAGCTAATGCTTACCACACTGAAGGTTGTAACGCATCAGTGGGGCGCGAAGTCAGTTCACGGGTTAGTTCACGGGTTGTGGCCAGCACTTTTGTATGCTAACGAGTCTTCATTGAGAGATAATTTGCATCCATTCACATGCATAAAACTCAAGGGAAGGGCAAAGGCAAAGACAAGGAGTCAGAGAGTGGTTGGGTGTTGAGAATGGCAGTTTAGCCTGAGCAGAGAGGTTGAGAGGGTGCTGGGAAATGAGGTCACAAGGCAGGCAGTAGTGAGCCCTCCTGGAGTCTGGGAGGCCTTGACGAGGACTGAGATTGTCCCTCTGACTCAGATGGGAAGCCAGGAAATGTTTTTTAGCAAAGACAAGTAGGATGTGGCCTCCTGCATCATACAGCGGTTGGGCCCTTAGGTCTGAGGCCAGGCTGCACGTCTTGAATCACCCCTCTTGCTAGCTGTGTGACTGAGGGTGCGTTACTTTTGTGTGCCTTCTGAGTAATGAGTTTACCGACCCCCTAGGGTTGTTATAAGGATTCTATAAACCAGTATTAGGAAACTACCAATTTATTAAATGTGATATTAAATAATAACTATAATATATATCAAGTAATAATATAATTAAATCATTTGAAAGAACTCTTTAAAAGATTTTGCATGGCAGTTTTGACCTACTGCCTTGGTCAGTTAGGCCAGGGGGTCGCAAAGACTCGGACTTGACGAAGTGACACAGCACGTGCAGGAAACTAATATGTCGCATTTCGTTGTTGTTGATTAGTTTCTTGTTAAGTCATGTCCAACTCTTTTGTGACCCCAGGTACTGTAGCCCTCCATGCTCCTCTGTCCATGGAATTTTCCAGGCAAGAAAACTGGAGTGGGTTGCCATTTCCTTCTCCAGGGAATCTTTCCTACCCAGGGATCGAAACCATGTCTCCTGTGTCTCCTGCATCGGCAGGCGGACTCTTCACCATGCACCGCCTGGGAAGCCCCTGCATCCAGCTTCACTGTTGTCCAAACCCTTTGCCCAACAGTTGACTGAGAAGCTGTAGCAAATCATTGACAATTTAAGGTGACTGCTCGTTGAAGCGCTCACCTAGGTCTCTGACGTGCACCGATTTCCTCCTGTAATTAACCCAGCAGCACCACCTGTTAATAAACCTAGGGGGTTGCCAACACTGATCACATAAAACCCGAGGAAATTGGATCCTATGGAAAAAATGTCACATCAAAGTTTCAGAAGCATTAAAAAAATCTGTTCTGATTCAGCTGACTTTTTAAGTACGACAAATCATCCTTGATGAGTAGAGATTGCCAAGCACCTGGATGGATCGCCTTGTGTGTCGCCTCACTTTAATTTCTGGTTGTGTGGTTTCGTTTTAGCCTGAGGTCTTAATTCCCACTAACGATTTCCGTAGCATGCACACTGACACACAGTGCACCTGCTGAAGATGGATTTAAGCACACCAGAGTGTTAGTCACTAAGCTGCGTCTGACTCTATTCGACCCTATGGACTGCAGCCCACCAGACTCCTTTGTCCACAGGATTTTCTAGGCAAGAACAATGGAGTGGGGTGCCACGCCCTCCTCCAAGGGGATCTTCCTGACCCAGGGATTGAGCCAGAGTCTCCTGCAATGCAGGTGGATTCTTTACTGCTGAGCCACCAGGAAAGTCCCTGAAGCCAATCAGTTCAGTTCAGTTCAGTTCAGTCGCTCAGTCGTGTCCAACTCTTCGCAACCCCGTGAATCACAGCACGCCAGGCCTCCCTGTCCATCACCAACTCCCGGAGGTCACTCAAACTCATGTCCACAGAGTCGGTGATGCCATCCAGCCATCTCATTCTCTGTCTTCCCCTTCTCCTCCCGCCCCCAACCTTTCCCAGCATCAGGGTCTTTTCCAGTGAGTCAACTCGTCGCATGAGGTGGCCAAAGTATTGCAGTTTCAGCTTTAGCATCAGTCCTTCCAATGAACACCCAGGATTGATCTCCTTTAGAATGGACTGGTTGGATCTCCTTGCGGTCCAAGGGACTCGCAAGAGTCTTCTCCAACACCACAGTTCAAAAGCATCAATTCTTCGGCGATCAGCTTTCTTCACAGTCCAACTCTCACATCCATACATGACCACGGGAAAAACCATAGCCTTGACTAGACAGACCATAATAATAATAATAATAAAGAGTATAGTTTCTTTTGGCTTCTGAAGAAGCAATCGATTCCCTATAAGAAGGAAAGTCCATAATGATCAAATCAATGCTTCATTAATATTAATATTTCAATAGAAGAAATAAGACAGTAGCAATTAATTTTTTCTAGTTCTTGATTTACTCATTCCATTAACTCAGATGAGTGCTTTGAATCACCTAATGTCTCCCAATCTTTTGAGTAATTTCCCAGAAAAAGATGTTAACGATAATCATGACAACTAACATTTATATCATGCTTGCCAGGGGCCAACTATTTGTCTAAGCACCTATACATATATATTTTCTCCCTTAATCCTCCTAAATCACCGTGAGAAGTAGGAGCATCCATCTCCTCTCTTCAGATGAGTAAACTGAGGCATGGAGAGGTTAAGTAACTCACTCAGGATCACATACAGCTGACGAGTGCAAAACCCCAGGGCTCAGGAGAGGAGATACTGTGAACCCATCGTCCTTCATTTTCTTTTATCATGTTTCAGAGTTCTTTTAAAACAGACCATGGAAACGTCTCGTTTATACAAAAAGTCTCGGCAACGTCAGCAAGGTCTTGCTGGTGAACTTGCCAGGACATAAAGCAGAGTAGAAAGGGACAGGGTGCGTCTTCTGTCAGGGCTGGGGGAGGAGGAAGCACATAGAAAAGAATCACCTACCATACAGCACAGGCTTCCCAGGAAGCTCAGGGGTAAAGAACCCACTTGCCAATGTAGGAGATGCAAGAGATGCAGCTTCAGTCCCTGGGTGGAGAATATCCCCTGGAGTAGGAAATGGCTACCCACCCCAGGATTCTTACCTGGGAAATCCCATGGACAGAGGAGCCTGGCAGGCTATACAGTCCATGGGGACGTGAAGGAGTCAGACATGATTTAGCGACTAAACAACAAAACCAAAGCATATATGTTGTATTTGATAGTCAAAGGGCATTTTGAATTATTTCATGAAAATGTTTATATTCTTGATTTCATAATTTGCCCCTACGAATTACTCCTAGGTAAACTATCGGAGGAAATACAATCTTTGTTGCATTGACATTTATAACCAAAAAATAAAGAAAATAGCTGAAATTCTTGGAGTAATTCAGTTCAGTCACTCAGTCGTGTCCGACTCTTTGCGACCCCATGAATCACAGCACGCCAGGCCTCCCTGTCCATCACCAACTCCTGGAGTTCACTCAAACTCATGTCTATTGAGTTGGTGATGCCATCCAGCCATCTCATTCTCTGTTGTCCCCTTCTCCTCCTGCCCCCAATCCCTCCCAGCATCAGACTCTTTTCCAGTGAGTCAACTCGTCGCATGAGGTGGCCAAAGTGTTGGAGTTTCAGTTTTAGCATCAGTCCTTCCAATGAACACCCAGGATTGATCTCCTCTAGAATGGACTGGTTGGATCTCCTTGCAGTCCAAGGGACTCTCAAGAGTCTTCTCCAGCACCACAGTTCAAAAGCATCAATTCTTCGGCGATCAGCTTTCTTCACAGTCCAACTCTCACATCCATACATGACCATGGGAAAAACCATAGCTTGGAGTAATAGTTGAGCTAAATAAGCTGTGACGTATTCACGTGCTGGAAGAATCACGGTCTCTGGGTACTGTGCCTCCATCATCCCCTTATCCGCTTTGTACCTTCACCATCCTCATTTCTGTTTGAGAAAGTATATTTCTGTTCAGTTCAGTTCAGTCGCTCAGTCGTGTCCGACTCTCCGCGACCCCATGAATCACAGCACGCCAGGCCTCCCTGTCCATCACTAACTCCCGGAGTTCACTCAAACTCATGTCCATCGAGTCGGTGATGCCATCCTGCCATCCCATTCTCTGTCGTCCCCTTCTCCTCCCGCCCCCAATCCCTCCCAGCATCAGAGTCTTTTCTAGTGAGTCAACTCGTCGCATGAGGTGGACAAAGTATTGGAGTTTCAGCTTTAGCATCAGTCCTTCTAATGAACACCCAGGATTGATCTTTAGAATGGACTGGTTGGATCTCCTTGCAGTCCAAGGGACTCTCAAGAGTCTTCTCCAGCACCACAGTTCAAAAGCATCAATTCTTCGGCAATCAGCTTTCTTCACAGTCCAACTCTGTCAAAAACAAACCATACATATATGATATTTATCAGCTTTATGTACGTATATAAGTAAATATGCATTATATATGTATTATAGGTATAGTATTTAAAGTTCATAAATACTATACATATATGTTTATAATATGAAGAAACGTGCATGTGTGCTCAGTCGCTCAGTCGTGTCCAACGTTTTGTAACCCCGTGGACTGTAGTCCAGCAGACTCCTCTGTCCATGGGATTTCCCAGGAAAGAATACTGAAGTGGGTTGCCATTTCCTACTCGAGGGATGAAGAAAATGCAACACTCTTATTTTTACCACCCAGGTGAAGCTATGAAACATCACCAATAGCAGTGAACCCTGCTAGGTAGCTCTCCCAGCTGTAACCACAGATGAACACTGTCAGAGCTTTGTGTCTCTCTTTCCTGCTCATGTCTTTATTCTTTAACTTGTATTTCCCTCTGCACAATATTGTTTAATTTTCCATTTTAAGTTTAAATATCCTGGCACATTGACTATATGCTTTGATAAAGTCCTCTTTCCCTTCTGTGTTCACCTCTCTTCCAGTTTCTCTTTTGATTTTCCTACCCCTGTTTCGCCATTCGCATCTGCCTCCAGAATTACAGAGGTGGGATGGTGGTGGGGCTGGGGGGTAGGGGGGCCAGGGGCGGGCAGGAGAGCGGGGCATCAGGTTTAAGTTTTGAGCATTAAATCTCCAAATTTCAGTGCAGTAACCAGAAAGCAAGCAGGAGGGCTAACACTTACTTGGCAACATTAAAACCATAGCATGATATTCTCATGAATTGATCTCTCATTTAGCTGAAGGGTTTTGTAGAAATTCTCCTCTCTGCTCATCAATCCCTCTGCCTCTTGCCTTTTCTCTACACCTTCCACTGGACATTTCACAAACAAATCTCAGGCGTGGAGTCTATTCTACTTAACAGTAAGCCCCTCTTGCGATTGGAGTTACAAAACCGCAGTCAGAGCGCGGAGATGGCTGTAAACCCTGCTTTCCCAGATGAAGAGCAGCCCAAGCAGGGCTTTGGTTGAGGGCGTTGGTAATACACTAGGCGAAGTCTGTGACGATAGCAAAAGAGGAAGATGACTAGTCCCCACTCCAACTCAGTGGGCGAGAGTGTAGCCTTCCAGATTTGTCATTGCCTTGGGGTCTGGCAGGGTCATTAGCATATTTCCAATAAGCAGGAGAAAGAAACAGAACAGAGCATCTGTCTGGGGGGTGCCTGCCTGTCTTTCTCCTGTGCAAATAACAACTGAAACTTTGACTTTGCTCCCTCCCCCGAGGCAGGAGGGAGAAATCGGGAACTGAGATGTTTGAAAGAGTGGAGGTTCCGAGATGATGAAAGAATGGGGCTAGATGAGGAGGTTAAAATGCTGTTCCTGGATTGAGAAAGAGAAGGTCCATTTTTCATCAGACCAACTGCAAAACGTACAATCGTCCGGGTAGGATGCTCCCACTGTGGCATCCTGGCAGGTAGAGGGGGAAGGACGTCCGGCACACAAGTGGTCACACGGCTGTGCAAAAGACCGAGGGGCGTCGTCTGCACAGCCCCAGGTAGACCCGGAGCGGAAGTCAGGCTGGCCTTGCCCTGCCCTAAGGCTCCTGCCCAGAAAAGTGTATTGTAAGATCCATGTCACTGATTTGCATCACCTTCATGGGGTCGCAAAGAGTCGGACACGGCCGAGCAACTGAACTGAACTGAACTGAACTGACCAATATGTTTATGGATACATTTATTTATTTTTAATGTCACTGTTCTTTAAAAATTATTTATTTCTTTAGTTTTGGTTGTACTGGGTCTTCTTTGCTGCCTGAGGGCGTTCTCTAGTTGCAGCTGGGGGAGGGGCTTCTCTCTAGTTGTGGGTTCAGCCTTCTTGTGGGTTTCTCGTCGTGGAGCGTGGGCTCTATCTAGGGCAAGCGGGCTTCAGTAGTCGTGGCTCTGTTAGTTAGTTGCTCCGCGGCATGTAGAATCTTTCCGGTTCAGGGATTGAACCCATGTCCCCTGCGTTGGCAGGCAGATTTTCACCCACTGGGCCACCTGGGAAGTCCTATGGATACATTTATGAACAAAGTTTCTAAGTAGCACAATTATGCAAGAAATGAAAATGATTGATTTATACAAGTGTGGATTTATTTTAACCATCCCATTTCATGCCCTTCTCTAGCTAGGTGAGGAACTTCCCTGGTGGCGCAGGGGTAAAGCATCCGCCTGCAATGTAGGAGATGTGAGAGACACAGGTCTGATCCCTGGGTTGGGAAGATGACTCTGGGGAAGGAAATGGCAACCCACTCCAGTATTTTTGGAAAATCCTATGGACAGAGGAGCCTGGTGGACTACAGCCCATGGAGGTCAAAGAGTAGAACCCAATTGAGCACACAGACACAAACACACACACCCCTAGGTGAGTCTAGGCTACCACCACTTTTTTCATGGTCAGGCACTCACTCCAGCTCCCCATAAAAACCACTCCATCCTTTCCCTTTTTTGGCAGAGGTTTCCTCCCACCATAGAATCTGACAGTGGCAGAGAGCCATTTTCCTGGTGTCTTTTGCAGCTCAGCCTATCAATGGCACATGATTCTGGACAAAGGAACTTGAATGTTTCAGGAAGATATCTTTCTTTTCTTAATTTCCAAAGAGAGATTTCTGCTTGTCCTTTTTTTTTCTTTCCATGGGGAAGGCATGTGATGTCTGGAACTGCAGCCACTGTCTTGTGACCATGTGGGAACAGCCCCAAGCTCATGAAGACGCTGACCCAAAGCCTGGACGTTGCTGAGCAACTAAACCAATCTTGGAAATGCCTGTCGCTAGGCTTCTTGTTAGGTAAGAAAGATGAACTTTTCTAAGTCCCTTTTAGTCAGATATTTTATTTCTTGCAGCAGAGAGTATTGACAATAAACCACAACATACTAGGCCATGTAGTAATGAAATGTATAATCCCAACTCTCCTGTATAGACCCCTTGGAGGGCTTCCATTGCAGGTGGAGTAATGTCCAGAGTCCTTACCTGGACCCACCAGGCTCTGCACATCACCCCTCCACCTTTCCAAGGACTCCGCTTTGTTCTTTGTTCCCGCCTCACATTTTCCTTTCGGTCCTTGTTTTCTGTCCTGGCCAAATTTCTGCCACAGGGCCTTTGCACACACAGACTCTGTCCTCTTCCTTCTTCTATGTACAGCTTTAAGCTTTAAGGCGGCTACTTCATAACAGCTTTGCTCCATCACCCAATCTAAAGCAGATCTCGCACGCTGTGGCTTGTGACACCTCCCTGCCCTGTCCTCGGGGACTACGGCTGACTGTGGCAAGGCCCCTCAATGGGTGTTCCAACTTCCTCCTGGAAGGCAAGGACTGAGACTGAAACTGCCTTTCCCAGGCTCCTGGGAAATGGGTTTTAAATGTAGTTGAGATTCTGCCTATCAGATATACAGAGGTGGTTTTCCCATGCTGTTGCATGAGCAGAGAGAGGTGGGTGGAGGAGTTATCTGCTAGCAGGGACCTGGGGGAGGAGATGTGGCTCTCACCTTGACAAAGGCAGCAGCTCCCTGAATCGACTCATTTTGCAATGCAGTTTGGGGCACGGATATTGTCATTTTTGCTAGAGGTTGTTTTTTTGTTATTGTTTAGTCCCTAAGTCATGTCCCACTCTTTGCAACCCTGTGGACTGTAGCCTACCAGGCTCCTCTGTCCATAGGATTTCTTTAGGCCTCTTTAAAATATGAGCCAGCTATAACATTTTAAAAACTTTATTTTTAACTGGAGGATAATTGCTTTATAATATTGTGTTGTCTTCTGCCATACAACAGAATGAATCAGCCATAAGTATACATGTGTCCCCTCACTGTGATTTTAATTCTGTATCTATTTGTACGTGGCCTTGTTACCTGGTATCTCCTGCTCATCTCTATGCCCTGAATACTCATCACCAGGTGTGGCACATGTCTAGGGTCAGAGTTACTTGTTGAGTAGGTAAACGAGTGACTGAAAACAGCAGACTTGCGCGGGACTTCCTTGGAGGCCCAGTGCAGGGCCTCACCGCCTAGTACAGGGGTTGGGGATTCAATCTCTGGTCAAGGAGCTAAAATCCCACATGCCTTGTGGCCAAAAACCAAAACAGAAAACAGAAATAATATTGGAACAAATTCAATAAAGACTTAAAAATGATCTGCATCAAAAAAAAAAAAAACCTTAAACAAAAAACCCAGAAACTGCCTATAAAGTTATAAGAAAATACAAAGTCCTGAAGTCACATGTTTGATTTTTCAAATTCTAGTCATGTTTAAAAAGCCAGGAAGCTAACATCCTGTGTTTTACTCTTTCCGTACATCCCCTCCTCCCCTCCTCCTCCCCGCGTCCGTAAGTCTGTTCTCTATGTCTGTGTCTCCACTGCTTCCCTGTAAATAGATTCTTCAGTACCGTTTTTCTAGATTCTGTAAATATGCATTCAGTTCAGTTCAGTTCAGTCACTCAGTCGTGTACAACTCTTTGAGACCCCTGAATCACAGCACGCCAGGTAGAATATGGTATTTATCTTTCTTTCTGACTCACTTCACTCTGTATAATAGGTTCAAGGTTCATCCATCTCATTAAAACTGACTCAAATGCATTCCTTTTTATGGCTGAGGACTGATGCTGAAGCTGAAACTCCAATACTTTGGCCACCTCATGCGACGAGTTGACTCACTGGAAAAGACTCTGATTCTGGGAGGGATTGGGGGTGGGAGGAGACAGGGATGACAGAGAATGAGATGGCTGGATGGCATCACCGACTCTGTGGACATGAGTTTGAGTGAACTCCGGGAGTTGGTGATGGACAGGGAGGCCTGGCGTGCTGCGATTCATGGGGTCACAAAGAGTCGGACACGACTGAGCGACTGAACTGAACTGAACTGCCATTGTGTACGTGGACCACAACTGCTGTATCCATTCATCCATTGATGGGCATCTAGGTTGCTCCCATGTTCTAGCTATTGTAAATAGTGCTGCAATGAACAACGGGATACATGCGTCTCTTTCAGTTTTGGTTTCCTCAGCGTATATGCCTAGGACTGGGATTGCTGGGCCATATGGTGGTTTTATTCCTAGTTTTTTTTAAGGAATCATCATACCATCTTCCATAGTGGCTGTATCAATTTATATTCCCACCAACAGTGTAAGAGCGTTCCCTTTTCTCCACACCCTCTCCAGCATTTATTGTTTGTAGACTTTTTGATGAGGGCTATTCTGACTGGTGTGTGGTAGTATCTCATTGTAGTTTTGACTGGCATTTCTCTAATAATGAGTGATGGAAGGACTGATGCTAAAGCTGAAACTCCAATACTTTGGGCACCTCATGCGACGAGTTGACTCACTGGAAAAGACTCTGATGCTGGGAAAGGTTGGGGGCGGGAGGAGAAGGGGATGACGGAGAATGAGATGGCTGGATGGCATCACCGACTCTGTGGACATGAGTTTGGGTGAACTCCGGGAGTTGGTGATGGACAGGGAGGCCTGGCGTGCTGTGATTCATGGGGTCGCGGAGAGTCGGACATGACTGAGCGACTGAACTGAACTGAACTGAACTGAACTGAACTGAGTGATGTTGAGTATCTTATCATGTGTTTGTTAGCCATCTGTATGTCTTCTTTGGAGAAATGTCTGTTTAGGTCTTTTCCCCACTTTTTGATTGGGTTGTTTGTTTTTCTGGTATTGAGTTGTATGAGCTACTTGTATATTTTGGAAATTAATCCTTTGTCAGTTGTTTCATTTGCTATTATTTTTCCCTTTCTAAGGATTGTCTTTTCACCTTGCTTATAGTTTCCTTTGTTGTGCAGAAGCTTTTAAGTTTAATCAGGTTCCACTTGTTTACTTTTGTTTTTATTTCCATCACTCTAGGAGGTGGGTCATAGAGGATCTTACTTTGATTTATGTCATCGAGTATTCTGCCTATGTTTTTCTCTAAGAGTTTTATAGTTTCTGATCTTACATTTAGGTCTTTAATCTATTTTGAGTTTATCTTTGTGTATGGTGTTAGGAAATGTTCTAATTTAATTCTTTTACATGTAGCTGTCCCATTTTCCCAGCACCATTTATTGAAGAGGTTGTCTTTGCCCCATTGTATATCCTTGCCTCCTTTGTCAAAAATAAGGCACCCATAGGTGCATGGGTTTATTTCTGGACTTTCTATGTTATTCCATTGGTCTGTATGTCTGTTTTTGTGCTGGTACCATACTGTCTTGGAAGCTAACATTTACAATGAATTTTCAACTTGCAGGTTTTACCTGGCAGCCTCATGTCATAACAGGCAAATTAAAAAAAAAAAAAAACTGAAACAAAGGGGACATAAACTCTGTTACGAAAGAATAATCCTGACCATAATGGTTTTGTGTCTCAAGAAATGTAATCTTACTCAGAGAGATTTCCATGACCCTTTTTGATCCCTTCTAAGAGGGCAAGTTGGGTTTCTCTGGTGGCTCAGTGGTAAAGAATCTGCCTGCCAATGCAGGAGACACAGGTTTGATCCCTGGGTTGGGAAGATTCCCTGGAGAAGGAGATGACAACCCACTCCAGTATTCTTGCTTGGGAAATCCCATGGACAGAGGAGACTGGCAGGCTACAGATGATGGGGTCACAAAGAGGTGGACACGACTTAGCAACTGAACAGCAGCAAGAGGACAAGTTGCACTCTGATCTGAGAGGCTGGCTTAGTACCATGGAACTCATCATTGAAGATACAGCCTCACATTCTCTCCTGGGCGATTCCCTGATGAGACACAGGCATGCCATTCCCGGTAGACCGTCAGATCCATGAGGGCATGAACCCGTGTCTGGCTTGAGTAATCCCTGTCCTCGATGCTTCCTAGAATACAATCAGCACTCAGTAACCAAATGAATTCGATAGATACAGCAACTTTCCCCTAGGTACCTATTTTCCATATGGTAATACACATGTTTCAACGCTACTCTCTCAATTCGTCCTACCTCTCTTTCCTCCTTGTGTCCAAAGTCTGTTCTTCATGTCTGTGTCTCTATTCCTGCCCTACAAATAGGTTAATCAGTACCATTGTTTTAGATTTCTTATGTATGATATTTGTTTTTAGCATGCTATTGCAAACAGCAAGCTCTGCATGCTCTTTAAGCATCAATTTTGAGGAGTTTCATAAAGGACTAAAACTAGTGTTATAGTCACATTAATGAATCAGATACCTCTTTTGTCTTATTGGTGTTCAGTTCAGTTCAGTTCAGTCGCTCAGTCGTGTCCGACTCTCCGCGACCCCATGAATCACAGCACACCAGGCCTCCCTGTCCATCACCAACTCCCGGAGTTCACACAAACTCATGTCCACAGAGTCGGTGAAGCCATCCAGCCATCTCATTCTCTGTCATTCCTTCTCCTCCAGCCCCCAACCTTTCCCAGCATCATAGTCTTTTCCAGTGAGTCAACTCGTCGCATGAGGTGGCCAAAGTATTGAAGTTTCAGCTTTAGCATCATTCCTTCCAATGAACACCCAGGATTGATCTCCTTTAGAATGGACTGGTTGGATCTCCTTGCAGTCCAAGGGACTCTCAAGAGTCTTCTCCAGTACCACAGTTCAAAAGCATCAATTCTTCGGCCATCAGCTTTCTTCACAGTCCAACTCTCACATCCATACATGACCACGGGAAAAACCATTGCCTTGACTAGACGGACCTTGGTTGGCAAAGTAATGTCTCTGCTTTTTAATATGCTATCTAGGTGGGTCATAATTTTCTTTCCAAGGAGTAAGCGTCTTTTAATTTCCTGGCTGCAATCAGCATCTGCAGTGATTTTGGAGCCCCAAAAAATAGTCTGACACTGTTTCCACTGTTTTCCCATCTATTTCCCATGAAGTGATGGGACCAGATGCCATGATCTTTGTTTTCTGAATGTTGAGCTTCAAGCCAACCTTTTCACTCTCCTCTTTCACTTTCATCAAGAGGCTTTCGAGTTCCTCTTCACTTTCTGCCATAAGGGTGGTGTCATCTACATATCTGAGGTTATTGATATTTCTCCCGGCAATCTTAATTCCAGCTTGTGCTTCTTCCAGCCCAGCATTCCTCATGATGTACTCTGCATAGAAGTTAAATAAGCAGGGTGACAATATACAGCCTTGACGTACTCCTTTTCCTATTTGGAACCAGTCTGTTGTTCCATGTCCAGTTCTGACTGTTGCTTCCTGACCTGCATACAGGTTTCTCAAGAGGCAGGTCAGGTGGTCTGGGATTCCCATCTCTTTCAGAATGTTCCACAGTTTATTGTGATCCACACAGTCAAAGGCTTTGGCATAGTCAATGAAGCAGAAATAGATGTTTTTCTGGAATTCTCTTGCTTTCTCTGTGATCCAGCGGATGTTGGCAATTTGATCTCTGGTGCCTCTGTCTTTTCTAAAACCTGCTTGAACATCTGGGAGTTCACGGTTCACATATTGCTGAAGCTTGGCTTGGAGAATTTTGAGCATGACTTTACTAGCGTGTGAGATGAGTGCAACTGTGCGGTAGTTTGAGCATTCTTTGGCATTGCCTTTCTTTGGGATTGGAATGAAGACTGACCTTTTCCAGTCCTGTGGCCACTGCTGAGTTTTCCAAATTTGCTGGCATATTGAGTGCAGCACTTTCACAGCATCATCTTTCAAGATTTGAAATAGCTCAACTGGAATTCCATCACCTCCACTAGCTTTGTTCATAGTGATGCTTTCTAAGGCCCACTTGACTTCACATTCCAAGATGTCTGGCTCTAGGTCAGTGATCATGTTATCGTGACTATCTTGCTCGTGAAGATATTTTTTGTACAGTTCTTCTGTGTATTCTTGCCACCTCTTCTTAATATCTTCTGCTTCTGTTAGGTTCATACCATTTCTGTCCTTTATCGAGCCCATCTTTGCATGAAATGTTCCCTTGGAATCTCTAATTTTCTTGAAGAGATTTCTTGTCTTTCCCATTTTGTTGTTTTCCTCTATTTCTTTGCATTGATCACTGAGGAAGGCTTTCTTATCTCTCCTTGCTATTCTTCATAGAGGTCGGTTGGAGAAGGCAATGGCAAGCCACTCCAGTACTCTTGCCTAGAAAATCCCATGGATGGAGGAGCCTGGTAGTCTGCAGTCCTTGGGGTCGCTAAGAGTCGGACACGACTGAGCAACTTCACTTTCACTTTTCACTTTCACACATTGGAGAAGGAAATGGCAACCCACTCCAGTGTTCTTGCCTGGAGAATCGGGGACGGGGGAGCCTGGTGCGCTTCCATCTATGGGGTCACACAGAGTCGGACACGACTGAAGTGACTTAGCTGCAGCAGCTTGCTATTCTTTGGAACTCTGCATTCAGATGCTTATATCTTTCCTTTTCTCCTTTGCTTTTCGCCTCTCTTCTTTTCACAGCTATTTGTAAGGCCTCCTCAGACAGCCATTTTGCTTTTTTGCATTTCTTTTCCAGGGGGATGGTCTTGGTCCCTGTCTCCTGTACAATGTCACAAACCTCCGTCCAGAGTTCATCAGGCACTCTATCTATCAGATCTAGTCCCTTAAATCTATTTCTCACTTCCACTGTATACTCATAAGGGATTTGATTTAGGTCATATCTGAATGGTCTAGTGGTTTTCCCTACTTTCTTCAATTTAAGTCTGAATTTGGCAATAAGGAGTTCATGATCTGAGCCACAGTCAGCTCCTGGTCTTGTTTTTGCTAACTGTATACAGCTTCTCCATCTTTGGCTGCAAAGAATATAATCAATCTGATTTCAGTGTTGACCATCTGGTGATGTTCATGTGTAGAGTCTTCTCTTGTGTTGTTGGAAGAGGGTGTTTGCTATGACCAGTGCGTTCTCTTGACAAAACTCTATTAGCCTTTGCCCTGCTTCATTCCGTGCTCCAAGGCCAAATTTGCCTGTTATTCCAGGTGTTTCTTGACTTCCTACTTTTGCATTCCAGTCCCCTATAATGAAAAGGACATCTTTTTTGGGTGTTAGTTCTAAAAGGTCTTGTAGGTCTTCATAGAACCGTCAACTTCGGCTTCTTCAGCGTTACTGGTTGGGGCATAGGCCTGGATTACTGTAATATTGAATGGTTTGCCTTGGAAACAAACAGAAATCATTCTGTCGTTTTTAAGATTATTGGTGTAGGTACTTTATAAAGCATGATCCCTGGCTCATACATGTAAAAACGTATCTTCTAACAGCTACACAGTCTTCTTTAATTGTTGTATGCTCTGTCTTCCAGTGTGGATTTTTCCATCAATGACTGAACGTAGCAAATGAGTGCATCTTTTTCTTTCTTTGCCCTCCCTCCCTGCGGCTGAGCTTGTTCTCCCAGCTTCTCTCTATTTGGTATTTCAACCCAAAGTTCATACTCTCTGAAGTTGTCCATTGTTTTGAAACTCTTCCTGGGTGACTGACTCTCACTGTGAAAAATATTAGAGAGGAAGGAGTGGGAACCGAGGGGACAGAGGGAAAAGGGGGAGAACCACAGTCCTCAGGAAAGCTTTCCAGAAAAATCACCTCCCCAGGATACAAGACAAAACAGAGGCTTGTGTTTCTTCACGGTGGCCAAATGTCCCTACTCAAAGACTAGTGGTAGCTGGAAAAAACCATATTTTTACCAAGTTTGCTAGTGTTTATATTCTGTTCTGTTTATTTACCTGTAAGTATTGGTTTTACTGTTTCAATCTGATACAATTCACAGTACATTTCATCTTACATACAGTAGGCATATATGTTGTAGAACTCACTTATGAATATCAGTAATATATTTTGTCTTCTCTTTTTATCACTTCTTTGATGTCTAGAATTGGCACTGATGTCCCAAATCTCTACTGACTCTGAAAGAAAGTGTTTGCTGCTCAGTTGTGTCCAACTCTATGTGGCCCCATGGACTGTGACCCACCAGACTCCTCTGTCCGTGGGATTTCCCAGGCAACAGTACTGGAGTGGGTTGCCATTCTCTTCTCCAGGGGATCTTCCTGACCCAGGGATCAAGCCCTGGTCTTCTCCATAGACAGGCTGATTCTTTACTGTCTGAACCACCAGGGAAGCCCTGTATTGACTCTGCTGCTGCTGCTGTGTCACTTCAGTCTTGTCCGACTCTGTGTGACCCCACAGACAGAAGCCCACCAGGGTCCCCCGTCCCTGGGATTCTCCAGGCAGGAACACTGGAGTGGGTTGCCATTTCCTTCTCCAATGTGTGAAAGTGAAAAGTGAAAGTGAAGTCGCTCAGTCGTGTCCGACCCTTAGCGACTCCATGGACTACAGCCTACCAGGCTCCTCCATCCATGGGATTTTCTAGGCAAGAGTACTGGAGTGGCTCTAGGAGTTTCCATTAATACATCCTCATCTGATGCCACCAAGAGTTGAGATTTCTCAGTCCTGGGAAGTTCTGATGCTCTTCCTTGCGACCCAGAGCCAAGGAACATGCGTCCACTCTTGTCCTCCCATCGCACCCACATTCTTGCACATGACTCCAGACGACACACTGACTCCACGCATCCCTAAGAGTCCGTGCTGCCCAGGGACCTGGGAGTCCAGAGAGAGTTCTCAGCAGCCTGGCTGAGGGCGTGACGCGTACAGGCTCAGTGCAGGAGGGAAGGTGAGACTCAGACACAAAGACGGGGACATGGAACAGACGGCACAGGGACCCTGGGCCCTGGAGCCCGGGGTGTTTGGGAACCAGGAGAGCAGGGAGGGAGGGGGCGGCGAAGGCGGATGGAGAGGCACTAACCCAGCTGCTCTCCAGCACCTGCGGCTCGTGACTGCCAAGCCGTCACATCTCCATTACCTTAGAAATGGCTAAACCAAGATTGCCTTCAGGCTCTGGCATTCTTTTCATGTCAGAGTGGTATTTTTTGTGGTATTCAAGTCACGCAAAAGAATATAGGCAACCCGAGTCGGTTTTGTCACAAAACTACAACCTAAACGCTAGTGGGCTTGAGGCTCACGTGTCCATGGGGGACCTTGTATTTCAGTTTCCACTAACTTTTCCCAATTAACCTGAAATTCCTTTTACAGAGCACACAAGCTTTCATGCTAGACATTGAAAGGAAGGCTAAAACTGCAGCTGCCGGGGGAGAGGTGGCACACTGGTATGAATGGGCTTCAGGCAAAGCGCACGTGGTGACAGCTCTGTGGGTGCCAGGGGGCCGGGGGAGGGGACACTCTAAAAGCAAATGCCCTGAGCTGAGCTTCACGGAACTTTTTCGACGTCTGTGGCCCTTGTTCTATCTATTCAGGGACACATGAAGATTGTGGACTGGCGTACTCCAAATGCTGTGTTGTCACAAGTGAGCAATCGCAGAGCCTTCTAGAAGCAGTTTCCAGACAGCACTATTGCTACTGGTATGCAAGGAGATCAAGCCAGTCAATCCTAAAGGAAATCAATCCTGAATCTTCACTGGAAGGACTGACGCTGAAGCTCCAATACTTTGACCACCTGATTCGAAGAGTCAACTCGGTGGAAAAGACCCTGATGCTGGGAAAGATTGAGGGCAGGAAGAGAAGGGGGTGGCAGAAGACAAGATGGTTGAATAGCCTCATTGACTCAACTGATGTGAGTTTGACCAAACTTAGGGAGATGTTGAAGAACAGGGAGGCCTGGTGTGCTGCAGTCCAGGGGTCACAAAGAGTCAGACCCGATGTAGGTACTGAACAACAACCATGATAGCATTTATAGTGTCCTAAATGCATGTAGTGTATTGCGTTCAGTTCTGGGGCGACAGCTCTGAGAAAAAGTGAAATTTAGACCTCACAGACCCTGTCGTCTCCTAAAGGGATACACAAGAAATCAGGCAGTTACCACACAGTCTGAAAAGTGTGATTGCTATTCCAGTTTAATAGACATTTTCACAGCAGGGTGGGGTCTCCTCAAAATGAAAACCAAACTCTTTGTATTTAACGCTTACCTCCCCGGATCTACTGTCAGTCCAAGAGGCAGGACTCGAGTCCCTCCTGCGGACTCACTGCACTGGCCTCTTGCCAGCAGGCACTTAATAAATAATCGCTAAATATCTAGCGAGGAAATGACTGGAGAAGCAAGTGTGGAGAGTTAGGGACCGTGAACTCTATTCCTGGGGTCAGGGAGGCTTTGCGGAAGAAGTGGTATTTACGCTGAATCCTCCAGGGAAATGGTGTGGATCCCGGGAAAGAAACAGCAGCTCCTTTAAAGACTTGGAGGCTAGGCTGCTCAGCGCATCCGGTGAAACCGCGGACTTCACGCCTGGCATTCAGAGGCGGCTGCTCTGTCCACGGGAGGCTTCAGTGAAAAACAGAAAACGGTGTCATCTCAAGGTGGCTAAGGCCGACCAATCAGAAAAAAGACTTTTCTTCCAGCATGATCGAGTCTCGCCACTGTGCACTGTGTCCTCCCCTTGTCCAGGGCCACCTGCCCAGCTGGTCCAGTGGCCTTGGGAGTGGGGAGGAGGTTGGCCAGAACTGAGCACCTGTCTTTAATAAGCGGAAGCGAATTCACAAGCAGCTTTTCTGACCCTGTAAGAATTTGAGCTTCATTCTGTGAGCAGTGATGACCTTTTGAAGAAATTAAACTTGGGAACGATTGCTCCAACAGAACTTTATTCAGCAGGCACTTCTTGAGCTCCTGCTTAAGGGGGAGGCTCACATTGATAGGGTATCTGTCCTGGTGGAACCTACAGTTTAGTGGTGAGAAAATGGGCTTTGGGGCCAGCTGGAGGGAGGAAGAGCCACTTAAACTAGAGAATCTTCTAACTGACCTGGCAAGGCAGACATGGGGATGTCTGTTTCACAGATGAGAAAACAGAAGGAAGGGAGGTCAAATAACTTACCCAAGACCTCGTAGTTTCAAACTCTTATCTACGTGATCATAAATCCCACAGAGAAAAGGCAAAATGCTGACTAATATGACCTTACATAAAATTAAAATGTGAATATAAGAAAGACAAATCACTAATTGCACACACACACACACACACACACACCACACACTCACATACACACATGTGAAATACAGCCTCACTTTCCAGAAAATGCAGCCTGGAAAATACTGGTCAGAGTATGGCCAGTGGCCTAGCTTTAAACCCTATACAGGCTTATTCATTCGAGTGAATTCTGTTCTGGGTGAAAACATTCCATAATCACAGACCTTGCCTCTCAGCTTAGCAGGGCCCCTCACAAGTGAATGCTATTCATAGGATCCCAGAGCTATAAAAAGCCAGTCCGAGTGCCTGATTTGCAACTTTCGAATGCAGTTGAGCAGTTTTGTGAATATCAGTTTTCTCTTCTTCTCTGAAAGTTGTCTAGGAGAGGAACTCTGTGTTCTGAAGTTTCATGACCCCAATCGGTAAAGTGTTCTCCTGGGTTCCAGCTCCATCTTATCTGCGTGAGTGTGGGTCCGTCTCTCCCTTCTTTGGTCCTCTGTTGGAAGGGAGATTGGAAAGGATCTGAAGTGCATTTCTTCTGTGAACTCAGCGAACCCCAGTTCCTTTGAAAGCTTACCCTAGGATTCATTTTCTCTCTTTATAAAATATTCATTTCTTTTCTCTGAATTGTTTTGTTTCCAATTTCCTTTCTGAAAAAAGTAAAAAAGTAGGCATATGCGTTTTGGGAAACAGAAAAGACAGCAATGGCAGTTACAACTGATTCTCGTTATTGGTGGTACTGTGTTCTACAGAGTCACTATTTGAACATAGAATTGATGAAGACAGAACCATGGCTCCCAGGGGAAATAAAGGTTGGGTTCCTATGAGCCACTGGTGACATCTGCATCAATAGACCAATGTCTATCATCATTTTATGTGTGTTTTGGGGGCTTTGCTGTTGTTTTCTACTTTATTTTAATTTTTTACCTCTTTATTTTGTATTGAGTACAGGTATATGGCACAGTCGGAGAAGGCAATGGCAAGCCACTCCAGTACTCTTGCCTAGAAAATCCCATGGACGGAGGAGCCTGGTAGGCTGCAGTCTGTGGGGTCGCTAAGGGTCAGTCACGACTGAGCGACTTCACTTTCACTTTTCACTTTCACACATTGGAGAAGGAAATGGCAACCCACTCCAGTGTTCTTGCCTGGAGAATCCCAGGGACGGCGGAGCCTGGTGGGCTTCCGTCTGTGGGGTCACACAGAGTCGGACACGACTGAAGCGACTTAGCAGCAGCAGCAGCGGCATATGGCACAGTTGTGTTCGCTTCAGTGTACACACAGCAAAGTGACTCAGCTACACCTGTATCTCATGTAGCTACTCTTTTTCAAATTCTTTCCCCATTTAGGTTGTTACATGGTATTGAGCAGAGCCTGTGCTATGTAGTTGGCCTTTGTTGGTTATCCATTTTCAGTGAAGCAGTGTGTATATGTCAAAGCTCTGTTGTTTAAAAAAGGGTGATAGGAGGGATGAGAATCTTCTGATCCACCTTGCCTATTTTACAGTTTGTGTGTTTTTGCTGAAATGCACTTAATATCATGTATCACACTGACTCATTAACATTGAATTCACAGCCAATGATGCTAGAATTCACACCTGAATGGAGCTTATGGAACACGCGGATTTTCTCCATAAGGCATTTCACACAGCCTCTGTGCTTAGGACACTAACCGGCCCTTGGACACTATGTTTGGGGGCCATTTCAGTATTATTATTATTATTTGGCAGGTGGTGGGTCTTTGTGATTGCACGTGAGCCTTCTCTAGTAGTGGCGGCAGGAGCTACTTTCTAGTTGAGGTACATGGGCTTCTCTTTGCAGTGGCTTCTCTTGTTGCAGAGCACAGGCTCTAGACAGGGGTTTCAGTAGTTGTAGCACATGGGCTCAACTCTAGAGTGTAGGCTCAGTAGTTGTGGAGCATGGGCTCAGCTGCTTTGCAGCATGTGGAATCTTCCTGGACCAGGGATCGAACCTGTGTCTCCTGCATTGCAAGGTGGAGTTGGGGGCCATTTTAAACAATCACTCCAAAGAGCACAGAAATGCAAAGGATGTGGCCCAAGGAGACAGCAGAGAGGAGACTTTATTAGCATGAGAGCCAAAACAAGAAGCTGGGAGCACGCCTGTTGGTAATTCATAAGCTTGCTCATCTGGCACGTGTTCATAAATCATCATGAAAGTGCTGTGAGTGTTGATCTGGGAGCTACAAGTACATTTCAGCAAGTAGGTGGATTTGCCTGTGTCTGTTCCTATTAAGTGATGGGGGCCTTTTCCAGATGGTAGGGAAAAGGGTGTAAGGAGGGAATGGCGCACCTTTTGGAGACCCAAGAGACTGTTGAAAATAATCTATGAGAGATATGGTACCTGGACAGTAGCTTATAGCCTAAGGTGGAGAAACAGAATTCCTTGCACCTCCAGCAATCTATCTGCAGACCTACTAGTGTGAAAAATGGCTTGCCATAAAATGTGAGCATTGTCACCATGTATATATAATTGTATTTTAATAAAAAATAGATTTATAACTCAACAGTAATCCATGAGATTATATGGCCCAGAAGCTGCTTTGAACTTTCCACAATCAAACCCTGGCCCTCCAGCTTGTACTGAGTTCCTGAGGGAGGTGGGTGATGGGAACACACTCATCCACAGTGGGGTGCAAGGGCTTCTGGGAGCCACCTTCTCTGACTGGCACTTTCACTTCAAGGACCAGTGATGCATCAAAACTCCAATTTTGATAAACCAAAAGTGAAATCCATATTTAACAGGACATGACAAAAATCACTGATTTAAAAAATCTAAAAATTAATGGAAAAGTCATATCATGAAATCCACCCAAAACATGTACTGCTGTAGTTCCCATATGCTTTTGTTGCTCCAGCTTGACTATTAAAAATGATTTTTTTCTCCTACTCAAACTAGCCTATAATTTGATTTCTATATTATTCCAGGATTGTGCTCTGAACAGAAGCAAAATGAAAATATTTCAGGGGCTTATTTGACAACCCATTGCAAAAGAAAACACATGGCTATCTGTGGAGTCATAGGTTAAAGCTATAAATTTATTTTATTAAACAGAAAGGGAATAGGTGACATTTTAAAACACTGTAACCCTGACCCTGGCTTTTTGGACTAATATTCTCATCTGATTTATTCATTTAATTTTTGCTTAGAGACATCACATACACACCAATGGTAACCCCTTGTTTTTGGTAAGTTTTTATCTCTCACAAAATTCTGATGTATTCAGTGATGAATTTGGATCAAAACAAGTTTTTCCAAAAAATTCATAGACTGAAAACCACAAAGAAGACATTAGTATTTGAATTAAAGAAAGAAAGGTTAAAATCCTAACATTTTCTCCAAGAGAGAGCAGTTCTTCACCATTTTTATATAATCTTTCAGAATATAGCACCAAATATATTTTTTATTAGGTATTTTAAATATATATAATATATATTTAATATGTTGTATATCTTAATATACACAATATGTATAATTTTTAGTAACACAATAGCAACAATAACAGTCTCCATTAACACTATACTAGATCACTCTTCAGGATGTCTGTTCATACTTGTAGTAATTGAGTTCATTTTTTTCCCAAACAATAAAATGTCTAATACAAATAAATAAGAGTCAGATGAGTCTCAAATAACATGACCAGAGTGCTCATAAGATTTGAAGAAGCTGAGTCAGATCCTTTCAAGAGGACAAACGCAGCGCTCCTCCAAATTCAGTAAGTGGTGGAATGTAGCAATCTTGCCTTGTCTCTCCTCTGAGCCAACAGCCTGGTGCTGTCAAAGCCATCTTTCATCTCCTGTGCCTTCCACCAAGTGCTATATCACTCGAAGAAAACTGCAGGACTTTCTTAAAAGAAAAGTGAGTCTATGAAAATGAAGTTGAGCCTTACTGATCCCGATTCTCTCACTCAGACTATGAACAGGCCGAAGAGGCTGTTGTAGATGTAACTTGGTGATGCAGCTTATTGACCATAGCTGTTATGACTCATGGACAGGTTTTTTTTTTTTTTTTTTTCATTATCTTATAATGGAAGGTTGCTGGGTGCAGCCTTAAAGCAGAATGAGAAAACCAACAGAAGTTCTTGGAATGACTGCTGGCAAACTTTCTTTTATTTGTCTCTGTTCTCATTAGGGGAAATAGAGGGCAGGTCGCTTTCAGAAGGATTAAAAGGTCAAAGGTCTTGGTGAAGGGACGTCTACACAAGCCTTTAGAAAGCTGTTATCAGGGGATCAGCTATAACAGAAAACCATCCTCGGGCTAATCCTCTGCCTGGATCCAAAGAAAGCGCTTTACCTTTTTGCCCTCCCCCCGCCCCGCCCCGCCACCTTTTTCCTTTACAGCAGCCATTTTCCACAAAAGCCTCTCACTTTGCCCTGATGCCTTAACTCAAGTTTACACAATCCAAGTTCTCTTCTCCCCAGCTCTCCCTCTTTTTCTCAGTATCCTCTGGTCTCCAAGCCCAGCCCTTCCTCACCCTGTCCACCTCCTGCCTTTCTCTCTTACTGTCTTTGATGTGTGTTATCTGGGATTCCCCATAAAGCCTTCCCAGCCTCCACAACAACTCACACCTTGGGCAGATGCAGGACCTCTTCTAAGAAAGAAAGGACACTGGCCTCAGGACTGGCATAAAGACCATCTGGTCTACCTGCCTGCTTCCCAGGTGGCTCAGTGGTAAAGGATCCATCTGCCAATGCAGGAGATGCAAGAGACACAAGTTTGATCCTTGGGTAGGGAAGATCCCCTAGAGGAGGAAATGGCAACCCACTCCAGTATTCTTGCCTGGAGTATCCCATGGACAGAGGAGCCTGGTGGGCTACAGTCCCTGGGGTCGCAAAGAGTCGAACGCAACTGAGCAACTGAGCATGCACACATGGTCTTCCTACCTTCTTGGTGCACCATTTTAAAAGTGAACAAAATCCATGAAATTGCCTGAATTCATGCAGCCAGGTAGTGGCTGAGCTTAGACTAGGACTCAGAATTGCTAATTCTCTATGGCCTCTAATAATGACTGCACATTGGTTATAAAGTCCTTTAGATCATTAAGCTGCTCTACTAATTGAAGGTAGTTAACCCAGTGGGAAAAACTGCTGCTGTATTGTCTAATGCCAATGGAATGAGACTGGGGTGGCACATGTGTTGGCAAGCTACACCTTAAGAGGGGTGGGCGTCTGCTTTGCACACAGAGCCCCGTGATCTACACTCATGGCCAGAGGCTTTGGTCACTACTCTACGATGAGCAAGTGGACATCTCACCATCTCAGAGCAGACATCACCAAGATGCCTTCTTAAACTCTTTCCCATCATTGTACCCTGTGAACCATTGCTCACCAGGAGAGTGAGTAAGATAGAAATTGAGGAAGCCACACAGTGGGTGCATAGGTTGACAGGAATTTACATAACACTATAGAAAAGATGGCTTCCCTGGTGGCTCAGAGGTTAAAGCGTCTGCCTCCAATGTGGGAGACCCGGGTTCGATCTCTGGGTTGGGAAGATCCCCTGGAGAAGGAAATGGTAACCCACTCCAGTATTCTTGCCTGAAGAATCCCATGGATGGAGATGCCTGGTAGGCTACAGTCCACGGGGTCGCAAAGAGTCGGACACGACTGAGCGACTGAACGGATGAACGGATAGAAAAGATGGAGAAGGCAATGGCAACCCACTCCAGTACTCTTGCCTGGAAAATCCCATGGGTGGAGAAGCCTGGTGGGCTGCAGTCCATGGGGTGGTGATGAGTCGGACACGACTGAGCGACTTCACTTTCATTTTTCCGTTTCATGCATTGGAGAAGGAAATAGCAACCCACTCCAATGTTCTTGCCTGGAGAATCCCAGGGACGGAGGAGCCTGGTGGGCTGCCGTCTATGGGGTCGCACAGAGTCAGACATGATTGAAGCGACTTAGCAGCAGCAGCAGCACAGAAAAAGAAACCCAGGAAAGGCATCAGCTTTGCTGGGGCTCTCTTCCTCTCCCTCCCAGTTGGGGACAGAACAAGGAGGACCTGGTGCTCCATGGAGCTTTGTGCTCCTCGGTCATCAGTCACAGAGGATGGGAGCCTACCCAGACATTGGCATTTAGAGTTAGAGTTGACACTTGGTGCGTGCGCCTTGCTCTTCACTTTTGTGGTTGGAAAAATCCTCCTAATATCAAACATTAGAATAAAGCACCACCTTGTGGTCTGATGCATTTATTAAAGTGGCAAAATCTGAGAGCTGAGATTGGAAATGCTCCCCCAGCTGGCAGCAGAGAAGCCGAGGTCTGAATGCTGACTCCAGGGTGGCTGGTGGGAAGCGGAAACCCCGAGTGTCTGCAGATTCTCAGATCAGGTAACAACAGCATCACCTTCCAGGGTGTGAGTTTCATGTTTCTGACACTAAAATACTGTGCTATTTACATAGTGGAACCAATTAAATCCCTTCAAAACCACAGGGAAATGGGTCTTAATGTTTGAACTTTGTAGGTTGAGGCTGAGGTCACTATATGATCAAACTGCACTTAGTGCCGAGCTTGGGTTTGAAGTCAAGCCCTTTGGACACAAAGTCTCTGCTCTTAAACACTGTTCTGCTGCTCCCCAAACCAAGACCAAGGGCAAGGTCTACTTCAAGCTCACTCTCCTAGAGGGCTGTGGCTCTGGGCTCTAAATCAAAGCAAGAACAGCTGAAAAGTGAAAGTCATTCAGTTGTGCCCGACTCTTTGCGACACCATGCACCGTACAGTCCATGGAATTCTCCAGGCCAGAATACTGGAGTGGGTAGCCTTTCCATTCTCCAGGGGATCTTGCCAACCCAGGGATCAAACCCAATTCTCCTGCATTGCAGGCAGATTCTTTACCAGTTGAGCCACCAGGGAAGCCCAAGAATACTGGAGTGGGTAATCTATACCATCTCCAGCAGATCTTCCCAACCCAGGAATTGAACCAGGGTCTCCTGCATTGCAGCTGGAGAAGGCAATGGCAGCCCACTCCAGTACTCATGCCTAGAAAATCCCATGTATGGAGGAGCCTGGTAGGCTGCAGTCCATGGGGTCACGAAGAGTCGGACATGACTGAGCGACTTCACTTTCACACATTGGAGAAGGAAATGGCAACCCACTCCAGTGTTCTTGCCTGGAGAATCCCAGGGACAGGGAAGCCTGGTGGGCTGCCGTCTGTGGGGTTGCACAGAGTCAGAATCAATTGAGTCGACTTAGCAGCAGCAGCAGCTCCTGCATTGCAGGTGGATTCTTTACCAGCTGAGCTACCAGGGCAGTCCCTAAAACAGCTGAAGTCTTAGCTAAAATTCACTCAGAGGGCTGGAAGTAACCAATTCCCCAAGTTTCTTTGGTAAGGAAATTCTGCACTCAGAGAGAATGTCTGAGATGTCCAGAGGGGAGGGATTTTGAGGATAGGCAGAGAGCAACCGGGGCTTCCCTGGTGGCTCAGCTGGTAAAGAAGCTCCCTGCAATGTAGGAGACCCCAGTTCGATTCCTGAGTTGGGAAGATCCCCTAGAGAAGGGAATGGCTACTCACTCCAGTATTTTTGCCTGAAGGAGGAGCCTGGTGGGCTACAGTCCATGGGGTCACAAAGAATTGGACACAACTGAGCAACTAACACCTTCACTTCACTGAAGAGAGTAACTGGGCCAGCAACCAGACCCTAAATCATTTCATGAAGAAATGAAGCCAGGAAGTGATATTTAACAAAAACACGCTTGTACCATTACAGTGCTTTCCTGAACCATGATATTTTAGCTTCTTTAAAAAGTAATTTTTTTGTCATAGAGTTTGTTTTAAAGGGAGGGTTGGAGTGTCTGTCTGACTGGTATATAAGGTAAGCATGTAGTAGTAAGAAGGATAAAATATTTATAGAAAGAAGACCTGACCCTGTCTTGTTCCTGGGACAGTGTGAGTATCCTCGTGCAAGTCACTTCCTCATCTTGGGGCCTCAGTGATCTCATTTGTAGAACAGGGGGATGGACTTGACGAAAAGATAGATGGTTCTAAAATAGAGCACAACGCAACCGTGGAAAATCTGAGTGGAGAATCTCAGCTTTCTCCATTTCCTTAGAAAGTCTGTCCTGCCCGTGTTTCCTTCCTATTCTCAACTGAATCTGCTGCTAATTTTGGTCACACAGTGAGTCGCACACAGAGATGTTTGATAACATCCTCTAATGATGACGATTTGGGGGCACACATGTGTCTCTGTTTTTCCAGAGGAGGTAAATCCCCACAATTAATGACTTCCTAGTCCCTTTCCATGCAGTGGAAATCCAAGCAGTGGTTTCAAAAGTTCAATAAAAAGAGGAAGCACTGCTATAGATGGCTTTCCTTGGAAGGTCACTATGTGACATCAAGGCAGAGCCTGTTTGTTTCAAAGCCTCTCCCCTTCCGCTGTCCTTCCCATGCTGTCACTCTGGAGGTCTCTTTGTTGAGCCCTTTTAAAAAACAGATCATCTGTACTAGAGGAGACCCCAGAACAGGACTGGCCAATGAACTTTCTGCAATGCTGAAAATGGAATTTGTGCTTTGCAATGTGGTAGTCCGTCAACAGCCACCAGTTGTAGGTGACTGCTGAGCATGGACTGATGTTTCATTTTATTTAATTTTAGTTTATTTAAATCTTAAGTTGCCACATATGCCTAGTTGTTATCATATTAATGAGTACAGAGTTATAGTATTTTATAACACAGATCTTTGTTGCAAGACTTCGTGGTTTTTCTAGGATGTCAAGGATATATTATAAGAGAGCTACCCTTAATCCCGGCTTTTAAAGTAGACCTTTAAAAGATGATGATTTGGCGGGGGCGTGCGTATATGCTTTTCTGTGTTCTTGAAAACAGGATTTTAAAAATATAATGGGATATCAGTCTTTGTAAAATGCAGTCTATCTTTGAGATAGTTGGATGGCATCACCAACTCAATGGACATGGGTTTGAGCAAGCTCCAGGAAATGGTGAAGGACAGGGAAGCCTGGTGAGCTGCAGTCCATGGAGTCGTAAAGAGTCAGACACTTGAGCTACTGAACAACCACAATCTTTGAGATAACTGAGTTTTTCCTTAATTTTACACTAAATGATAGAAAATGAATCCTGGTTTGAGTTTTAAGTAGAAAGAGAAGTATTTTCTCACACTGTAGATTTTTTTTTTCCCAGTCAATAATCAAATTTGAATGTGATCTTAGAATGTCTTTAAACTAATGAATATTTTTTTGTGTCAAACATTTAATGATAAAGCTAGATCCTAGGACTTCCCTGGTGGTGTGGGGGGATAAAAGTCTGCCTGCCAATGCAGAGGACACAGGTTCAAGTCCCGATCCAGAAGATGCCACATACCATGAGGCAACTAAGCCTGTGTGCCACAACTACTGAAGCCAACGTGCTCTGGGGCCCTTGAGTCACAATGAATGAGCCCCTGGGCCACAGTTACTGACAGCCACACGCTGGAGTCTGTGGGCCACAGCGAGAGAAGCCTGTGCACCGCTCCTAGAGACTAACCCCTGCTCTCTGAGACCAGAGAAAGCCAGTGTGCAGCAGCAAAGACCTAGTGAAGCCAAATAAGCAAGTAAATAAATAAATATAAGCAGTGTGTGCGTGTCAAAAAAAAGATGGCAATGAAATAAAAAAAGATTCTATCCTTTGAAGTAGGAAATATAGATAGGTGTATTTTTCCTTAAAATATTTGACTGTAAAAAAAAAAAAAGAAGCTGGTGAAATTCTCAATGCTTTATTATATAACTCCTATCTTAAATAAGCTCACTTTACATTCCAAGTACGTTTCTAATTAATTAGCCCAGGATTTCTCAACTGGAACAAGCATTGGGCAACAACATATCCATTAATCTCAAAATAAAGCCTTTATCCTCCACCAATATAAAGAGGCTTACAGATAGGTAACAGTCCTGAGAAAGTGACTCCTGTATTGGAAGGGAAGACTAAAAACATCCTGTAAATAATTTTGATAAATGCACGGAAGCTTTTATGAGAAGGCATGTTGAGGTATTTCAAAATCTGCGGTGACAGTGATCAATCAAGAGATTCTGACTGTCACCTGCGTGAAGGAGCAGCACCCTCAGTGTCTTTGCTTATCCCTGCCACGACAAGGTTTTCAAGAGGGGACCACATGATGGCCTGCTGCTCTGGGCTGGTCCTGGTTTTATGATGACAACATGCAGACAACACTCTTACCCTAGGGGACCAGAGCTCTATTTGAAGGACGCTTCCTACACTTTTAACCTTGGTGCATAAAATCGTCCCCACTCCAGAAAGTGACTTAAGACCCCCAAACTACATTACCTGAGATCAAGCAGCTGTCATATACACAAATGCAAATGAACAGAAATCAATTTCAGAACACTGAAATAAGCCAAGGTGCTGCAGAAAAACACAGGCAGCCCATGCTGCTTCTTTTTTTAGTCCCACATTTATTTATTTATTTAAAGTTTAAAAATCTATCTATCTGTTTATTTTTGGCTGGGCTGGTCTTCATTGCTATGCACGGACTTTCTCTGGCTGTGGCCAGTGAGGGCGGCTCTCTAACTGTGGTGCTCGGGCTTCTCATCTTCTTGGCTTCTCTTTTCGTGCAGAGCACAGGCTCTAGGGTGTGAGGGCTTCAATAGTTTTGACATACAGGCTTAGTTGCCCCCACTGGCATGTGAAATCTTCTCAGACCAGGGATCCAACCCATGTCTCTTGCACTGGCAGGTGGATTCTTAACCTCTGGACCATGAGGAAAGTCCTAAACTAACAATGTTTTGATAGTTTCAGGTAGACAGCAAAGGGACTCAGCCATACATATACTTGCATCCATTCTTCCCCAAACTCCCCTCCCATCCAGGCTGCCACATAACACTGAGCAGAGTTCCCTGTGCTGTACAGCATGACTTGTTGGTTACCCATTTTAAATATAGCACTGTGCACATGTCAATATCCTGGCATTTTGTCTTTTTAGGGGACTTCGTGTTTGAGAGGATGTAGAAGTTTCACTGGGGTCTGAAGGCATAGTTGCACTATGATGAAACCAGCCCAGATCCCAGCGGGGTCACTTCCCAAGCCCTGAGTCATTGGTCCCCTAGAGGAAGCCGAGGCCCCTTCCAGCCCACACCCCGCCCGCTCAAGCGGCTGCAGCGGAGGAGGGAATATTTCACACCATTGGACAAGAGCTGCCCGCGACTTGGTGACCATCAGAGCCACGAGGAAGCTGGTGGGCAGCATTTGTCAGAGAACACACCTTTGTAAGAGCAAGGGTTTTCCAGGGTTGGCTAACATAATCCTCGGGCGGCTGAGAGTCCTCGTAGGAGAGGGCACCTCCTCTGAGAATCTGGTTGACGCCAACCATGGGTAAAGCAGGGACATGTGGCTTTCCAAGGAAGAGCTACTGAGACTCTTTTTTATTACAATCAGCCTTGATCCGAGGCAATCGCTAGTGTGAACACAGAAGTGATGTCGAAGAGAAAAATGAAACACAGTGCCAGCAAGGGTTGCAACAAGGCATTCCCTTCAGATCCGCCTGACTAAAGGTTTCCCAATTCCTCAGTGAAGATGAATTAGAACTTACTTGAGAACAATACTCTGTTTCATTTCTTGATTTATGTATACAGTGCAGAGGCCAGTTGTTTGAAGAAGTCTATATCTCAGTTGGGTCTGCTGAGTCATCCTCAATTGATCTTCTAGTAGTTGGTATACAATTTCAACTTTTAGAAACTTCTGCAGGATCAGTTAGGCTGACGCACAGCAAGACCCACATTGGCTGAAGAACCCCAATCAACCATTGCTGTTAAATTCTGGGCACAGAATAGGGCGAGTCAAATAAGGCATGCCTTGTTCAGAATACCTCAGCGCTTGCTCTTTTCTTGCTGTGATACACACGACAGGCTCCTTAGTCGTTAACTCCCCTAAACTCATTTAAAAATATACATGGAACTTCTGATCATTCCTGAAAGTTTATGTTCCTCTTCTTCCTCAATCATAAAACTTCTGAATGCTAGCAGCCATGACCACCTAGAAGAAAAACTGTCTTCCTGCCTTCCAATATCCATTTTCCCCATCATCCTCAAGGAAAGAACCAAGGGCTGTAAATAGCAGTAGGGTGTATCTCTAGGAAGTGTCACTAAAGGACAGGCTGTAGTCTTACTCTGCCTCCTTTTATTCTGTATCTCCTGCTGCCTGGAATACAGTTTTGATGGCTGGTGCTGAGTCCTGATGAGAATAATGGAACATCAAGGTAGAAAGTATTGGGGGCCCTGATTACGACGGTCTCATCATTCCAGTCCTGGATCAGCCACATTCGCACAGGAGATTATACAAATGTTCATCTCATTTAAGCCAATTTTATTCTAACTTTTCAATCACTCTCAGTTGAACCTGATCCTAGTTTCTCCAGGAAAACATTTTCACTCTGAAAAACTGTGGCTATACATATTGAGGCGACGTCTTAGAAAGTCATGGTGGGAGGAGAGATGGCTCAGAAAAGGAAGGGTTGCAGGCTCGGCACTTACATAATAGAAATTATTTGCAAGAGTCGTAGCCCTACATTTTTCCCCGATGAGACTGCCCAATGCGCTATGGTTGGTGGAATATTGATATAATTGCTCATCTGTTTTCTTTCTTCAGAAATGAAGTGCAGTTCAGAATGGAAACCAGGTCTGTCTTTCCTTAATCATGCCATAGGAGACAATCACATGAGTAACGCCTCTTTGAAGACTCAGTCCTCGGGTCTACTCTCTTACACTCCCCAGCAAAGGTTTATCTTAAGCCACATTTGCAAATTGTTTCAACACATATGCCTGCTACACATTTAAACTCAGGAAAGCAGAGAAAGCCGGGGTGTGGTGGTGGGAATCGCTCTTTGAACAGTCCAGTGTACATTGTGGGCTGCCCCGATCTTTAGTGCTTTCCCATAAAAGGCTTGAGAAACGGAAGTTAGACCGCAGTCCCATTAGGTAATAGGCTGTGCATTAATATCATTTATCTGGAATGAGGAAGGGAAAGACTCAGCTTTGAAAGATTTTCCTCAATCGCATATTCCCCTTTGCTATAAAGCTGTCCCTGAGACATCAAGTGAGACACAGGAGGAAGACTGCAACCCTTCATCTAATACCCAGCACTTTCCCGAGGCAAGCAATCTTTCGGAATTTGGAAACTGTTTCTCAATAGATGGTGCAGTTTGACAGCCAGGGCTCACCAGGCCTATTTCCAACTCAGGGAGTGGAAGTGGACATAACCAATAGTGGTGAGGGGCTTTGACTTAGCCCAGAATCCCTCATACTCTTAAAATTTTTTGAGAACCCCCCCAAAAACTTTTTTTTATGTAGGTTATATTTAAAATATTAGAACTAATGTTGAAAATATTTAAAATACTAACTTTTGTTTAAAAAGCAACGAGAAACTCAATACATTAAAATAAAATAATTTTCGTGAAATCAAAACTGAAAGAAACGTAAGATATTTGTTTAAAAATAACTGATAAACTGTGCAATTTTTAGCCAAAATAACAGATTTTAATGAAATTAATTATGTTTTCTGAATGGATCTTTTGCCCAAGTGTGATTTTGCCGTATAATGACTCAATCATTGGAAAATTTTGCTTCATGGGTGAATATTTGAGCTTCCAAATATTGACTATACAATATTTTTTAAAAATCACATTTATTAATATCACTGAGCTCATTAGAAAAATCTTTAAGCATCAGGAGGTTATCAAGCTCAAATTTTTATGTTTGGCAGCAATAATGTCTGCCATTTTCCTTGAAGTGACAAGCTCTCTTTATTTACTCTCAAGAAAAATTCTGTCAAAAAGATAGTTCAAATAACAATAGCTTGTTGTCAACTGTCTTGGTGGCTTGTTGTCAACTGTCTTGGTGGTGCTGTGGTAAAGAATCCACCTGCCAATGAAGGACATGTAAGAGTTACAGGTTTGATCTCTGGGTTGGGAAGATTCCCCTGGGGAAGGAAATGGCAACCCACTCCAGTATTCTTGCCTGGGAAATCCCGTGGACAGAGGAGCCTGGAGGTTATAGTCCAGGGGGTTGCAAAGAGCCGGACGTTACTGAGTGATTGGGCACACATGTCTTTCAGAGAAAAATGGTGTTCCATGAAAGAGTAGGCTATTTTAGCTTGCAACTCAAAACTGCATATGTGGTGGAGTATAGTTGTTGAAGTGCTTTATGCACACTTCCTATTTTGTCATGTAGAATATTGAAAAAGACATCTGGTCAAAGGTCAAGTTTAACTAAGTTAATCATTTTCCTGTTTTATCGAGGACATGAGATAGTCTCCCCCTCCCCTCCGCTTTCCTTGTGAGTTCATTGTGACCAAAAAAAAAAAAAACAAAACAATGACTACTGATGAAGGCTGGAGCCCTTGCCTCAATTGTTAATAATACTAAGGCAGCAGCCCTTGCCTCAATTGTTATTAACACTAAGGCAGCAGCTATTATACCTAATTTTGCTTTTACACAATTAGTGCAAATGTCAACACAATGAAAAAGGCACATGACTTCTTACTATTATTATGAAAATCATTTTCCTCTTCTGAACCAGAACAACGATCTCAGGAATCCCTGGAGGAATCAGACTACACTTTAGGAATGGCTATGGTAGGGGTTTCTAGTATTAAGACTCATCAGCATCACATGGATGAAGTTTACAATAATAGGGTCTTTTAACTGTCTTTTCTGAGCTTTTACTGTTTCCCATTAGGAACAAATAAACCAGGAGGAAAATGTTACAAACGTTTATGATGACTGTTATAATTTAAAACTGATCAATATACAAGAAATATCTTACCAATAATTATTAATGTAAAAAAGTTTCAGAATATCTTTTAAAAAACTTCTATCCCTGAACACATTTCAGAATTTTAGAGGTGATAGTAATAATAATACTATAATGATATAATAATAATGAATAAGTACAAAATCTCCTTTGAGTGCATTTTCAGCAGCTCTTTTCCTAAAGATTTATATTATCAAAAAGTTTTATTTATGTCTTAATTTTGGCTGTTTTGGGTCTTAGTTGCCCGGCAGTACATGGGATTAGATCCCCGACCAGGGATTGAATGTATGTCCCCTGCAGTGGAAGGCAGATTCTTAACCACTGGGCCACCAAGGATGTCCCCTACATTGTTTTATTTTAACTTGAGAAAAACTCTGCGATGCAGTTGCACAGGATTTCATATCCCATTCAGTTTGCAGGTCAAGAGTCTAAGAAAATGAGATTCACTCAGTCACAAAGGAAAAGGGCAGTGGAACCAGAGTCTCCTTCTGTGTGTATGTGTTAAGTCGCTTCAGTCATGTCGGACTCTTTGCAACTCTATGGGCAGTAGCCTGCCAGGCTCCTCCGTCCATGGGATTCTCCAATCAAGAATATTGGAACAGGTTGCCATGCCCTCCTCCAGGGGATCTTCCTTGCTCAGGGATTGAACCTGCTTCTCTTACATTTCCTGCATCGTCAAACAGGTTCTTTACCACTAGTCCCACCTGGGAAGCCCGGCCACCAGGGGTTCTTCCTGGTTAACATTTGAAAGCCTTTTTGTTTTTTACCACCCTGAACCACTTGGTCCATCTGGCCTCTGCAGGCATGTTTCATTTCAATAAAAAGAGATGATTCCAATAAACTCAGAGACTGCAGAAATCCCTAAGGCAGAGTTTGCCAAATAACTGAAAACCTGCAGGGACAGTGTGACTCCCCTGAGATTTTCCAGTTTCTATTTCTGCTGATAGGCTGAAGTGTATAGAAAGGAAGAAACTCTCTCAGCCTGGGTTGGATCACTGGTTAAATTTGGAGTTCCAGATTAGAGAAACACCCTCAGATGACAGGGCCTTCCATCCCGGGTATCCTGGAGGGGTTCATTCTGAAACCACATATGCGTGTTTCCTTCCTCTTTGGAACCCGAGGGGAAACTTGGCTAAGGCGTCTGCCGCCCTTGGCCTCTTGTAAGTGATGGGGGATACTATTTGGAGATTCAGGCAGAAAGTGATGAAGGGGAAGAGGATGTGGGTGGGGACCAGTGATGAGTGGAAGCCAGTGAAATGTGAGCCGGTGGTGCCATAAGTAGAAGCAGTTTTAAAACCTCGCATTTGTATTTCCCAGCCTGGTACAGGTAACAGAATCTTCCCTACCTGTCACCAGTGAGTAATTGCCATAACAATGATGTATTTATGTGACCCATATTTTACCTCCCAAAGGCAGAGGAAGATCCCCAAAGAAACTCATAGACCTCCAGCAGTGTGTAGGGACAAGGGACTGTTTTCCCTACTCTTCTGTTGCCATACGGTCATTTTCTCTTGAAAATATTCATTTCTTCCCCATCTTATTTCCATCGTGCTCTACACTCTTTATATCCTAGCCCTGGATCTAAAAGGAAGGCACAAGGGAAATGTTTTTGAGTGGAGCCCACTTGATCCAAGCCAGCTGAGAGTCCTCTTCTCTCACCTCGGGTCTCAGGGGTAAGATCACAAGAATACACATTGCTTGGATGCAATCACTTCTTACTGATGAAAAACAGCTTGCCTGGGTGGAAAGCCATTCTCTGACAGTGATTTGCCTAAGAGTTGCAATGACATTGCTCTTTCGTGCCAAGAATATCAATCAGTCCAAAAGTTCCTCTCCCATGAAAGGTAGGTGAGATCCTGGGCGTGCCCATACACGCATTTGTAATCCTTGTGTTTGCTGCTGGTGTAAATGTCAAGGAGGAATACTGGGATCATTCTGCCATTATTTGGTTTTCCTATCTCCCCCACCCTCACCCCTATTTTATAATCACTTGACTTCCTCCCCACCCATCTCGATTCTGTTGTTTCTCGCTTTACTACTCTCAGTTTAAAAGTGTGAGTCTGTTGTGATGAAAGGTGATATAAAATCTAGGAAGGATGGAGAAGCATCTTGCAGAAGAAAGGAAAGGGCTCTGGACCACGGTGCATTTAAGAAAAAAAAAAAAACTTGTCAAAATTGGAGAACTTTTGTGTAGCCACTTTAATATTGAAGACAGAAGGAAAAAAGCAACATTTTCAGTGTATTATGCTTTATTATTTCAAGAAAGGTAAAAAAGCAACTGGAACTCAAAAAAACTTGTGTGTACTGTATGGAGAAGGTGCTCTGACTGATGGAACATGTCAAAAATGCTTTCCAAGGCTTTGTACTGGAGATTTCTCTCTAGATAATTCTCCACAGTTGGGCAGACCAGTTGAAGTCAGTAGAGATCAAATTGAGACACTGAGAACAATCGATGTTATACCATGAGAGATAGCCAACACGCTCAGAATATCCCAACCAGGTGCTGAGAATCGTTTGCGCTAGCCTGGCTGTGTTAATCACCTTGATGTTCGGGTTCCATAGAAATTAAGCAAAAAAGGCTGTCTTGGCAGTATTTCCCCTGTGAGTCTCTGCTCAAATGTAATGAAAACTTTCCATTTTTAAAACAAAATGTGATGGGTGATGAAAAGTGGATATTGTACAAGAAAGAGGAATGAAACAGATCCGGGGGCAAGCCAAATGAACAACCAACAACCACAACAAAGGCTGGTCTTCTCCGAAGAAGGTGATTTTGTGTATACGGTGAGATTGAAAGGAAGTCCTCTTCTATGAGCTCCTTCTGGAAAGCCAAATGATCAGTTCCAACAAGTACTGCTCCCAAGTAGACCAACTGAGAGCAGCACTCAATGAAAAGCATCCAGAATTAGTCAACAAAAAAACGCATAATATTCCATCAGGACAACGCAAGACCACATGCTTCTTTGATGAGCAGGCAAAAACTGTTAGGGCTTGGCTGGTAAGTTCTGATTCGTCAGCCGTGTTCACTAGGCATTGCACCTTTGGATTTCCATTTATTTTGGTCTTTACAAAATCATTTTAATGGAAAAACTTTCAGTTCCTTGTATGACTGTAAAACGCACCTAGAACAATTCATTGCTCAAAAAGATAAAATATTTTGGGAAGATGAAATTATGAAGTTGCCTGGAACATGGCAGAAGGTAGGGGAACAAAGCAGTGAATATATTCTTCAATAAAGTTAATGGTGAAAATGAAAAGTATCTTTTAGTTTTACTTAGAAACCGAAGGCACTTTTTGACCAACCCAGTATTCTCTGAGGGAAGACATGCTTTATCATGAACACAATGTTGGTAGAAATATGGACATTAAAGGCTGATCTAATGACGTTTCAGATGGAAATGAGGAACTTAGAAACTGGAGGAAAGGCAATCCTTGTTATGAAGTAGCAAAGAACTTGACTGATTTATGTTCTAGAGTTTTGTGTAAGGTAGAAATTGTGAGTGATGAAATTGGATGTATAGCTGAGGAACTTTTCTAAGCAAAGACGAAGAAGTATCTTTCTTTCTCTTAGCGCTTGGAGTAAAATGCAAGAAAAGAAAGGTGAGCTGAAGGAATTGTTAACCAAAAAGGAACCAGAGCCTAAAATCTTGGAAAATTCTCAGCTCATTCATTTTGCAAAAAATGCGGAAGGCATTCTGAAGAGAACACTAGAGGCGTTCTTGTTCATTTGATAAGATTAGTGCGGGTGTAAGCCACAAATTTAATGAGCCATTTCAGCAGAAACCCGGAATAAAGATGGGATTATACCATCAGAAACACAACCAGCTGGGACTACATGAAACAGAGGAAACAATAGTGACGGAAGACTGTCAGACTTCTGGGATTCTTCAGGACAGGACAGGGACTTCCCTGGTTAAGACTTGGTTCTTCCAATGCAGGGGGTGTGGGTTTGATCCCTGGTTAAGGAACTAAGATTCCACATGCCACACAATGTGGCTAAAAATATATATATATATATATATATATATATATATACAGGACCAGACAATAGAGCTATCCAGTTGTAAACATAAATTATCCTTCAAGAAAAGGGAAGAATGGTGCCAAAGATGACTCAGAGATCATCAGGAGTAGCACCAGAGGCCCAGGGAGCATGGCTCATTCCTTCTTGTTTTCAAGGGTGGGGCCGTGTCTTGGTATGAGCAGGCCAGAGTCTCAGGGACAGGGCTACCACCAAAGGCCATGGGGATGACACTGCTGCCCCAGTAAGCCTGGAAAGATGAGCATGGAGCCAGAGAAGATTACTCTTGACATCTACTATCTAATGGAGTTTAACCTTGTTAGGTTTTGGTCTTGCTTGGGACCCAGCAATCCTTCCTTTTTTCTGATTTTCTCCTTCTGACATGGGAACATCCATCTTATGCCTATCTCACCATTGTATTTGGAGGGGGGGCAAACAGTTTGTCTGGTTTCACAGGACAGAGGAGCCTGGCTGGCTGCATTCCATGGGGTCACAAAGAGTCTGACATGACTGAGTACAGGCACGCATGCATGCGCGTGTGCACACACATACACACACACACATGCACACAGTTCATAACTGCAGAGAAATTTGTCTCAGGATGAATCTCATCTCAAGTTTCACTCATAACTGATTTAGATAATATTTAGATGAGACTTTGGGCTTTCAACTTTAAAGTTGAGGCTGGCAGGAATTAAGACTTTGGGGCTGTTGGGATGGGGTGAGTGTATTTTGCCCGTGAGAAAGTTATAAGTGTTGGGAGCCAGAGGGTGAAGCAGACTGAACTGTATCCCCTCCAATACCAAATTAATATGTTGAAGGCTCACTACCAGGGTGAGTGGATTTGGGGACAGAGAATCTAAGGGGGTAATAAAGGTTAAATGAGCTCATAAGCATGGGATCTCAATCTGACGGGACTGGCATCCTTATAAGCAGAGAAGGAAACACCAGCTGTCTCTCTCTTTCCCAAAGCCTTTCTTCTTGTAAATCCCCCTATTTTGGGGCCACAGAGGGAAGGCTATGTGGGCATCCCTCAAGAAGCTGTTGGCAAGTGAGGAAGGAGAGATTTCACAAGGAATCTAACTGGCTGACACCCTGATCTGGGAACTGCTGCTGCTAAGTCACTTTAGTCGTGTCCGACTCTGTGTGACCCCATAGATGGAAGCCCACCAGGCTCCCCTGTCCCTGGGATTCTCCAGGCAAGAACACTGGAGTGGGTTGTCATTTCCTTCTCCAATGTGTGAAAGTGAAAAGTGAAAGTGAAGTCGCTCAGTTGTGTCCGACCCTTAGCGACCCCACAGACTGCAGCCTACCAGGCTCCTCCATCCATGGGATTTTCTAGGCAATGGTAATGGAGTGGCTTGCCATTGCCTTCTCCGGATCTGGGAACGCCAGCCTGCAAATCTGTGAGAGAATAAGTGTCTGTTGTTTAAGCCTCCTAGTCTGTGGAATTTTGTCACAGCAGCCTGGGCTTAGACTCTCCTCCCCTCCTTTTGGTCTCTCTGGCTCACTACTTAGCCTGAAATCCACAGCTCAGCCTCCACCCCTCATGCAAAGCCACATAGCAGTCCAGGCATGAATTGAATATATGTTTGAATATCCTCGTGATCCAAGCAGAATGGAAACGAGAAGAGTTACAATTCACTGAATGACAGTAAATTGTCCAGAGCAGTTCTGTTACCTGCCTGTCCGGAGATAATTTCAATCTTGGTATATGTCATTAAATTTCAGGAGAGTCAGCGGGGGTAGGTTATTTCAGTTAGCCTGTGGAACTTTCTGAAAACCACATGTGTAAGGTTTACAACTTTCTGTTGCATCAGGTTTTTTAAACCAAAGTTAGCTGTGACAAATCAACTTTATTCACACCATTGCTGTTACTATCTGAAGTCACAGCTAGGTGGTATGGCTAGCATAACTAATCAGGAGAGTGAAAGGTGCATCTTTTATAACAATGTGATAGAATAATTGTGAAGGATGAATTTTTGGAGCTCAACTTTGATTCTCTAACTTTAATATTTTTTGAAAGAGTGGTGCTACAGTCTTCTTGTTGTTGTAGTTGTTTAGTCTCTAAGTTGTATCTGACTCTTTGAGACCTCATGGACAGTTGCCTGCCAAGCTCCTCTGTCCATGGGATTCTCCAGGCAAGAATACTGGAGTGGGTTGCCATTTCCTTCTCCAGGAGATCTTCCTGACCCAGGGATCTTGGGTTGCAAAGTCTCCTGCATTGCAAAAAGATTCTTTACTGCTGAACCATCAGGGAAAACCACAGTCATTTTATTATTTAGCACAAATATTTAAAAAGTTAGACATGAACGAGTCAAAGTTAGCCTATGACCTCTTTCTCAAACCTAGTGTTCTTACATGTCACCTGAAAGGTTAGTTAAAAGACAGATTCTGACCTGGCAGGTCTTGGATGGAGCCCCAGAACTTGCATTTCTGAGTTTCTGTTTCTGCTTCTGCTGCCGATCTAGCAAAGGTTCCGTTTACTGTGTATTAGACCGAATGTTGGGGTATGTTTTTTCCATGAATAAAATATCACATGAGCTTGAGTTGGTCTTCTCTTTGGCAGTATGTCATACTTCCCCTCTAAGAATGGTTCAAACCTGCTACTTGGAAGAGCTACATTATAGGGATCGTAAAGTGATTTGAGCTTCAAATGCCTGACAAGCACTTGAGCTTAATACAGACTGATTGGTTAATTTCCAGAAAGCAAATCTCCAGAGACATGTAATGAATATCCCCCAATGACATACAATGATGCACTCCTATTCGGGCTCTCGGGTTCTGTGCATTTAGAGACAAGACAGAGTTAATGGCGTTAGAGTCACCGAGAAAGCATGGCTCATCTGAGACCAGCCATACAGCTCTTTTGCAAATTGTCCTTCTTCGGAAATGGTCAGGAAGTTTGTTTCGTAATTTTATGACTGGGTGCCTCCTGGAGTGAAGGAGAGGCATTGAGAAGTTTGGCAAGAGCTAGTAAAGCTGGAGCCCTTCTTTGTGAGATTTGGTAAGCACGTGGGTGTGTTATTGTTTATTTCACTGTGACTTAGGACAAGCAAATTCCTATTGCTGATTAGACGATGGCCGATTATGGCCTTCTTGGGACCTTCCTCCATCAGACACTAGGGACTGCCAGAATCAGGCTTGCCTGTGGGCGAAGCAAGGAAATCACCAGAGGTCAAGGGAAGGCCAACACTCTTCCATGAAGCAATCTTCTGTACCTTTTCAGAATATGTGTGCCTGTACATACACATACGCATGTACGCATGTGTAGTAGGTAAGAGGTTATCGTTCATAAAGTAAAATGAAAATTCAACAGCGTTTTGACATTGAAAAAATGCGTTTTACCTTCCCACTCCTACTGAACAAGATTCCTCAGAAGTATACATGATAAAGCAGCTTCACAGATGCTGAGTGTTGGAAATACTATCATACCACATTTGTTGTCAGTGGCTTAAGTCGGATAAAGGTGGTGTAGGTTCTTTTGTGTGTTTTGCTTGGTATTCTCTGCTTTTGTTTTCTTTTGTAAATTAGACTCGACCATGGAATTTTGTCACTATAACTTTCAGTTATACTGTGTAAACATAAATGATTGCTGCTGATTCTGACGGAATTCCATACTTACGACCGAAGCGAACTTCGAGGCAGCCAAGCAAGAATGAAAAAGGAAAACAGGACATAGATGTTTTCATTCCAAACATAATTTGTGTCATTCATAATCCTTTTGCTTCATCCAAATCGTAAGAGATATACAGTATTTTTTGTGTGTATTGATACAAAAGATACAGGTGTTTATGGCACCTGCCAGCAGTGAAAAGAGCTAAAAAGTTTTGCAGATAGTTGACTTGGAGAAGTATTTTCAGGCTCAGCGCACTTCACGTCTTAGCTCAAATAATCCCATATTTCTGGATTTCTTGCCATTACCAATGAATAGAAACTTTCAGCATTGCTAAAAGTTGTTACAGTCCACGGAAAACATTTTGGATGACATTGAGTTTTGAAGAAGTTTCATGTTGCATAACATAGGGAATGCCTGTTCCTGCTTACATCTAAGCAAACTTTTCAACTGTTTATCAAGAACTGATTTAATCTCCTCTATGTCAAGATTCCATTTTACCATAAAAATACTCCTTTTGACTCATCTTAAAAATGTTCTTTAAAAGATAATACCCCTTTAAAGGGTTTGTTTCAGAAGATTCCCTCTCTAAGAGTTGGAATGAAAGGGTGAGGTCAATTACTGCTCTGGTTCTGTAAGTCCAGTGGTCCCTAAGCACGAATTTCCAGTGACTTCTGGCATATCTATACATACCAACAGGTTATCCATACCATCATTGCCTATAATATGATCCAAATGCAGAATGAAATCCAGCAAGTCTTTTCTGTCTAACAGGTGTAACATAGAACAAGCCTTGTTTCCTGAGACTGAAAGGTTAGCATGAATCTAATGAGGGCAGATGTCTCTAAAATTACTGCAAATGCAAAATAAAGGGATGTTGGACTGATGAAAGGCACAGACCAGCAAAAAACCATAGTCAGGGGAGATCTACCCTTGCTGCTGTGCCTCTAAAGTTAACTAGAGGGATACTGATAAAGCACACATCACAATGCTCACATGTAACTCGAAGGATATTAAAATGAAACAAAGAAAAAGATGGTTCTCTGTTGAGTCATCCTCAGCAAAACCTAGTCAACTGACTATTAACAGTCCTTTCACCATTTGATAAAATGAATAGACCGCTGATAAATACCTTTAGTAGGAGCATTGTAGTCTTACATGATGAAAGCAATAAATAACACAGGCGTTTCTGCAGTCAATAAAACAAGTAAAATCAAGAATCACACTATTTATATGGATCACATTCCTATGATGGATATCTCTCCAAACTCAAGGTGTTACTGATGAAGACATACTTGCAATTTCTGTCTTCTGAATTTCCAAAGAGATTATCATATTGCCTAAAATGACTGCACTCTTAGGTGACGGACAGAAGTGCATTTTAAATTTGCATGTGTTTAAGGACTTCCCTGATAGTTCTGTGGTTCAGACTTTGCCTTCCATTGCAGGGGGTGCAGGTTCAGTGCCAGTTTCGGGAGCTAAGCTCTCTCATGCCTTGCTGCCCACAGACCAAAACATAAAACTGAAGCAATATTGGAACATATTCAACAAAGACTTTAAAAATGGTCCACATGAAAAAAATCTTAAAAAAATTAATTTGCATGTGTTTGATTGTGTATGTATAAGTATGCAACTAAAATATCCTTTTACTTTCTGCCTTTATGTTCAGTTCAGTTCAGTCGCTCAGTCGTGTCCGACTCTTTGCGACCCCATGAATCACAGCACGCCAGGCCTCCCTGTCCATCACCAACTCCCAGAGTTCACAGATCAACACACCTGTTAGGTTCTGGTTGACTTGGATTTAATTTGCTTTGTTCTCCATCTCACTTGCTCGTAAGACTTGGTGGTAACATAAGTGTTTCTGATATAGTGTGTAAATATGAACGCTTGCTGCTGATTCCAATGGGATCCTGTACCTAATACAGAAGCCAGCTTTGGAGCAGCCAAGGGAAGGATCAAAAAGGAAAACAGGAGAAAGATATTTTCATTCCACACATAATTTGTGTCATTGACAATACTTTTGTTTCACCCAAATCATAAAATAAATTAAAAATTAGCTTCCATTTCTGTCTCTTATCATATCAACAGTCTAAGGTAAAAAATTGAGCAGGACTTTAAAGTGTATTAGCTAATAAACATATTGAAAGAGGGGCTAATTTGATTTGAATTCCAAGAGTGGTGAACTTTCCAGAACTTTCCGGACTTGGTAATTCTACATGAAGATAAGGTAGCATGCCTGACTTCTCTTAAGTTGTATCGATGTCAGTTGAACTTGAGATTGATAGTCAGGAAGAGAAGTGGTGGTGTGGTTTTAATTTTACCCAAACATAATTTATGTCTTTATTCATGTGTGTGTTTATCCAATATTCACTCCACCCCTACCAGAAGCCACACGCTATGCCAGATATACAAACACGAATGAACTTGTCCTCCAGGAACCAATAATTTAAATTTAAGAGATAAAGAAAAATACCCAAATACCCAAATTGTATCCAAGAAGAAAAACAAATAGGTCACAAAAAAAAGAAATGAAATCCAGCAAACTAGTATATATGGAATGGATAAATAACAAGGTGCTATTAATACTTACAGTATTGACTATTGACTATAATCAATATCCTGTAGTAAACCACAGTGGAAAGAATATGAAAAAGAATATATGTATATGTATATATAATCACTTTGCTGTACAGTAGAAGGTAACACAGGGCTTCCCAGGTGGCTCAGAGGTAAGAATCAATCTGCAATGCAGGAGACGCAGGAGACACGGGTTCAATCCCTGGGTCAGGAAGATCCCCTGGAGGAGGGCATGGCAGCCCACTCCAGTATTCTTGCCTGGAGAATCCCATGGGCAGAGCAGCCTGGTGAGCTGCTCTCCATGGGGTCAAAGAGTCGGACGTGACTGAAGTGACTGAGCAGACATGCAGAAGCTAACAGAACATTGTAAATCAACTCTACTTCAATAAAATAAATTTACAAAAAAGAAATGAAATCCAGGTAACCTCAGAACATTTCTTCAAGACTCTAAATGCCGAAGGTAATGGAGCAACTTATAGGATTGTGACCAAACCACACTATGTGTTGTCACTCTGGTGGAGATCAGAAAATATGTTCTCCCACTCTCTTTGAGAAGAAAAAAAAATGCTTCACCTCACACTATAGGCAACCAAGAATTGAATAAGGTTGGAGCTTGAATTGTGTGAGAAGCAGATTACCAGAAATTAGTGATTTCAAAACTGAATGCAACTGTCAGAAAAGAGAAATAAAAGATACAAAATGGAAAAATAATTATTTTTTCAACAAATATTTAGCAGATCACTCAAATAATGTAGACATTGTTCTCCACAGGTGAGCTCTTTCTTCTTGGAGTTTATATTTTAGCAGAAGAATGAGAAAATGAGCAAGATAAAATAAGTGAAGGGCATAATACAAAATAACACTGTAGCAACAATTTAGGCACAATACCTTAGATTTTATTAACCCAAATTGGAATGTAGATAGAAAAGGATAGATAGGTAGACAGATTGAGCACAAGAGGGATAAGTTCTTTATTTTTATGAGACAAGAAAAAATTTTGATTACTTTCAGGTACTTACACACATGTGGATACACCAAACAAAGGACAGAAAAATTATCTCTTAGATAAAATAGAAGTCAAAGTAAATAGCACTAAATGGGATTAAAGAACAATTTATATTAATAAATAATAATAAAAGTCAGAGTTTCCCAAGTCAACCTTTTTCTTCATCTGACTTGGTTTCTGCTCTTGCATCCTTGACTCAGAGAAGGGCCCTACAGCCCCAAAGTCAAAGGCTAAAATCTGGGCATCATTCTTCCCTCTCCTCTGGCCCCTCACCCCACACTCCCAATTCATCACTCTCCAAGTTCTGTTTTTCCACCTTTTAAATACATCTCAACTGTCTCCTTCCTTCCATGCTCACCAGTGCTTTGCTTAGGGCACCACCATTTCTCATCTGACTTTCTACCACAACCAGTCTCCAAACTGGTTCCTTTGTCTCTTGTCTTGTTTCCATCAAATCTATTCTTCCTGGGGAGATCAAAGTCATCTTCTAAAGTCATCTTTCTCAACAGGGAGATCAAAGTAATCTTTCAAAAGTTTTTAAAGTGAAAAAAAAATCATTAAAAAAAAATGACGATGTCATGCTTAAACATAAAACTCCATTGACATTCCATTGTCCAGACTCCAGAACATCACTCTATGATTTGTTTCTTGATCACCTCTCCAAGCTGATGTCACTCACCCTCTAGTAGATCTGGGTGAGCTCCCATTCTGAGTGTTCCGCTAGAACCTGGAATTTGCCCTGTTAGAGCACCTTTCTCATTAGAATAGCCTGTTGGTTTATCTGCAAGCCAAACTAGATAAAATTAATAAAACTCAAGAAGCGGTGGACCTTATTCCGAGGCCAAAACTCAGCCATGAAGGGTTTTTATTATTAAATAAGAAAAAAAAAGAAAGTAAGAGGGATTTCCCTGATAGCCCAGTGGCTAAGACTTTGAGCTCTCAATGCAGGAGGCCCAGGTTCGATCTTTGATTGGGGTAACTAGATCCTACATGCTGCACCTGAAAGAATCCGCATGTCACACCTGAGACCTGGCACAGCCAAATACATAAATAAATGATTAAAAAAAAGCAAGAATTTAATCTAAGAATCTTGAAAAGAGAATAATAAAATATGCAAAAGTAAGTTAACAGAAGGACTCAGCCATGATAAAGAAATATCAGAAAGATGATATTTCTTTGGAAAGGAGCATGCACCACATAAAATGCACACATCTGTGTAAAACACAACTGAGGGGAAATGCATGCATACCAGTGAAGTATCTGATATGAGAAAAGATAACAGATATCGAAAACATCTAAGATTTAGAACATCCTTTAAAATGACAAATTTCCTAGATAAACATGGTGGCCAAAATAGTCTTAATAATTAAGAAATCTGATAACTCTAATACTATGGAAAAAATGGGAAAAGTTTTCAAGAAATCATGTTTATATAAAGGATACTAAGCTGGACAGCTTTACAAATTTTCACAGTGCAGATCATTTCTACGCTTAAGTTAAAAAACTATCACATTCATGTTATGATGATGAAATGACTGCGCAAAAAAGCTGAATAAATAACTCAAAACTCCTGAATTGAATAGCAACTTCATCTTTGAATACAACTACAGAAATCTTTAAAAACGTTAAAAATTACAATCCAAATAAAACAGCACCTTAGTTACCCACCCACTGCACCCAAGCCAAATTTATTCTGAATTCAAGAATGACTTAATAAAAGAAATAGGTTAGCATATTACATAAATGTGTCTAATGAGGAAAAAAATAGTAACGCTCAGAAAACCATTTCAAAATCATTCTGGACAAATATTCTCATAAAACAAAAGCACAAATGTGAGTTATTAAAATTGCTAATGAATATTTGATAGCTAAACAGCAGAGATTTTTCTCATTAAAATCAGCATTAGTACTATGAGGCCCAGTATCAGCACTGCAATTTATAGAAATGCTCTGAGCATCACTTTTACCTTATAATTGACCAAGATCTGCTGGTATATTTTTCTTTGATTTTGGATTTTGAAACCTGAATAGATAAATACCTGCTTCAGCTGGATTTCTGGTATCCTGAGATCTGGCCTGATCAGAAAATTATTTGATTATGTAAATAATCATCCCATCTAGTCAAAGATGATTGACAGTTAACATTGGGCTAACTCCTATGAGATTTTCATTTGGTATGACAAAATGAGCAAATGTCACCCTTTTTTATGGTCCTTCTCCTGGGACACAGCTCCAGGCTGCGTGCAGCTGTGGCTAGGAAGATCATCCACCCTCCCCAAGGTTCCACAAGGATGGAGAGGAAACTGTGGATTTTCTCCGCATGAGCTCCATCCTTTCCCCAGTGATGCTGGCTGTGGTTTACCTGAGTCTGTGACATGAGAATATCCATTCTGAACCAATGAAGGTCTATACAATGCAATAGATAACAGCATATCTATACAATAGATAACAGCATAAGATATTGTATTATTTATACAATAGATAACAGCATGCTGCTGCTGCTAAGTTACTTCAGTCGTGTCCGACTCTGTGTGACCCCATAGACGGAAGCCCACCAGGCTCCCCCGTCCCTGGGATTCTCCAGGCAAGAACATTGGAGTGGGTTGCTATTTCCTTCTCCAATGTGTGAAAGTGAAAAGTGAAAGTGAAGTCGCTCAGTCGTGTCCAACCCTTAGCGACCCCACAGACTGCAGCCTACCAGGCTCCTCCATCCATGGGATTTTCTGGGCAAGAGTACTGGAGTGGCTTGCCATTGCCTTCTCCGAGATAACAGCATAAGAACATGTAATTAGACTGCATAGTGCTAGTAATCTTCATAGGATTGTTCGTATGCCAGTACTCACCTCATGGAATAAAATCATCTTTAAGAATTGTGTTGAATCTTCAGTTATTTAACTTTGTGTCAGCTGTGGGTATTTCAGGAAAGTATGCTGCTTGGGAATTCTTCATCTTCTTGTGAAGATGAATTAATAGCAGAATGTCAACATTACTGCCTTAAATTTTCACAGGGAGGTAAATCTCCAAACTTGTGGCCAACAATAATGCTGATGGTTTAGAATGGTACAGTGAAGACTGTGAGAGAAGGGGTAAGAGAAAAATGAGGAGCTAAGCCAGATTTGACATTTCTAATCTACCTTCAGAAAACATATTCACAAGAAAACTCTAAGAAGTTAGTCCTTCATATCTCTGAGTCTTCAAAGGTAAAAATTTTACTCTAAAACTTGTCAAAATGTTTGCTGCAGACTGGTTTTCACTTTCAGGAGTTGAAAATGAAAGATCATGCAGATTTGTACAATCTATGAATCCTGGGTACAAAATCCACTCTTAGTATGTATATCACTAAGAAATATTTTCCTAAATTCCATTTACTGTGGGCAAAAGTACACTGATATTTTAAAATATGCTATTTCTATATCTTGTGTCTCAGTCACTGAGACATGTAGAACCCACAAGAAGTCCTTTTAAATTTGACAACGTGGTGGGTTCCTAGTGAATTAGTTATGTTTCTCTTTAAGTGCAGAATAAGAGATTTGAGGACACAGATAATGAATATGATGAATGGAAAATCAGTAAAGGTAATTATTATCTTTGATGGGCAAACATGATGAAGGCTCTAATTGACTTCAAAATCATGGGCACACACTCTCTTACTCATACCCCTCAGCTGTGTTTGGAAAACTAATTCTAGCACAGTGTATTTTAACAGAATTACCTACCCAAGAAGAAAGATGACAAGACTCTTCTTATTCTTCAATTAAAGACAAACTTTATGGTGATAAGAGATTTTGGAATGGACTTCCTATATTTAAAAAAAGTAGGGATGTAACTATTATGTGTAAAAAGGCTGCTTGAACCAAATAAAGAGTCACTGCTACAGGTTACAAATAACCGCACCAGCCTAGCAGGATGTACTAGCCACCAAGGGTTTGTTTTGTGTTCTAATTCAGGGAAAGTAGTTTGTTCTTTGGAGCCTACTCAAGAAATAAGCAAACCTGTGAAACTTGAGTGCAAATACTTCTTACATGATTCCTGTTATAAAAACACTCCTATCACTACACTCCAGAAAAGACAGCGACAATTTCTTTATAGGCAATAGAAGCTGAGATGCAGAGGGAAAATCAGAGATTGATTATTCTGTTATCTTGAAAGTTGATTACATTCCATTTTCCCATTTTTAGGTTCAAAGCTCGAGGACAAATTTTTATCAGATGACTTATTTGAATGTAAAGCCTACTAGAAACATAGCATAAGTGAAAGTAAAATTTTCAAGTATGATTCTGAAAGTATTTCGAAAGCTGTCAGTCCAGCAGTGTATACAACTTAAGTTGGTGCCATTGATTCAGTGAAACTACATCGCCATCAATCAAATCTCCAAGGCTAGGAGTTAGAGAAAAGGAAACTGACTTTGCTACTGTCAGAGATGAATGAAACTTTGGTGGTGCCTACAAGCAGTGACTATTCTTGTATAACTAGCCAGAAAATTTCTCTTCTCTGCCAGTCTCTCTGAAACCGAGCATTTATTTATTATCATCAATGTGCGGTGATACCCACAGGAGTAACTTAGTGTCTAGCAGGGCTGGGGAATTACCAGTCTTAAATCATAATATCAAATTTTAAATTGACTGCTAAAAATGTTAGTGATAAAATTATAATGATAACTTTAAATGAAATCTCAGATTAACTTTGTTTGCCTGCAATTTGTTTGATGTTGATAATATATGACTTTGCCACGGTTTGGGTAAATCGCAGTTTTTAACATTTGGTTTTCTACAGTCGTCCAAATTGTGTATTCAGTATCCCTCTGTTCAATATGGTTCAGAAAATACTAGCCAATGCCTTAGATCATTAAATAGAAGTGAAATGTAATTCCTGAAGTAGTGGAGGTAGCATTGTTTGTGTTATCGCTCGGTCGTGTCTGACTCTGAAACCCAGGTTTCTTTGTCCTTGGGATTCTCCAGGCAAGAATACTGGAGTGGGAAGTCATTCCCTTCTCCAGAGGATCTTCCTGACAAGGATTGATCCCGGGTCTCCTGCATTGCAGGCAAATTCTTTACCATCTAAGCCACCAGGGAAGCCTACCATTATTTATAGATGGCATAAATATAACGGCAGAAACCCTATGCACCAACCGAAATATTCTCAGAGTCATTGTGTGAGTTCATCGTTGCTGTTCAGTCGCTAACTCATGTCTGACTCTTTGCAATCCCATGGTCTGCAGTAGGCCGGGTTTCCCTGTTCTTCACTATCTCTTGGAGTTTGCGCAAACTCATGAGTTTGAGTTCATTAGCAACTCAAAATTTTAGCAGCTTAGGTTTTAAAATAAGATTTAAATAATTAGAAAGATATAACTTTAACTATTGAGACCAATTAGCATTGTAAAGAGTAAATGTTTCTTTTAAAAAAATGTGTTTATTTGGCAACATGGGTCTTAACTGCATCATGCAGAATATCTCATTGAGGGTTCATGGATTCTCTAGCTGTGGCTCTCAGAGCCCACACTCAGTTGCTCTGCTATATGTGCGATTTTAGTTCCACGGCCAGGGCTCGAACCCACATCCCTTACTTTGCAAGACAGATTCTTAACCATTGGACCACTAGGGCAGTCCTGAGTAAATGCTTCTTAATTAAATTTGTTGGCTTAACAAAGTTCTGGTCACAATTCCAATGGAACTCATTTTGACATTTAAAATGTCAAAAGACTAGCTAGAGATTAAGTGGGTAAATTGGCTAAGGAATTTTTTTAAAATTAAAGTGATGGGAAGAAATTGCTCTCACATATAAACTATATTACAAAGTAACATTAAGTAGAATAGTATGATTTTAATGAAAAAAAAAAAGATCTGAAACAAAATAAGCTGTTGGAAATATATTTCAAATCTATGGAGAAGGGATATTTGTGGTAAATACCATAGAAAGATTAGCTGTTTGGGGAGAAATAATTAAGAGCCTCTCTCTCTTATAAATCATTGGTTGAATCAATGTTTAAGAAGACCTGACAATAATGACTGGCACATAGTAAGTTCTATAAGTATTTATTTTTAAAAAAAAAACACTAAAGCATAAGCTATCAAGATAAGAACTGGAACAATAACTCGTGGATGCTCTGTCATGTCCAACTCTTTGTGATCCCATGGACTGTAGCCCCCCAGGCTACTCTGCCTGTGGAATTTTCCAGGCAACAATACTGGATCGGGTTGCCCGGGGGTCTTCCTAACCTAGAGATTGAACCCATATCTCTTACATTTCCTGCATTGGCAGGTGGGTTCTTTACTACTACACCACCTGAGATAAAGCATCAAACACTTAGAAATAAGGAAAATATAAATTGAATTGGAAATTTCTACACAAAAATGTAAACATTAATATATTTGGTGACATGTTATCCAACAGCGGAAACAAAATACAAAAGAAACAATAAGCTGGGTAAAATATTTCCTAGAAAATGTGTAAACAAATATATTAAAGGTTCTTAAAAATCAATAAGAAAATCAGTAACATCTCTTGCTAAATAAGTACATGAACAGACAAGTTACAAAAGAAATATGAAATTCTGACACTTATAGAAACATTTATTCAAAGTAATAAAAAATTTAAAAATTGATAAGGATTTCCAATAATCTCAACATGTTAGAATACTGTTAAAACCTATTTTATGAAAGTTAAAATGCTCCTGGTTAAAAAGGCCTCATAATTAAAATCAAGGGCTTCCCCAATGGTAAAGAATCTGCCTGCATTTCAGGAGACACAGGAGATTCAGGTTTGATCCCCGGGTCAGGAAGATCCCTTGGAGGAGGAAATAGAAAATCACTCCAGTATTCTTGCCTGAAAAATTCCATGGAGACAGGAGACTGGTGGGCTACAGTCCAAAGGGTCGCAAAGAGTTGGACACGACTGAACACACAGAGTACAGCATTGAAAATCTATATGCTTCTTGTTTTTCCATCCCTCCTCCAAGTCCCACTCTTTGAAGGCAAGTACTTAACTCTTTATTTCTTCTTATATTTATGTTCATATCTCTGAGCAATAAGCTTAAATTGCTTTCCCTGTTTTTATTTTTATACCTCAGTTATTGATCTCTGCTGTGACAAATATAATTTCAGCCCTCTTACAATACACTTTCTTTTCCTCTCCTACCCATGCAATTATATCACTTTTAAAGTTAAATCATTACATCGTTATGACCATGTAAGTATCATGCCCTGCAAAACCAGGGAATGTTTTATGATTATATGTCTTTTACAGTCGTTTGCCCCCTGATCCCCTGGAATTTCTGATTGCTTTTATTTTTTTATAGCACTAATTGCCTTTATCACATTGCCAAGGATTTTTTTTAAAACTCTTTGCCCTTTCAAAGCATGCTGGCAAATCCTCGCCTGAACTTAACCTACCCTCCTAGTCTCCTAGGGTTTTCTCCTCCAATCTGTGCTCATTGCTCTGCAAAGATTTGTTTAAAAGATTGTATAGAAAAGACGGGTGTGGTGCAACACTCAAATAGTGCTGGTGGAGGGTAAATGGTTACAACCACTCTTGAGAGCAAGTTGTCAATATGTGTCAAGAGCTATAAACAAAGACTTTGACCCCATGTTTTACTTCTAGAAATTTCTCCTAATGCAGCAACCAGAGACATAATACAGAGTTATGCTCTAGGATATCTACTCAGTGATATTTATGTGAAATACCGGGAGTGATTTAAATGTCCATTTACTCATGAATTGTTACTAGATTGTGGAGTATTGTGTATTTCTTGAAATTTATTGGTAGAACAGTTTTTGAAATCTATGTTTGGGAAACACCTCAAAGAGACAAGTGGCTATTTTCACGCATCTAAAACTGAGGATGTAGTAAATGGAAATGTAGAAAGAAAACCACATGATTGTCAACCAGCTGGGCCATGTTTCACATGTCGTCTTCATAAGGCCTAGACAGAGCAAGCAAAGTCTGCTCTCAAGACGATTTGCAAATCAAAAGATACAGGCATACACACTGCAAAGTCCCAAGTGTTGAATTACTCCAGCATGGCTACTCACATGGGTAACCCTCTACAGCATGCATGCCCCACGTGGGTCACAGGGGCTTTTTTTTAAATTTTATAATGTAATGATGGTGGTGAGGCTTCCAAACAGTGAGGAAGACAGCTGAGTGAATGGGTATGAGGAGCTTGGAATGGTATGTGAAACTGACAAGGAAGGGACGAGTTATTATCAGAGAAAGGCTGAAAGTTCACAGGGAGCTGCAAACAATGGCCCCAGATCTAAAGTTCTGGAGAAAGGGTGTGTGGGCAATGAGGCACCTTGAGAATGACGAGGGAAATTATGTCATCAGGGGAAATCCAGAGGTTTCGGCTGGGATGAGGGAGAGGAGTGTGTATTTGAGGCAACATTTCCAAATTGCTGAAAGTCTCTTGGCTCTCAGAACAAGGTAGAGGGAGGATCAGAAGGGCGGATGTCCTACAGGATGGTCTGGTTCCTCCGCACGGAATGAAGGGCAGAGACACCAGAAATTTGTTCCTTAGTGATCCTGAGGATGAGAAATTCTGGGAGTTGAGGGGGAAAGACGCAGGGCGTCCACAGAACCAAGAGGGTGTAACTGACAGCCCCAAGATTACAAAGGAAATTTTGGAATGAATTGTGGAAATGCCTCCACAAACTTTTGTTTTAACTCGCTCAGGTCCCCCTGTTTGCTTATCAGGATTTTAAGCATGACTTCTTGCACAAATATTTGGGGGAAAGCCCTATGATTTAGTCATTTGAATGAATGCTTTGCAAGAAAATGAAGCGGTAAGGAGGATGGATTTAGGATTATGTGTTTGTTAAAGCAAAAAGCACAGATGAGAGAGGGTTCGAGGTGTACCAGGTAAGGACGGAAGATCCAACATTGGCTCAAGAGAGCTGGGACAGGCGTGGGAATGTTCCGGGACGATGTGAAATCTGGGCTGAGTTCTGAGTCAGGGTGGAGCAGGGTATGGATCTGACTTCCTAGCAGAAGGAATCGTACCCCACTGTTGAGGGAAATATCTGGAAGACATGGCTATCATTTTGGACTAAACCGAGGGGGCAAGAGTTAAATAGTGAAGGAAGGCAGAAAAGGAAGAGAAAGGATTCACCCTTTAGAAGCAGACACACAAAAGTTCCAACTACCCACCTGAGAAAGTTTTGCTTCCCCACTTCCCTAGCTGTTTATGTTTAACCTGGGCATAAGTCAAGGTGGGTGGGGTTGTGGGAGGTGAGCATGTTTACAGATGTTTTCTTATTTCTGTCTGGGTAATTGTAAAGAGTCAGTGTGCATGAGTATCTTTAGAGTAACCATATACCTGGGCAGGAGACAGTCCTACAACCTTAGAATCATTAGCACTTTTAATGTTTTGTTGGCTCTTCTTTCGAGAAATGGTTCCTGCAGATATTAGCAAATGCACTGAGTCTTCTGACAACCAAGATTCAGAGAAGCTCACACCCTCTTGGACCAGCTATGACCTCATTCCACAATCCCCATCTACTGCACTTGACTTTCTGAATTTGACTTGCCAAATATACGCTTTGGTCAATCTACAGAACTGAGCTTGTCCAGTGTTCCAAAGAAATCATATTCTGCATCATTTATCCACAAACACATCTATCAAAACCAGTAGAAGCAATTTCCTTGTGGGATTAACACAAAAGAAATCTGTTACAAAGGATGTACATTTGCAAATTACTGAAGGAGAACAAAATACACCCAAGTTCTGTTGGTTACCTCTGCCCTCACCCAGGCTCTGGGCATTCACCCCTTGGACATTGTCCAGCCCACCACTCTGGGTTTCTACAAAGACTTTTGTCTTCCTAATACTGGACTTCCATCATCAGCATTCTCACGAAAAAAAAAATCTTTCACTGCCATAAATCAACTTGACTGTTACTGATGCTTGGGCTGAAGTTACACAAACACCAGGAGATCTTGGAAGAGAGGGTTAAATGGATTACGCTGGACATCTTTATGCTCCTCACATTTCTCTGCTGTGTGTTCCTTTTCTGAACCGTTTCTTAGTTTCAGTGTAATCATTTTCTCTATCCTTTCCAGGTATTTGTTAAAAAAAGAATGTGTTTCTTTGAAATTGTCTTTGTAAACTGAACTTTGCATATGAAACTCTGTTGCCTTGATTTCTAAAATGAGTGAAAGGAGAAGTGATCGATCGTGACAGTCTAACTCCTTAATCTTAGACTTAATGAGACTGAACTTTTTCTTTACAACTCACTGAAACATTTAGTATTATTTTCTTTTAAGAGACAAAATACTATTTAACAACAGTTGTTAGATAACTATTTTACCTGCAACATCCAAGAATTTCTATTGAGTAAAAAATAAAGAGGGACTTGCCTGGTGGTCCAGTGATTAAGACTCTGAGCTCCTAAAGCAGGAGGCCCCCAGGTTCAATTCCTGGTCAGGGAGCTTGATCACATGAGGCAACTAAGACCATCACAGCCAAACTAAAAAAAAAAAAAAAAAAAGATTAAAGAGCAATTTCTAAAGCAACATTGAGCTATATGCAAGCTCTGATAATGGTATGAATATTCTCATCTTTCTGGTGGCTTGGTTTCTGCTCGTCAACGGTCCAATGAATCTAGTGAGAAAGCCCAGGTACCTGAAGCAGTGTGCTTAGAGGCAGGGTATCATGGTAAGGAGTGAGAGGCCAACCTGAGCTTTAATCCATCGCCCCAAGAGCTGTAGAAACTTGAAAAGGTTTCTTAGCCTCCCTGAGTGTCGGCGTGGGTAGGAGAGATGAGATGCAGACAACTAGAAGCCAAGTAATGGTCCCACAGGGCAGGATAGCTACTGTTCCAAAGATGAGGGAAGAGTATGTAAGATGGGATATTACTCGAGAATCTTGTTTAATTTCAGTGAGCAGGTTGAAGGGGGGTCAGTAAAGAGAGGACGTTCCAGATATCGGGCGTGGCATGGCAATGTCCTCAGATGCGGACGAGGAGAGGGCTGAGGGAAGACGAGTCGGGAGTAGGTGGAGGTGAAGACAGTAAGAGGTGACTAAGGCAGCCTTCTCTGCCCACGTGTTTCATAGTCTGAATAATGGCCTCTTTTTAGGGATAATCTGATATCACAGGGCCCTTGATTTCCTAACTGGGGATTTCCTTTGTGAACCATACTCTCAACTTAGCTCCATTGCTATCTCGTTTATCTAAAGAGACAAGTCTGGCACCCAGGGAACAAGGAGAGAAGACAGGGCTGGACCTCCTAGCCTTGTCACGAAGGTGATGGGGGTGTAGAGTCAGTGATGAGCATGGGCTGGACCACTGCAGCAGCTCCAAGGAGGACAGAGCTTTGGAGGAAGCCTCCTGGATGCCCACAGTGATGGGAGGTCTGCCCGGGCTGTAGGAAGCTTTGGACCAGACCTTGTCCAATGCCAGAAAAGATGCCTGAGCTGATGTGTATTAATTTCTGAATGTGCTACCTGAATGAAAGTAAGAATCTACCTGTTAAAGGCTGAATTGTGCCCCGTCCAAATTCATATGCTGAAGCCCTACCGCTCCCCATTTGTCAGAATAGGATGGTATTAATTTATTATGCTTTTTTCTCAACTTTAAACTTTTTATTTTATACTGAGGTATATAGCCAATTGGAGAAGGCAAAGGCAACCCACTCCAGTGCTCTTGCCTGGGAAATCCTATGGACGGAGGAGCCTGATAGGCTACAGTCCATGGGGTCGTGAGGAGTCGGACACGACTAAGCGACTTCACTTTCACTTTTCACTTTCATTCACTGGAGAAGGTAATGGCAACCCACTCCAGTGTTCTTGCCTGGAGAATCCCAGGGATGGGGGAACCTGGTGGGCTACTGTCTATGGGATAGCACAGAGTCGGACACGACTGAACCGACTTAGCAGCAGCAGGATTGTTAGGGTCCTAGCCCACCTGATGCAAAGAGACGACTTATTGGAAGAGACCCTGATACTGGGAAGGATTGAGGTCAGGAGGAGAAAAGGCGGCAGAGGAGGAGATGGTTGGATGGCATCACTGACTCAACGGACATGAGTTTGAGCAAACTCAGGGAGACAGCGAAGGACAGGGAAACCTGGGGTGCTGCAGCCTGTGAGGTTGCAAAGAGCCGAACACAAATGAGCAACTGAACGACAACAACAAAGTCCTAGCCCAGTGACTCGTGTCCTTATAAAAGACACACAGAGACATCAGGCATGTGAGTGACGGCCACGTGAGGACGTGGTGAGAAGGCAGCCAGCCGCAAGCCAAGGACAGAGGTCTCTCCTCAACCACCCTGCAGATGTCTCGGCCTCGAGTTCTCTACTCTAGAACTGCCAGACCACCCGTTACCATCTTTAACCCACCCCTCTGCCACACTTGGTTATGGCAACCTTGGTAAAATAACACACCACCCTCCTTATTTAATATCCCTCCAGGTGACAATTATGCCCTGGTTATATTTGCTGTCCATCCCCATGGTAGCAACTAATTATGTTTAAACATTCTAAATGACTAAGCTAGGTGAGAGTTGAAGAAATTAAGAAATGAAAAAATTAAGTTGAAGAAACAGGTCTTAGGTGAATGGGGAACAGAAAGAAAAGTCTATATGAAAAATGCAACTGAGATGGATATAAACTTGAGGGAACCCTTTCCACCCCTTCCCAGTGACTCAGAAACTGATCACTGCTTGACAGAAGATTTTCCTAGAGAACTGACTAGTAACAGAGGGGAGGCAGATATCAACGACATCATTTGAGCTCACACTTTCACATTTGGGACGGGGGCGGGGGGCGGGGAGGTGATGAGGAGGAGGAGATGGAATCTGGACCTCGGTTAGGGAAGCGAGCAGACTAGAGTCAGGGACAATTCATCATGCGACCGTCTCCTGCATTTTTATATTGATATATGCAAAATAACTCAGAACAAACGTCAAGTCTGAAAAGGAGATGGCTCGATGGCATCGCCGACTCTGTGGACATGAGTTTGAGTGAACTCCGGGAGTTGGTGATGGACCGGGAGGCCTGGCGTGCTGTGATTCATGGGGTCGCGGAGGGTCGGACACGACTGAGCGACTGAACTGAACTGAACTGAACTGAATTGCTGAGCTGTGCTCTTAGGGGCCTGGGTACCAAAGACAGATTTGAAACAAAAGCAAGTGAAGAGAGAGGGAGCTTGGGGAGAACGGCAGAAGAGGCAGAGGAGAGTTGGTGAGAATAAAGTCCTGGGGTGGCGTTGGTCCAGTTATTATCATAGGCCCCTGAATTGCTCTCATTTATTTAATGGGGATCCCGGCATGAAAGACACCCACTGAGACGTTCGATAACTGCTATGGCTTCCTTGTAGGGCAAAAGGCAGACAGTCCCACTGCTGTCGTAGCAACTCTGCTGACCTGCAGGGCAAAGCCACAGAAAGGGGTGTTCCTGGGAAGTAATGAGACACTCCAAAATGTTGATTTCACTTCAGGCGATTTAAGGATACGCGTTCAGGGGCTGTGTGGTTCATGACTGTATTGCCAGCATCTGGAACATGGCCTGGTCCATAAGAGATGCTGTATAAATATTTCCAGGATATACTAAAATCATCGGCCCACCTACTCTTGGCCAGGCGCTGTGGGGGGGGGCTTTGCAATCTTCGTCTCACTGACTTCCATCCTAGCTAGGGAGCTCTCTCCCAGGTCCTTGTGGAAACTGAGCCTCAGAGAGGCTAACTGTCGAAGAAAACAGGCCGTGCATGTCAGATCTGCGATTCCACTCCTGCTTTCTCCCATCCAAGTACTAACCAGGCCTGACCCTGCTCAGCTTCCGAGATCGGGCGTGTTCAGGGTGGGATGGCCATAGCCTCCACCCAGGTTTTGTATTTTCACTCTGTATTGTCTCTTTACCTTGGGATTAGGGAATAATTTCTGGTTCGTTGGTGGGAGGACTGGGTTCTGACTACTCAAAACTTTTGGAAGTTTTTCTTCTGATGCTGGTATGTGTATCCTTGAAGACCCATGATGTAAACTGTATAAGTTACTAGTCGATTTCCTTCCAAATCGAAATGTTTAGTGATTAGTGAAATGTTTAGTTATGCCAAGATGCCATGCAACCTTCAGAAACTTCCATCTTGGACTTCCCTGGTGGTACAGTGGGGAAGAATCCACCTGCCAATGCAGGGGACGTGGGTTCAATCCTTGGTCTGGGAAGATTCCACATGTCTTGGAGAAACTAAGCCCGTGCGTTTTGACTACCGAGCCTGTGTGCTGCAACTCCTGAAGCCGGGGAGCCTAGAGCCTGTGTTCCACAAGAGAAACCAATGCAATGAGAAGCCCTTGATTCGCAACAAAGAGAAGCCCCTGCTTGCTGCAAGAGAAGTAAGTAAGTAAGTGTTGGTCACTCAGTCATGCCCGACTCTTTGAGACCTTATGGACTGCAGCCCACCAGGCTCCTCTGTCTATGAGATTTTCCAGCAAGGACACTGGAGTGGGTTGCCATATCCTTCTCCAGGGGATCTTCCCAAGCCAGGGATCAAACCCAGGTCTCCTGCACTGCAGGCCGATTCTTTAACGACTGAACTACAAGGGAAGCCCGTAAGAGAAAAGCCACAAGAGAAAGCCTGTGCATAGCAACGGAGACCCAACACAACCAAAAAAAAAAAAATTAAAAAAATTTTTGTCCCAAGAGCCCCTGCAGTGGTATCCATGGAGTCCCCACAAGAGCTCTTGCTTATACTTGGACCACTGGGCTTCAGGGCCCTGCACCTGACTGCCTGCTGCTGGCGCCCCGCTTCCCTCTTTGCACACAGGCTTCCTTAAGAGTCACACGAGCAGACAGACAGTATTGTCCCAATGAGTCATCACTGGCTCTGAAGCCACCTGTCACTCAGGAGGCAGGAGAGGGATGGGACAGAGTCTTGGCATGAATCCCTAAAGAGAAGGCCTTGGCTTGGTTACACATATTTCTTTTGTTATAAAATCCTTATTAAAATAGACATCTTTCACTTGACACAGGAGATTAGTATATTTTCTCCTCTACTGTAACCAAAATTCAGTTTTCGCCCCACCTTTGGACTTGACCATGAATATGATAACTCATAAAAACAGAAAATTCCCCCCAGTTCCTTCATAGCAAGGTCCAGGATAAATGCCTTCAGGAAGAATAAACAAAAGCTATTTTGGGAAAGTTGTAGGAGGCACTCAAAAAGCATGAGGGCTCACACCCAGGGTTCCCTTCTTAATTAGCTGGTTAGGGTATAAAGTGAGGACTTGGAGTGTGAGGGGCTTGACTTGTGTGTTTGGGGTGTGTATGTATGTGTGCGCGCGCGTGTGTGACCGAGCCTATATATGCATACAAGAAGAATCCTAGCACACAGAGAGTTTTGTTATTTACACAAAGATGTTGATAGTTTCACAACAATTTCTAGGAAGGAAATTTTTTCTCCAGTTGGCATGCTCCAATAGGGGAAAGAGAAGGGAACCCTGTGACTGTTTGTGCAGACATTGTGTTAAGAACTTTATGTGCATCATGAACTCACTTTGTGTTTAAAAATCTGTTTTTCCCAAGTACCTCCTAAAAGTGAGTTACTAGGCAAAGGCTGGGAAACAAAGATGAATAAAGTACATTCCTTTACGCCAAGGAATTTACAGTCTAGAAGGTGAGGCAGAAGAACAACTGGTGATTATGATCGGGTGTAATAACTATTATGCAAGAACTCTGTACAGAGTTGTTATGTAGAAGCTCTTAGGAGGGGCAGCTCTGCTTAATCTCAGCTGAAGGGTGCCAAGCCTTCAACCAGGCAGTCAGAGCAAGCTGGGTAAATACGTATGTGGGGGGAGTGGACTTTACCAAGACTTCCCTAAGGAGGTGTCATTCACCGTAAGTTTTGAAATACTGGTGCAGAACTGTAGACACAGCTTCAGTGCAGGGAGAGGAGAGAAACACAAGAAAGCTGCTAGCAGCAAGGGAGGGCTTGACAAGTTCAAGGACACTGCTCAAATATGTAAGGCTGGGAGGCAAGGCCATCTTAAAGACTTCCCATTTATCTTGATGGCTGTGGGAAAGCAGCAAAGGCTTGAAATAGAAGAAAAGTACAAGAGTCATTTTGCATTTCGTGAAAGTAAATCTTAGCATGTTGAATAAAGGCGTGTGATGAGTTTTGTTTGAGTTTTGATTGTCTGGAATGATAAAGGATGAAGGAGAGGGACCTTGCGACACATGTTGCTTCCTATGATCCCCCGACTATGATGCTGGCTCTCAGCCTAATTTTCTCCCATGACACATTTTATTGGAATTTCTTTGTAAAATAAGCTGATCTCGGCTCATTGCCTTGCAATGTGGTGAATGGATTATGAAGAAAATGAGACTGGAGGCAGGGGACTGGTCATGAGGTTATTGAGCAAAGAAGGAGTGCAGTGATTCCAGGAGACAGAAAGGATGCACCCGGGGAGGAGTGGGTGGGAGAGACAGAGGCGTCAAAGATGACTTGTGCCTTGCTGGCTCAGGCCCCTAGGAGGATGGTGATAAAACAATAGCTAACATTTACTGAGCGTTAACTATGTGCCGGGTACCATTCTATGTGCTCGACAGATAGGAGCTCAGTTCTCATAATAACCCAGTGATGTAAGTACCACTCTTGTCAGAGGAGGAAATGGAAAATGAAAAGGATAAATGGCTTGCCCAAGGTCATATAATTAGCAAGAAACAAATTTAGGAGTGGTCAGTTTCTAGAGGTCCTGAAGACAAAAAAAAAAAAAAAAAAGGATGGAATTGCCCAGAAAGCATCTGTTGGTGAGAAAAGGGAAAAGCCAAGGGCAGGACCTCGGGGAAATTCCAATATTTCAGGAGATGGTGGAGGAAGAGATGCTTGTGAAAGAGATAGAGCTGGATCAGCCCAAGAGTTTGAAGATCTCAGAAGACAATAGGGTGATAGACGCCAAGAGCCCAGGTTGGGTTGCCATCTGCCTTTTCCAGAGGCGGAAATGGAATCTGGGAGGAAGTGGAGCTGGGATTCAGTGGAGTCCTAGACATTCTGTGCTTCCCGCTGTTCCATGGCCGCTCTGCCATTCAGGCAGCATTTGGAGGACTGACACGTGGTTCTTATTTTTGGACGCTTGGTTATCTGGAGTGATAAGGAAGAAGGGACTGGAACTTAGTTATGCATTAAAATTCAGATCATCCCTTTATTATAATGCTGGCTGTTCATTTACTTTCCTCTGCCTGAAATTTTTTACTGGAACACTTAATGACTTTGAAAATGAACTGGTTTGCATTTTATCTCCAAAACTGGCTAGAAAATATCTAGGAGGAGAAGCAGACCCTAATTTCTCCCCTACATACTCACTGTTGGTGTAGTTAGACTTGACAGCTCACAGCTTCTTGGCAATCCTTATTATTTGCAATAATTACCAAGGTAACCTCATGGAATATTTGCTCTGAATTAAAATTCAGCACAGCACATCAATTCTCGGGGATCTCTGCCTTCTCAGGCCACTGGGTAGTTGGTCTGTCCTTCTCCTTTTCCTGAACTCTGTTAGGTCCAAAAGGCGCTGTGGTCTGCTGATCTTCGTCCTTGCAATAGCATTGCTGGGGCAACTCCTTTGGGTCCTCAAAGGTCTTTAATCCCTGGCCACTCTCCCTTCAGAGGCTAGTCACAGCATGGAGACCTTTTATATATGTCACTTACACCACATATCTACTTTTCCTTCAAATTCTATATTAAAAAATCTCTTGCAAAAACCAGCTTGATTATTTGCATCCTTTATAAAGTTAAACACTTGGCTTGCTTTTTGAAAGAATACTGCCCTTCCACCTGAATGTTTCTATTTTTATATTCTCCTTCTTTCTCTTGCAGTGCTTGCAGCTGAACTCCCAATTTAGTGTCACAAAACCATCAGAGTCTCTGCTTATATAGCTCCTGGTCAAACTTGTCAATTTTTATTTGATCTGTTTACTTGTTTGACTTAAAGATCTAAAGAGACAGGAACTGTGTATGTACTTTTATTTTTTCTTTTAACTCACCAATGCAAATTCTATTTGCAATTCAAGCTCAGTGCTTTTTAAAGTTAGGAAGTTTGGAATGGACATGTACACACTGCTATATTGAAAATGGATAACCAACAAGGACCTCCTGTACAGCACAGGAAACTCTGCTCAATGTTATGTGCCAGCCTGGATGGGAGGGGAGTTTGGGGGAGAATGGAGACATGCGTGTATGGCTGAGTCCCTTCACGGTTCACCTGAAACTGTCACAACCTTGTTAATTGGCTATATCGCAATATAAAATAAAAGTTTTTAAAAATTGCAACATATGGTACCAGAGGCAAAGGGAAGAGGTACATTCTAGAAACATGGTCCTGTGGTCCCTAGAAATGGACCTGGGAAGGGCAGATTTATCCACTCCTGAAGCTACCCAGAGCAGCGCAGTGTCGTCTTGAGGGACGGGTCAGTTTGAGTTTAAAGCTGGAGGTCAGTTTAAGCTGAGAACTAGAAGATGAAGTGTCGGGACGGAGGGTGAAGGAGCTTGTAAACCAAGATATGAGCTAAAGTGAGTGCCCTCACTCCTGGGAAGCTGGAAGGATGGGAGGAGGGCTCAGAGAGAGCGAAGCTGGGCTGGTTTAGGATAAATTTTGCTAAGTCAGGAAGTTTGAGCCCGGATTCCCTCTTATCTTTCATTTTACATCCTCTTGCTCTCATTTCTCAGAAAGATGCCAGTAGGAAAATCTGAACTGAATAGGAAATATGACTGGTGAAATAAAAATGCTGAAGAACCTTAAATGAAACTGCAACCTACTACTCCTTTCAACAGTGTAAGCAGGGAAAGCTTGGATGAGGCAGATGCAAACCATTGGTTTCCAGAAAGTTGACTCCAAAACTTACCGTAAAAATTAGGTGTTAACTTCCAAGATTGTTAAAAGGGAAACTGTTCAAGAAGAATGGGAGGCTAAAAAATATGGCTTAATTAACTATGAGAAATCCAATCTGAAGCCATCCTGATAAAAAAGGAAAAATACATTTGTATAATAAGCCAGGAAGAAGTCTTATTGGAGTTGCTTGTAAAAAATCTACATAAAAAATGGAAGGAGAGGAACATAACCAGATATAAAGATGGCTTTAGTCTGTCTGTGAAAAAAATAATTTTGCAATAAAGTAAAAGAAAGCTAGCTTCTGCAATGAGTTGAAACTTGCAAAAACACTCAAGCAGAGAAGTAAGAGTCTGTTTAAACCTGTGTTCTCAGTAAAGATGAGTAGTACTGCTCTCCTTTTGTGACTTTTAATAATAGAAAGGACCAGTAGAGAACATTTCTTTGTCATCTATAATAACTTGGTCTTATTAATACCATGTTTTCATTATTAATAATTTCATACTTTAGAATAGCTTACATATGCTACTGTTTTAAAAAGTATTTGATGTTTTTAACACATTTTCATATACGAGAAAATAGAAACTTTGCATTCACTATCATTTTACTTAAGGCATTTTGTGTTTTGCTTATATATAATTGGTTTAGCATCTCTGCAACCTGATATAAAACTTCTATAACAAATTTCATCCTGCATAAAGAAACAATTACTGTCCATTCAAGTGAAAGAGGTTTTATACTCTGATCTTTTTTCCCCCCTATATTAGATATCTACAAACCATGTTTTCTCCACTGTCCTTGGCATAGCTTGAATCCTAAATTTTCAGCGAGAGCTGAGATTGCATATGCTCAGTCTAGAAACCATGCCTTCACGACGATTGCCTCATCCTTCCTTTTTTTTCAAACATCCGTGTACACGGTCTTCTGTGTTTTAGGGTTTTTTCCCTTCTTGACTTTTCAAATTAAAATCTTTGCCATTACTTGTTCTGATATTAAGTGTTTTCCCTTGTCAGCATCCAGGAGCAGAGCTTACATAAAACTATACTTCTGTTTTTCTTACATAAAACTATATTTCTGTTTTTCCTTCTTTTTGCACTTAATCTTGATGATGTCTTGCTCTTTTTTTCCCCCTTTTTTCTACCGGGATCCTTGACTTCAGAATAATTGATATGGATCTCTGTATACCTCACTAATTAAACCTATCCAGTTGACATCTTGTCTCAACTAAGCAGCCTCAGCCAAACTTTCATGTCAGCATCTTGAGATAAGTAGCAGGTGATATTTTCTCATTTTATATTGGGAAAAGACAGACAGAGACTAAATACTTTGTCTGAGTGAAGAGTTGTTTTAATTAGCTGATACTAGTTCCTAATAAGTTATAGAAATTACATTTGGACCATGATATCATTGAGTTTCACTTTCCGAAGAATCGGGTATTCTCATGTTTGGGCATTCCAGCTAAATTATAGATTGGGTCATTTTCCATCCTTAAATGCTTTTGTTTTCCAGTGTGTTATCTATTCTTCTGCTCTTACTGTAGAGGGTGGTGGCTATTCCAAGGGCAGCTGTACTTTTCAGATTTAGGGTTCTTTGGAAGGGAAGGAAGTCTTTGAAAAATTACTAAGAATTTATTATTTATTTATTTCTAGAAGAATTTATTATTTATTTATCCTTTCTAGATCATGTCACTAGGGTTTTGAACCCATATCACCTTATCTTTAAGCAAAAGGAATAAAGTAAGTATAGATTTGAAGAAACTAACAAGTGCATTAGGATTAAACTGTCCTGGGTTTTTTCCAGTCCTCTTTTGAAAGTAGGGGAAAAAAAAATCCATGTTTTAACCTAGATAAATAGATAGATATTAACCAATCAAAAAGGAGCAGTGGGTGCTTGGTTAGAAATGTGTACTGTGGGAATTATACTCTGTGGCCCCATTTTGTGGGATTCAAGTCCCCATCAAGTGGCATAATGCTCCTCAGAAAGGGGAGGTAATGGGAGAGAATGAGAAAAAGGAGGTGGCTTGTGCAGAGACCTGGTCATTAGTCCAAAAAGATAGTTTATTCCAGATAATGTACAAAAATAGAATGGATGTTGGGGGAGAAAGAACAGCCAGAAAGAAACAATGCTGTAAAAGGCTTTATCTAGCAAATGTTAGCCTTCCCTGGCTAGTCTTGAAACAACTTTGGAAGAAAGTCTTTAAACAAGCTACTTTGCAGTTCCCCAAATCTTTTCCACTTTGTAGCAAGATAATGTGCTTTACACGAACACTATCAGTTTCAAGATTCTCTAACTAAAGCTCCCTGCTTCCCTCACATCCCAGGAAGGAGGCGGGCTGAGACCTGGGCCACAGGATTGATGCCTCATCTTCTTCTTCCTCCTCTTCCTCCTCTTAAAGTGAGTCTTCACATGGACCAGCGGAGCAGAATTGCGGTTGCCAACACAGAGAGGGTCTGGAGGATGGGTGGACTGAGGGTTTGGGATGAGCAAATGCATTGTTACATAGAGAACAGATAAACAACAATGTCCTACTCTGCCGCACAGGGAACTCTAGTCAATGTCCTGTGATTAAGCTGTAGTGGAAAAGAAAATGAAAATTAATATGTATATTCTTATAGCTTCATCACTGTGCTGTACAGCTGGAATTAGTACAATATTGGAAATAACTCTACTTCAACAAATTAAATGAGCTATAAGGATATATTGTATAGCACAGGATATGTAGCCAATATTTTATAATTTTAAATGAAAATATGGAATCATTAGGTTGTAGTAAAAGTGAAAGTATAAGTCACTCAGTCGTGTCCAACTCTTTGCGACCCCATGGACTATAGCCCACCAGGCTCCTCCGTCCATGGGATTCTCCAGGCAAGAACACTGGAGTGGGATTCCCTTCTCCAAGGGATCTTCCTGACACAGAGATCAAATCCTGGTCTCCTGCACTGCGGCGGTTTCTTTATGGTCTGAGCCACCAAGGAAGCTCACATACCATGTTGTATGCCTGACACTAATATAATATTGTAAATCAACAACAACAAAAATAGTCTTCAACACTGCTTTCCCTGGAGTCTTACTATAGCCTGAAATTCAGCCAAAAGCAGACATCTCCTAAAAGCTTTCATTTTGTTCAATTTTTCTTTTCCCCGTATTCCTCTACAATAAATCAACATAATATGGTAGCAGCAAACACAATGTCATCACTCCACATTCTCTGCTCTTGTGAGTTGTGTGTAGGGAAGAAATGTACTTCAAAGCCTTTTGACTTATTTCACCGTCCTTAGTAGAAGCTACTGTCAGAAAAAGAAAATAATCAATAAATATTAAATAATATGAACAAACTAAAGAACCTCTTGATCCAAGTGAAAGAGGAGAGTGAAAAAGCTGGCATAAAATTCAACATTCAGAAAACAAAGATCACGGCATCTGGTCCCATCACCTCATGGCAAATAGATGGGGAAACAGTGGAAACAGTGAGAAACTATTTTCTTGGGCTCCAAAATCACTGCAGATGGTGACTGCAGCCATGAAATTAAAAGACACTTATTCCTTGGGAGGAAAGCTATGACCAAACTAGACAGCATATTAAAAAGCAAAGATATTAACTTTGTCAACAAAGGTCTGTATAGTCAAACTATGGTTTTTCCAGTAGTCATGTATGGATGTGAGAGTTGAACTATAAAGAAAGCTGAGCACAGAAAAATTGATGCTTTTGAACTGTGGTGTTGGAGAAGACTCTTGAGAGTCCCTTGGACTGCAAGGAGATCCAACCAGTCAATCCTAAAGGAAATCAATCCTGAATATTCACTGGAAGGACTGATGCTGAAGCTGAAGCTCCAATACTTTGGCCACTTGATGCAAAGAACTGACTCATTGGAAAAAGACCCTGATTTGGGGAAAGATTGAGGGCAGTAGAAGTGGATGGCAGAGGATAAGATGATTGGATGACATCACTGACTTGATGGACATGAGTTTGAGAAAGCTCTGGGAGTTAGTGATGGACAGGGATGCCTGGCATGCTACAGTCCATGGGGGTCGCAGAGAGTTGGACATGACTGAGTGACTGAACTGAACTGAGCGGAACTGAACTGAATATGAACAAAAGTATATGGATGTTATTTAAGCTTCACAGAAAAAAAGAATTTAAAGACATCAATTTCCAGGAAAATTATTCTTGTAACCAGTCCAAAAGCTTTTTCTTTTTTCCCCATCAAAAGAACAAACTAAAGAAGTGGAAATGCCAAATCAAACAAACCCTTAGCATCAGATATATTCTGGAACTTGTGAAATTGAATTAGCATTTTAAAATGAATCCAAATGCCCCTTTAAATAAGTAACCCTCTTTTTCCCAATTTTTCCCTATGATGACAGCCAGTACACATACTCATTTAAGAAAACATATTATTGGAAGATAATTTTTCTTTCATCAAAATCCTAGTTTAAAGAGGGAAACTTGAATTACTTGTAGGTGGGCAGCTGATGAGAATAATAAAAATAATCCTTGTATCAAATCTTTTCTCATGAAAGGAAGGGGATGAGAAGAAATGCAGGCAGTCAGAGAACGTTTCTAAAACTCTTGGTGGCTCAGATGGTAAAGAATCTGCCTACAATGCAGGAGACCCAGGATCCATCCTGGGTTGGGAAGATCCTCTGGAGAAGGAAATGCCAACCCACTTCAATATTCTTGCCTAGGAAATCTCATGGACAGAGGAGCCTGGAGGGCTGTAGTCCATGGGTTCACAAAGAGTTGGACATGACTGAATGGCTAATAAACTAACTCTATAGTGAAGACTTTCCTTTCCTGCAAATGACTGAGTCCAAAAAAGGAGATTTGCAAAATGTGGGAATAATTTTAACTTGTTTAATATTTTTCTAATACTAATAAAATCCAGACCTTCTAATGCTGACATAGTCCATACACTGACAGTGTCAAAATCAGCGGATTCACTAGGAAGGAGTTCTTCACGGCTTCTGTGGCTTTTCTTTTTTGTGCCCCATATGCATCCTGAGGATGTCACAGTGTGAGCCCTGCAGACTTTGAACATTATGCTGGCACGTCGCCGAGATATCAGCATTACCTGCATACGTCACCTGGACAATCTTGCTCTCTTACATCATTATCAATCGTTCGATCCAATGAAACTGTAAATTCAATAACCAACCCATCTTGCTAACATTCTCTGCCCACTTTTAGCCCCTTTGCCACAGCTCCTAACCCCATCATCTCTGAAGATCTTTTTGCTATTCCTTAAAACATTCATTTAGCCTCTTTCATTCCGTGATTAGCCCTTTAATCATTCTAGGATCACCATATCCCTGCTTCCCTGACAGCTCAATTGGTAAAGAATCCACCTGCAGTGTAGGAGACACCGGTTCTATTCTTGGGTCGTCGGGAAGATCCCTTGGAGAAGGAAAAGGCTACCCACTCCAATATTCTGGCCTGGAGAACTCCATGGACTATACAGTCTATAAACATGGACTTTACAGTCCATGGGGTCGCAAAGAGTCAGACATGACTGAGCAACTTTCACTTTAAATTTACCTTTCCCACCTCAGTGATTGTCTTTTTTGATTGTCGTCAGTGACCATCCCTGGTGCTGCTTTTTCCCTAGTGGAGTTTGTTAATCTTATGTCTGTCTGTTGACCTGTGAATAGGAAGTCATTGAACTTGGAACATTGCCAACATCTGTTGGATCATCGAAAAAGCAAGAGAGTTCCAGAAAAACATCTACTTCTGCTTTATTGACTACGCCAAAGCCTTTGACTGTGTGGATCACAATAAACTGTGGGAAATTCTTGAAGAGATGGGAATACCAGACCACCTGACCTGCCTCCTGAGAAATCTGTATGCAGGTCAAGAAGCAACAGTTAGAAATGGACATGGAACAACAGACTGGTTCCAAATCGGGAAAGTAGTACATCAAGGCTGTATATTTTCACCCTGCTTATTTAACTTATATGCAGAGTACATCATGCAAAATCCTGGACTGGATGAAGCACAAGTTGGAATCAAGATTGCTGGGAGAAATATCAATAACCTCAGATATGTAGATGATGCCACCCTTATAGCAGAAAGTGAAGAAGAACTAAAAAGCCTCTTGATGAAAGTGAAAGAAGAGAGAGGAAAAGCTGGCTTAAAACTCAACATTCAGAAAACTAAGATCATGGCATCTGGTCCCATCACTTCATGGCAAATAGAAGGGGTAACAATGGAAACAGTGAGACTTTAATTTTGGGGGCTTCAAAATCACTGCAGATGGTGACTGCAGCCATGAAATTAAAAGACGCTTGCTCCTTGGAAGAAAAATTATCACCAACCTAGATAACATATTAAAAAGCATAGACATTACTTTGCCAACAAAGGTCCATCTAGTCAAAGCTATGGTTTTTCCAGTAGTTATGTATGGATGTGAGAGTTGGACTATAAAGAAAGCTGAGTGCCGAAGAGTTGATGCTTTTGAACTGTGGTGTTAGAGAAGGCTCTTGAGAGTCCCTTGGACTGCAAGGAGATCCAACATGTCAATCCTAAAGGAAATCAATCCTGAATATTCATTGGAAGGACTGTTGCTAAAGCTGAAACTCCAACACTTTGGCCACCTGATGCGAAGAACTGACTCATTGGAAAAGATCCTGATTCTGGGAAAGACTAAAGGCGGCAGGAGAAGGGGACAACAGAGGGTGAGATGGTTGGATGGAATCACCAACTCAATGGACATGAGTTTGACCAAGTTCCGGGAGCTGGTGAAGGACAGGGAAGCCTGGCGTGCTGCAGTCCATAGGGTCGCAAAGAGTCGGACACGACTGAGTGACTGAACTGAGCTCAACCTGGACCACACAAAGTGCTTAGAATAACTTTTTGGCACCCATGTAGACTTAATTATCATATGTGCACATGAAATTGAATACTAGAAGCTTCCTGATTTCTGATATGAAAATGAGTTTCAGATGAATCATTTTCTTGCTACTTTCTTAAGGTAGCTTTATAAATTTCAGCAAGGATTTTTGTTACACAGAAGTTGATAATGAGGATGGATCTTTGGCTTATTTTTTTGCCATTCTATATGAGGTGCAAAAGAAACTTTTTTCAAATAGAGACATGGTTGACACATAAAGTTGTGTAAGTTTAAAGGGTATGGTGTGTTGATTTGATACATTTACATGTTGCAAATTATTACCACAGTAGTGTTAGCTAGCACCTTCATTACATCAATTACCATTCTATTTTTGTGAAAACATTTGAGATCTACTCTGTTAGAAACTTTCAGCCATAGAACACAATATTGTTGACTATAATCACCAGGTTACACACTACATCCTCAGATCTTACTCATTTTCTAAGTTTATATCCTTTGACCAACATCACTCCCATTTCCCTCATCCACCTCATCTCCTGAAAACCACCATTCTACAAGAAACTCTTTTTTTTACATTGAGCAGAATTCCCTGTGCTATACAGTAGGTCCTTGTTGGTTATCCATTTTAAACATAGCAGTGTGTACATGTCACTCCCAAATTCCCTAGCAATTCCTTTCCCCCATCCTTCCCACCTGGTAACCAGAAGTTCATTCTCTGAGTCTGTGAATCTGTTTCTGTTTTGTAGATATTACATTTCACATATCTGTATTACAATCTTATATTAGCTTCAGGTGTACAGAATAGTGATTTGATAGTCTTATGCATTACAAAATGATCACCATGATGAGTCCAATAACCATCTGTCAGCATGCAAAGTTATTACCAAAGTTATTATTATCCATATTCCCTGTGCTGTACATTAAATCCCCATGGTCTATTTATTCCACAAGTGGAAGTGTGTACCTCACCTATTACACTCAGCCCTCTCCTCCCTCCCATCTGGCAACCACCAGATTGGTCTCTGTATCCATGAGTCTGTTTTTGTTTTGTTGTTTTTAAGATTTTACATGTAAATAAAATCATATGGCATTTTCTTTCTCTGTCTGACTTATTTCACATAGCATAACACCCTCTCATTCTAGCCATGTTTCCATTTATGGCTGAGTAGTATTCCATCCGGAGAAGGCGATGGCACCCCACTCCAGTGTTCTTGCCTGGAAAATCCCACGGACGGAGGAGCCTGGTAGGCTGCAGTCCATGAGGTCGCTAAGAGTCGGACATGACTGAGTGACTTCACTTTCACTTTTCACTTTCATGCATTGGAGAAGGCAATGGCAACCCACTCCAGTGTTCTTGCCTGGAGAATCCCAGGGACAGGGGAGCCTGGTAAGAGGCTATCTATTGGGTCACACAGAGTCGGACACAACTGAAGTGACTTAGCAGCAGCAGCAGTATTCCATCCAGAGAAGGCGATGGCACCCCACTCCAGTACTCTTGCCTGGAAAATCCCATGGACGGAGGAGCCTTAGGCTGCATTCCATGGGGTCGCTAGGAATCGGACACGACTGAGTGACTTCACTTTCACTTTTCATGCATTGGAGAAGGAAATGGCAACCCACTCCAGTGTTCTTGCCTGGAGAATCCCAGGGACGGGGGAGCCTGGTGGGCTGCCGTCTACGGGGTTGCACAGCGTCGGACACGACTGAAGTGACTCAGCAGCAGCAGCATTCCACTATATACACGTGGAATAGTACATGTATGTCTACGCCACACCTTTATGCGTTCATCTATCATATCAACGGACTCTCACGTTTTGTTTTTAGATGCATAGGATGAAATTCTCCAGAGCACCATCCTATTTCCTGTGCTAAATACCATGGGTCTTGACAGAAGGAGAAGCTGTTTGTGCATGACTCCCGGAGGGTGTAATATGTCACAGGGTAAGGCCTGCAGTGCACAGTCTTTCATAATAGTGACATGCAAAGTAGGAACTTAAAACAGCCAACAACACATGACTGAACTGGTGGCGTGGACAGCTTCACCGAGCCCACACAAAACCAGCTCCCTATTCCTTGTGCGCTCTCCCAGCGACCTAACGGCTGTTCTTTCTTTGCTGAGCTCAATGCCACGTCTCCCCCTAGATTTACTGGCTTGGCAAAGTTGCAAATTTTATTACGCAAAAGTTGAGAAAGAGGGAGGCTGAGGAGTGCTAAAAACAGTACCCTTTGCTACTGTGTAGCGTCTGTATTTGGGGAGCAGGGTGTTTTATTTATAGCTATCTATTAATACATTAGCAAAAGATACAGAAAGATACACACACACAAAATAGCTTTATCAAGTAGTTTCCAGTGTTCAAGTGCAACATTAAAAACAAAAAGAGCAACAGAAAGCTATTCTACTGGGGGAGAAAAGCCATCTTCTTGACCTCTCTCTCCCTTCCCTTCCCTCTCCTCTCTGAGCTGGACTGTGGCTGCAAAGAGCCTTTGACCTGCTCGGTTCTGGAGAGCTGGGCTGGAGGCTGGGGCCTGGGGAGGGAGGTGGGATCTCCCCTTTTATTACTTTGTCCAGTGACTTCAACCTTCTCCTCTCCTCCTCCCTCCCCAGCCAGCCTTCAGGGGGAGAAGCAGTGGCAGCATCTAGCTTGTAAAACTGGTTTGTTGGGGTTCTTCCTCCCTCCTGCTCTTGCTTCTTGGCAAAATGTTTTGTTGGGCAGCTGCCCTGCAGATAGCTGCCTTCTCTGCACTTGGAAGGGGCTCCCACTTCCTCCTCCAGTAAGCAAGGCGGGAGGACAGACACAGCCATTGCCCCAAGATGCGCAAAGAAAAATGGAAACACACATACACACATTCATGTCCATGTGCATCCTGGAAACTTCAGATTAAAAGAGATGCGGGCTGGATGGGTCTTGGAACCATGGGACCCTCCCGGATCTGAGACCCTGTGCATTGACTTGAACAGAATGTCTGGGGTGCTAGAAGGGGGGCAGAGGCTGCTGCCTACATTTTGTATTTATAATTTAAATAATTCACCCGATGACACAGCCAAGGAGGGGAGGGCGGGCTGTGGGAAGGTGTGTGGGCAGGTGCTTTTTGCTTCCCTTTTCCACCTGATCTCTGGGTGCTGCTGGCACCTGCAAGGGCAGCCTCACCAAAGTAGGGGCGGTTAAGAGATGGGCTTCCTTGCCAGAGGGTATCCCAGGCTGGACCTAGAGAGACTGGGAGGGGCTGGGTGGTAGTTTCTGGGGAGAACAGGTAGGTACTGACTGTGGCCAGTGTTTTGTTAAATTTTGCAGGAGGTTAAAAAAAAAAAAGAATGGGGGTGGGATACATTTCTACTGAGACACACTGCCCAGGGCACCTCTGCCCCCTTGGGGGAAGCTTGGATCCTGTGAATGTGACTCAGGTCTTCTCTGCACTTCTGGGTCCTGCTGGTGGGAGGAGGTGGGAAGATGCTGACCAGAGCTGGCTCCCTGCCAGATGTCAGCCAGTCTGAGGGGAGCTGTGCCCTCCTTGGCCCGCAGGAGGGGCAGAGATCAGCATACAGAGGAGGAGGCAGAGGGGCCAGGCAGAGAACCCTGGGTGGAGGCCTCTCCTGGGGGGGCGGGGAGGGAGGGTTCCTGACTCTCCCCCATCTTCAGCTCTTCGATGGCTGGTTTAGGGGACAGACCTCCTTATGGATCTGATGCTGCTACTGTCACTGTCCCCCCAACTGGGACCTCCAAGGAGGTCTGGGGAGACCGGTGTGCCCAGGCCCACAGCTTAGGTGTGGAGACAAAAATCTGTCCTTGTGATTCTAGGGTAAAGAGGAAGCAGAGACAAGGCGGAGGAGGTGGCTCTGTGGAGTTCTTCTGAGTATCAGAAATGAATCCATGTTCGAACCTCCCCGAGGGTGGGTGTGTGGAGGTGGATTTAGAGTGACACACGATGAGGAAATGGGAGAAGCATCTATTTGAAGGTGTCCCCCGGAGTGAGACAGACAGGTCTTTCTCTGGGGCAGGAAAGATGCCGTAAATTTATCCCAGGGGCCTAACTCAGCCGCACCGAGGACTTTGAGGAAGCCAGGAAATTCTGGGCACCTCAGCTGTCTCACTTGAAAAATGAGGCTAATTGAAAAGGCCAAGCGCCTTGTCTTCACGTTTTCCTTTGCACATGACAGCAGGTTGTCTCCTTCTCGGATAACTGCCCTGTGGGAACCTCAGGGGCTGTGTCATAGTTATGGAGACAGGAAATCGCTTTGAAAACATAAACACATTATGATTAAATGTGAGGTATTATCTGATCCCTTATTCAATGAGGGCATTTCCTCCTTCCCAACACGACCCGCATGGCATGTTCACCTAACCCTGTACAAGGACACCCCTTGGACTTAGGAGCAAAAGCCAAAGGAAAACAAAGATCCAGAAAAGATGTCCCTAGGTAAGCAGTACTAGACTATTCTGAGGGGCAGCCTGCTTGCTGCGTCAGGCGTCAGCCCTTCCCTTCCTAAGCTCCCTCCTCAGGTGGCTGCCTGTCCGTCTGTTAACTTGTTTGGAAGCCGAGGCTGTGCCTTTTTGTCCTAAACATCCGCCCCTGTAGCTCTCCGTCTCCCCCTGGCGTCCCTCTCTGCCTATTTCTTAAGATTGGTGCCCCACCCCCTCCAAGGTGGACGCGAAGAGGGGATACAAAAATAAAAAGTTCATGGGGGTTTCGAATCAGCAATCCTGAAAGGATTGGGTATGTGCCTAAAAGGATTCTTTTTTTATTTTTTAAACTTCCTTTCCTTGCCAATCCTTCTCCGATCTTTCCCACTGTGGACGCAAAGAACTCGAGCCCAGCAGACTCGAGGGGAAGGGGTCAGAAGTCAGAGAAAAGTGTGTGGATCCATCTGCCAAGATAAACTGACCCCGAGTCGGTGGGGAGGGGGGATGGAGGGAGAGAGTCCCCCGGTCTGATCAGCACTAAGGAGTCAGAGAGACATAAAAGGCAAGTGAAGCGAACAACAATTAAAAAAAAAAAAATTCTCCCCGCACACAACAATACAATCTATTTAAACTGGAGCTCATACTTTTCATACCAATGGTATGACTTTTCTGGAGTCCCTCTTCTGATTCTTGAACTCCGGGGCTGGCAGCTTGCAAAGGGGAAGCAGACGGCTGCGCGCCGCACGGGCAGGTTTACCAAAGGTCCCTCTCTAATGGGTATTTTCTTTTTCTTAGCCCTGCCCCTGAATTGTCAGACGGCGTCTGCCTCTGAAGTTAGCAGTGATTTCCTCTAGAGCCCGGCCTTATCTCCGGCTGCACGTTGCCTGGTGGTGACTAATGACACAATAACATTGTCTGGGGGCTGGAATAAAATCGGAGCTGTTTACCCCCACTCTATAGGGGTTCAATATAAAAAGCCGGCCGAGAGCTGTCCAGGTCAGACGCGCTCCTGCCTCCGCGCTGGGACCAGCGCCTCCAGGGTCCGCGCGCCGCCGCCGCCGCGTGCGTCCTGGGACCGCTGGCTCTGCCTCTCTGCAGGGCAGAAACTTCTTTTTTTCTCCCCGTTAAACAGCAATCAGGCCGAAGTACCATTTTGAGATCCGGAGAACCCGAAGCGCTTGGAAAGAACTGAAGCTGATTTTTTTTTTTTTCCTGCGCTTTTTCTTTTTTCCCTTCTAGTTTAGTTTTCAGGGGGAAAGATTTTGAGCCCTTCCTTTAATCCGCTCCCAGGATGGATTATTTCCCCATGATTTTCACTCTGCTGTTTGTGGCTTTCCAAGGAGCTCCAGAAGCAGGTAGGCACGGTGACTTGTAAAATCCTTGAATACTGCAGGTCTTTTTTTTTCCACCTTAATGCTTTTCTTGCTTCTGTTTCTCCCACTGCGTTGTGTGACTGCCACTCAGATATCAAGTGCAGGGGAGTTAGTGCTCAGAGCTGCTGAAGTTTTCTAGCGGGGGAAAATCCTCTGTGGAAGACCATTGCTCCTCCAGCGTTAAAGTGACATGATTATTATTGCCTAGTGTGTTTCTTGGCTTTTAAAAATATGACTTAAAGACAAGATGTAATTTAGCTAAATATGTGTTTGCAATCTTTCTGTTCATACAGGCAAAAGGACGTATAGGTATTTATATCTTATTCAAATACTGTTTTAATAGTGTGCTAATGTGTAAAATATTCATACTTTTCAACTCGAAGCCAAGGAATTTTATTCAAATCATTCAAGCAGTGAATGCACACTAAAATCACCCGCAGAACAGTCTGGGGAAAAAAACCCCCAGGCGGTTTCAGGGCGAAGCAGATGTTTTCTTTAAAATTTGTCATTATTGACTTTGGGTTTCTTTTGGCAGGTTTTTGGCACTCACAACAGTGTGAGTTCCATTTCCAGTGTTATTCACCTGTCCTGGGAGGGGAGCTAGAATAAATCTTGGCTACCGAGGGATTTAGATAGTGTGTGAGCATCTGCCCGTTTCTCTCTTTCTAGGGTCAATGCACTTTTTTGTCTTTTCATGACCCCTGACTGAAGAGAAAAGGATGTCAAGGGAATGAAAATCCTGGAATGTGTCTGATGGTTTGAAATGTACAAAATTGGGCAGATAAGCTGCAGGGCTAACTTAGTAAGAGGAGGCAAGGCTGCCATGAGGAATGGGAGCTGGTAGATCCCACGCACACCCTCCTGCTCCCGGGATTCAGAATCCAAAGCCCACAGAACCTTGTCTGGGTTCCGAGAGCGTCTGCTTGGTGATCCCTTCAGCCCGGGGTTCGCCTGTTTAGCTGACTTCTCTCTTTCCAATCACCTCCCTGAAGCTCTGGATTTCCACCTAAGTTCTAGATGTGCCTCTTTTCTGATCTATTCCCTGCCTTAACACAAGGTGGGAAGCGGTGGGTCCTGAATGGAAGGTCATCCCGCCTGGGGAAGTGGCTTGGAGTCTAGGCAAAGACAGTATGACTTACTTACTCAGATTGTTTTGGTCATCAGCCCATTTCAAGCCACAGTGGGCTGCGCTCGGTTCCATGTAGAAGCCAACCTAAATGTCTTATAAGCAGTGTTTCTAAGTATTTCCTTGAAGGCTGTGTCCTTCGTGGGGCTGGTAAGTTCCTTTTCAGGTAGCTGTTTCCCCTGCACTTGTTTAATCTCTCTGAAGGCAGATAAGCCAGTGGCGACACAGGTGAAGTCATGTTAAGGAGGGGGGAAAAATAATCATCCTTTCTCCTCTGTGTTTCTTGCTGGAGGCTGGTGCTGTGCTTCATCTGCTTTTACCTGTTCTGCTGGGTCTGGAATCCAGGTTGTGGCCCGTGTGCCTCCGGGCCTCGGAGCAGACACCTCCCTCTGACCTGCTGTATCTCTCTCCCCAGCGGTCCTGGGCACCGAGCTCAGCGCAGGAGCAGAGAGTGGCCGGGAGAAGCCGGCCCCCGCCACGCCCTGGAGGCCCCGCCGGTCCAAGCGCTGCTCCTGCTCTTCCCTGATGGATAAAGAATGTGTCTACTTCTGCCACCTGGACATCATCTGGGTCAACACTCCAGAGTGAGTCTCTAGAGGGCATCCTTACTCTAGTCTTTCTCCCCTCTGGCTCCACGGGAGACCGGAGTCCAGTCTCTCTGATCACTGGCTGGCGTGGCCTCTGAAGGTGGCACTGCTGACCACAGGAAAGTGCCCCTGTGGGCAAAACACCCCTCCTGAGGGTGTCTCGCATCTCGGGGGTTGGGGAGAAAACCTTTGTATCGGGCCAAGAGGTGAACGTTCTCGAATTCCCTGGGTTTAAAGAAGCCACTGCTGAGGTCATCTGTGGGCTTCTCATGGGAGCCTAGAGACTTAAGAGGCAGAAGTGATGACAGCAACTTACAGGCTGTCTCCTCATGTTACTTTTGGAAAAAACTGAGACCCAGATTGTTGAAGTCATTTGCAAGGTTGAGTTTGTGCAGAGTGAGACCTGGAACTTGAGTGTCCCGACTCCTTTGTCCTTGCCCTTTGGAAAAGCCTATTTCAAGACAGCAGCAAGAACACCGTGATCAGATTTCTCTTCTACCTCCAGAGTGAAGAGGGCAGTTTCTCCCCTTACTCCCTGCAAAGTAATTCATTCATCAGAAAGAACTGTAAACAAAAGCACACTGATTGTACCTGCAGAGTCCCGTTATAGCGAGGACGACCAAAATCCAAACAAAATCAAATCAAACCAAACAAAAGCCATGGCAAGCCTAATATTTAGTAAGGTGATACTTCCAAGGGGAGGACTTTACTCCTTGGGTGAGAATCACAATGAGCGCATTGGAAATTACTGGAGAGCCTTCTGGCAAAGAGTCCTGCTATAGCCACATGATAATCACCAAAATCACCAGAGGAGTGCAGATGCGGTGTGAACGGCGCTCTGGTAGTGTGTCTCCTCTAGCCTCCCTGGGGCTCCTTTTAGTATATCCGTGTACCACTTGAGTTGAAAATCGGTTTTCAAAATGTTGTGAGTCATGCTTTTGCATGGAAGTCCCCCGCCTTCCAAGAGCTGTTAACTAAGTAGAGAGAAAAGGAAGAAAATATGAAACAGATAGCAAAGCAGAAATGTCATAGTTTGGCCAAAAAACAAGGCTGCTGTGTCAGGAAGAAACTGAACCGTGTACAGAGTTGACATGGAATGTCATTGACTTAGAGAAAGTGATTTTCTCCCGGTTGGGTCCAAACCCTCAGGGCCATTGATGGGCACTGTTACCGCCTTTGACTCTGTTTCACTACCAAATGCTGTGGCATGCTCCCCTTCTGTCTTAATGGAAGGAGGTTGCCCCACAAGAACGCAGCCTTTGGAGAGGATTAATTATGCTCATATCTTCTGTTTCTCTCTTTCCATAATAGGCACGTTGTTCCATATGGACTTGGAAGCCCTTCTAGGTCCAAGCGCTCCTTAAAGGACTTCTTTTCTACAAAGGCGGCAGTCCACAGGAAGAGATGCCAGTGTGCTAGCCAGACAGACAAGAAATGCTGGAATTTTTGCCAAGCAGGAAAAGAACTCAGGTGAGTAGAAACGCCTTTGTTTTTGATCAGCTTTTTGGCCTCCTGACCTTCTTCCTCTTGTGATGCTGTCTTCTTGTTTTGAAGAAAGCAACAGAGACGCTGAGAACAACCAGCATTCCTATTGCTGAAATGTCCTCCCTACCTGTATTTTGACAGGGACCAAGACTCCATGGAGAAAGCCTGGAACAGCCAAAAGAGAGGAGAAGACTGTTCTAAGCTCGGAGAGAAGTGTCTTCATCAGCAGCTCATGGCCAGAAGGAAAACAAGAAGGTAAGAGATTCCTATGAACAGCTGGTCCCCTTCACCTAAAAACAGTCTCCAGTCATTCTTACCTCTGTGGGGGAAAGGCTTAGAAAATATAAAGGGAAGGGAGGAAAGGGGAATATCTGTGTTCTTTAGATTTAAAAGAGCCAAAGAATCCTTCTCAAAAGTTTTTTGGATGTAATGGAAACTAACTGAAAAATAATAATAATTTCCGAGTCAGTTCAGAAACAGTGGTTTACGTAATGCAGTCTGCTGCCCTTTAGCACACACACCACTCATCCAAACAAAAGTCTATTTAGGGACACCTCTGTCAGTTGGTCACATCTAGTTTTTGCATCTCTGAGTCAATATATTTACAGCTTTCCTTGAGAAATTAAAAATCATTTCAGGGAAATTTTTTTTTTAAATCATGTATAATCAAATTCTTCAAAAACATAGCAGTTATTCAAATGGCCAAAGGGATAATAAAGTCATTAAGTAGGGTTGGTGAGAGTTAGAACATGTCATTTTTCAGGTTTATTTATTTACATTTTTAATAGGGAAATGCATTCGATGGAGACCCAATGTCATTCTCAACAGCTTTCTTATTTTTTAATCAGTCATGAGCTGGGATCTGGATTAGCAACACCCCAGGGTTGCTCTGAGGGGCTCTATAGTGATAAACCTTCCGCAACCTAAGCATCTTGAAGTTCACAGACTACGGGAGGAATCCTGCTTTCAGATCTGTCCTATCGTCTACGATTCCCTCTCGTGGTCCAAGGCATTTTTTTTTTCCTAGAAATCCAGTGGCAAGAAGTTCTAGGATCCAAGTGTTCTGAGCACGTGCCAGGAGGTCATGGACGACTTCTGAGTTGTTTACTACTGTCTGGGGCCGTGCTCAGCGCTTCCCATGTGACCTTGAAGTCTCCATATTTATGAACTCAGGACACTAGTGGTCCTCCAGGCTTCCCTGAGAGCTCAGCTGGTAAAGAATCTACCTGCCATGCAGGAGACCCGGGTTCGATTCCTGGGTTGGGGAGATCCCCCGGAGAAGGGATAGGCTGCGTACTCCAGTGTTCTTGGGCTTCTCTGGTGGCTCAGATGGTAAAGAATCCACCTGCAGTGTGGGAGATCTGGGTTCAGTCCCTGGGTTGGGATGATCCCTTAGAGGAGGGCATGACTACCTGCTCCAGTATTCTTGCCTGGAGAATCCCCATGGACAGAGGAGCCTGGAGGGCTACAGTCCGTGGGGTTGCAAAGAGCTGGACACAACTGAGCACGGCACAGTGCTTCTCCAGATGGCGAGATTATGTAAACCACCGTTTCTGAACTGACTTGGAAATTATTATTTTTTTCTATTAGTTTCCATTACATCAACTATTAAGTCAATGTTACTGCTCTTCCCACCCAAAGAAAACATTAAACCTGCAAAAACGATAGTTTTTAATTGCCATAAGACGTTTGCTTTGGGTCCTGCCTGTAGGCCTTCTCATTTTGAATTCCTTTCCCCCTCAAAGCCCGCTTCAATTCCTTATGTGATTGAGAATTTTAAACCTTTGCTGAGTAAGTGTCTCCATACAAGCCCACCAAAGTTGGAACAGTGCTTGGAATAGGGCTAAAAAAGAGAAGAAAGTATCTCTAGTCCACCTTAAAATCGTGCTTTAAAATCTCTTTAATTCCCAGCCCCTGTAGATATGACCGCATCACCCCTCTCCTTGCTCACCGAACCCTGCCTCACCCTAGGCACCAGAGGCAGTTTATTTTCATTTGAGGTTAGTAGAGAAGCACGCGGTCGTGGTTGAGGGTGAAAGTTGAGGATCCAGATTTAGATTTGTTTGTGCCAGATTCTAATTTTAGATGTTTCTTTTGCCCAAGAATAATTTTTTCTAAAAAAAAAAAAAAAATTGTTTTCTCTTGTCTGGTTTTAATAGGTTGGAGGCCATCAGCAACAGCATCAAAACATCTTTTCTTGTTGCCAAGCTGAAAGCCCAGCTCTACAGAGATAAGAAAGTGATCTACAACCGTGCTCACTGAGGGCAGGTTTTTGGGGCCTGTCTGAAGCTCCTCATCCGCGGAGAGCCCTAGGCCTGACTCTGTGCTGCCCACGGGGCTGGGATCGAGGCAAACGCGTCCTGCCTGGTCAGACGATTTCTTGTTCCAGACTGGCAGGGGACCAGCGCCCTGGGTGCAAGTATTCCAGGAAAGGTTAAGGAGTGCCCCCAGCCAGTCTTCATTTGTCTCCATCCAAGCTGACTGTTTTCATCCGCCTCTCCTCCATGGGGGTGGCAGTGGGCCCCGCAAAGAAGGCAAAGAGACCCAGTGACCTGCAAACGGACTCCTCCTCCCGCAGGAGAAGAGGAGATTCCACTTGTGGGCGGAGTTCCCGAGAGGGTCCGAAGGGAGTGTAGGTGTCTCACTCAGGCGCCTGGCACATTTCAGGGAGAAACGCCAAAGCCCCGAGAAGATTTTTCTAAGGAATGCACAAATTGAAAACACTCGAAGGACAAACACTCGAGTAAAAAAGAAAAAAAAAGACTTGTTTTTCTAATTCGTAAAATGCAAAACTGAAAAGAACTGTTACTACTGAAAATCAGGATGAGTTTCATGCATAGGAGACTACCTCATCTGCACTGCACTCTGACAAAGCGTTTCCGCCTTTAATTATTGCCTCCCCAAACTCTTCCCCCGCAAAAAAACCCCATCCCAATTCCTGGCCTCGTGGAAGTCTGTCTAACGCATCAATAGTAGATATAATGTTTTCACGGTCGTCTACTAGCTCTGTTCCCTAAGGAAAAACGAAAAGATCAATTGAATCAGGAGTTTCCCTTACTTACCTTGATTTTTGGAAACACAATGGTATAGGGTTGTTGTGGAGAGATATTGAAGGGTAAACATTGGTGATGCTTTAAAGCAGTAAAATTATTTTCCTTTATTGGCTCATGGAAGAGGTTGGATTACATTTTGATGTACTTATATTTTTATAGATATTTATATTCAAACAGTTTATTCCTTATATTTACCATGTTAAATATACGTTTGGGCAGGCCATATTGGTCTATGTATTTTTTTAAATGTATTTCTGAATGAAATTGAAAAAATGCTTTGTTTTGCCTGTCAAGGTAATGACCTTAGAAAATAAATATTTTTTTCCCTACTGTACTGATTCTGAATCGTCTCTGAAATTTCTGAGAGGTGAGCCACAGTGGTAAGATTCAAAAAGGGGAATGATTAAAGATGTCTTCTTGGAAAGGTGACAATCAGAAGAAAAAAGGATCTTAGCTAACAACAACAAGAATTTGATTTATATCTTAAAAATTGCTTTTAGATTGCATTTGTGAAACTGCTCAGTCATGTCCGACTCTTTGCGACCCCATGGACTGTAGCCTACCAGGCTCCTCCGTCCATGGAATTTTCCAGGCAAGAGTACTGAGTTGCCATTGCATTTAGCTAAACACAAAACAAAAATTCAGCTCTCACACCTCTGTCTTTTCCTGCATATCTACTCTCTGCTTCCTCGCACCTGCAGACTCTCCAGGGACTTCATCCATTAACTTGGCTTGGCCGGTTAGGATCCAACAGTTTAAGCTGATGGTGTGGTGAGAGGTGCTTTCTCCATGTTAATAAACTAAAGGAAGTGATGGCAAGGCCGCTTCCCTGAAGGTACCTAATTACATGCATTCCACACTAGAGTTGCTTTGAGAAAATGGCCCACTCAGAGCGAGTCAGGGCTCCCAGTGGCTTTTTTATTTGCTCGGATTAAGAAGTTTGTTTATTGAGGAACACCAAGTACTTTTGCTCTTTCCCGGTAGCCCAGTGCTGGACACACGCCCATGGAGGCAGAGATGCCAAATGCTGATTCTGGGTCCCTCCTGCTTCTCATCCCCTCCCTTCTCTCCAATTTGCATCGGCTGACCTGCCAACCCAGTGGGGAGAATAGCTTTGCAGATGCTTATTGCCCACAGAAGCCCATATGAGCTTGATCTGCTTCTGAGAATCTTCACTGCTTTTCTCTAACAGGGTCTGAAAGAATACCCATGTTGGTGTTTGCTGGTTTAGGCGCTTAGTCGTATCCTACGCTTTTGCAACCCCATGGCCTGTAGCCCACCAGGCTCCTCTGTCCATGGCGTTTCCCAGGCAAGGATGTTGAAGTGGGTTGCCATTTCCTCCTCCAGGGGATATTTCTGACCCAGAGATCAAACTCGAGTCTCCTGCTTGGAAGGCAGATTCTTTACCATTGAGTCACCTGGGAAGCCCGAAAGAATGCCTGGTTTTTCCTCAAATAGCAGCTCACGGGGGTTACTATTCTCCAACAGTGACACATTTGAAGGATGTTCAGTAACAGTCTTCAGGTAGGTACCCTGGGCAGGGTTTCCATCTTTACAGGCATTGGTTTTCATCTTTCACTGTTTTGATTTTAGGAGACAGTCCAGTGTCTTTGGGACTCTCTAGATGGCTCAGTGGTAAAGAATCTGCCTGTGATGCAGGAGACACGGGTCCGATCCCTGGGTTGGGAACATACACTGGAGAACAAATGAGAAGGACAGAAGAGCCTAGCGGGCTACAGTCCATGAGGTCACTAAGAGCAGGACACGACTGAGCACACACGCGTGCACCAATGTCTTTGGGGGGATTGCTTATCGAGCTCACTTCATGTAGCACACTGTTTCTCGGTGTGCAGCTCTCAAGAGGATAGTGAAGTTTTGCCCATACTGACAAGGGCCTTGGCCTGAAGTTAGCCCCCGCTCAATCCTGAACGGCTCTTCCATTCCCTGGAGTCGTGAATTTCCTCATCTGTGAGCTGAAGAAGACGAGGAACTCCTCCAACAGCCGTGAGAGTGAGCCTGAGATCCTGCAACAGCCGTGAGAGAGAGCCTGAGATCACACGAAGTGGAGCTGATGGGCTGCAGTGAGGAGCCAAGCTCGGAGGACCTGGATCTGAGATATTTAAGAGGGAGTTGCTGTGGGAAGAAGCCACTGAGCAAAAGTATAACACAGGAAGCAGTGGAGATAAGATTTTCTTTTTCTTTCTTTCTTAAAAAAAATTATTATTCAGACTCTTAAATCCTCTTCCTCCATGCTTCCTGCCTCAGCAACCAGCAAGAAAATTAAAAAAAAAAAAAAGCATGAAGCAGTGCTCTTAGGGCATGAGAGTCAGTAGTAAAATAAACTGGAATGTTCTTAGGAAGTCAGTATTTTTGGAATATGTAGAGGAAAGAGTGAATGTGACTTAAGGACTGTGCCAGCTCGAGGGCTGAAAACTCATGGCGTGGTCGGTCACGACTCTTGCTGTTTTTCAGTAAAAGCATGAGTTCTAGAAGCCCACTTAAGATTTCTGTCTTCATGATCAGGAGCAGGCAGAGCTTCGATCTCAGGGCTCCAAAGACCAGAGGGTCCTGGTGGGGAGAAGTGGTCTTTGGTGAAGTGCGAGGCACTTGCTATCACACTTCATTCTCACTCCAGGGATGGGCTTCTCGTCTGCCGGAAACCACTGCCCTTTCTCCTGCCTGTGCTTCCCTGAGATGCTCAAGCTATTAGATTAACTAACTAGAGTTTTCACAACCACCAGTATCATACTAAGCAGGAGTTCTCTCAGGAAAGGAAGAGCAATCTTTGGTTTTACCGGATGAAAAAGCCGAGGCTTACAGAGGGAAGTGACTTACCCAAGGTCACACAGCAGGCACCTCTGGAGCCTGAGACCTTGAGCAGGGCTGTTTCACTCAGAGATGATTGGAGGTCCATGGAGACAGAGGCTCAAGCAAACCTTATGAGAGGGATCTAGACGGTGAAGCAAAGTCACTCTTCGTAGAAGCTGTGCCTTCCAGCCTCCCTGGCAAGGGCTGCCAGACCCACTCTTCTTAGTGCTCTCTCGGGAGCATCACTCACGAACATTTCCGTTGGATATTTGTTCACTGCTTCATCTTCATGACACCCATGCACAGAAGGCAGAAAATCACTATAATTTACTGTGTCTGCCTTCAAATCCGGTGCCCCGAGGGCTTCACTGACAACTTCTAGAAGAAGATCCAACACTCGGGAAGAGAGTGCAATGGTGAATGTGGTGGCAGAGGCGGTGGTGTTTCTTCAAGCCCTGGGGGATGGTCAGAGAAAGATCTAGGGCTGGTGCCATTGGATAATGAGAAGAGAAGGGCCTCAGCCGCGGGGGTCCCTGACTGAGGCAAGTGATGCGTTCCCAGCCTGACAGGCGGCGTGCTCTGGGAGGCAGCCCATCGGGACTCTGATATGCCAAGTCTTCTTCTTCCTGCAGCTCATTTTCCTCTTTTATATTCTGAGTCATTCCAAGCCTCCACCCGAAACTGCTGTGGAAGTGTCCAGGGATGAAATGAACAATCATTGGCATGGCAAGGGCACTGACCGATTGGAACGGACCAGGACAGAGTCATGGGGTGGTTCTGTGGCTCCACCAGGTTCCTGATGGTCTCCAGTTAGGCCAGATGTTAAGCCTCCAAGTGTGGAGAAGTCCAGAAGTCTGGGGAAGCCAAAGGGAGCCAGGATGGAATTTCTAGACTTCTTGCTCTATGGCTATTTACCAGGTTTTATGAAGCTAACTATCTCAGCCACAGCCAAGAAACTTCCTAAATGGAAGCAACCTAAATGTCCATCAACAGATGAATGGATAAAGATGTTGTGGTATGTATATACAATGGAATATTACTCAGCCATTAAAAAGAATGAAATAATGGGGTATATAGCAATATGGATGGACCCGGAGATTGTCATGTTAAGTGAAGCAAATCAGACAAAGATAAACATTGTATGCTATCACTTAGATGCAGAATCTGAAACATTGATACAAATGAACTTGTTTACCAAACAGAAACAGATCCACAGACTTAGAGAATGAACTAAGGTGGAAAGGTGTTGGGGGGGTGGAGAAGGATAGACTGGGAATCTGGGATGAACATGGACACACAGCTATATTTAAAATAGATAACCAGGGAAGTCCCCAAGTGGTGAAGTGATTAGGATTCCCTGCTTCCAGTACAAGGGGCACAGGTTTGATCCCTGGTCAGGAACTTGCTCCATCATCATCCCTCTGGGTCAGCCTTTCACTCCCCATGCCCGCCTCACTCATACACTGATCTTCTTTGGTATAAATGGAAATAATTGAAGGTATTCTTGGTCTCCTTGGAGGTTTTTAGCAGGACAGTTTGATGGTGGTCAAAACTGAGGTTTGCCTCAGACCAGAACTTGCTAGGGTCCTTGATCTACCAGAACTTCTAGCGTCTTGTACTGGAAGCATGGAGTTCTAATCACTTCACCACTAGGGAAGTCCCCTGGTTATCTATTTCAAATATAGCCGTGTGGACACGTTCATCCCAGATTCCCAGTCTATTTCCCCCTCCCACCTTTCTTGCTTTCAATCTCTAAGTCTGTGGATCTGTTTCTGTTTGGTAAACAAGCTCATCTGTATCATTATTTCAGATTCCACACCTAAGTGACAGTATACGATATTTGTCTTTGTCTGACTTGGCACAGGATTGTCAAGAAGGAGCTGCTTATAAGATTGGGTCTTGGCCTCTTGGATTAAATTTGGGCCCAGAAAGGTAGCCAGATAATTTCTCATTAAATCTGAGACACTTCAAACGGTGCTTGGTGATGCTGTTAGTAATGATCACAGCCCGTCATGGGCAAACTGGTCACCCTAAAACAGGAGAAGCCTTGAAGGAGGTTAGAATTTCAGTTCCACCTTGATCTCTTAGAGACGACCTGGACCTTGGCCCTATTTAAGTAGACTTGATGTCTGTATCTCTTTATCTTCAGACCAGGCAGAGAACTTTCACCTTCTCTGGTGCCTCCAACCTTGAGCATAGGTTTTTGGTCATAATATATCAATGAATTAATAAATGTACAGATGGGTGACAGGGTTCAGTAAGAGCAAGGCAAAGGTGATAATGAAACTTCAGAAGATTTATAAGACCCACTTATAGGGATCTCTGGAGAGTTTGTGTGGCTAAAATATTCTTTTATTCAGGCTCCACTTTAGTGACAATTGTCCCAGTTTGGGTGAGTCTTTCTATTTCTTTGTACTCCAGTTCACCCCGATATTACCACTATAATAACAATCTCCCCCCTATGCTTCAAGTCACAATTGCCATGGATACACAGCTAGAAAGAACTTAAAAAGTAATTTATGTTATCTCCCCATCTCAAAAAATCTCCCATTGCCACTCTCTCTCTGCTTCATAGAGTACAAAACGTTATCTACTGACAGTGTGTAAGAAGGGCCAGATAGAAAGACAGGTTAGAAAGCAGTGTTATAATTCCTGAGTTCTTCATTCTTTATCATAAATATTTTCAAACATAGCCCACATGTGAGAGAAGAGTATAATAAAGCCATCATACGCATCATGCAGTTTAACAGTTGTCAAACATTTTTTTCTTTTTTTAAAGAGCCACTTATTTATTTTTGGCCGTGCTGGGTCTTTGCTGCTGTGCTCAGGCTTTCTCTAGTTGCAGTGAGCAGGGGCTAATCTTCCTGCAGCATGTGGGCGTCTCTTTGTGGTGGGTTCTCTGGCTGCAGGGCACCGGCTCTAGGGCTTCAGTAGTTGAAGCACTGAGGTTCAGTAGCTGTGGCTTTGTCTCTCCACAGCATGTGGTATCTTCCTGGATCAGGGATCAAACCCATGTCCCCTCCATTAGCAGGCAAATTCTTAACCACTGGGCCACCAGGGAAGTCCCAGTTGTCAAAATTTGACTGATACAGTTTCACCTCTACTAACGCTCTGCCCTGCCTTCCTGGATGACTTTGAAGCAAACCCAAGTATCATTGCCATCTCATCTGTAAATATTTCAACAAGGATATAGTGAGTTGAGGGTATAGATAGGCTTTGTTCAACCAAGTCAAATGTGAAACAGCCAATTGGGTATGTAGGTCTGGAACTGAGAGGGAATGGACATTACATGTTCCCAGACCTCAGGGGACCCATCAAGACAAAGGTAGCAAATGTGTGTAATGGCTAATGTTTATGCTGCTGCGTCACTTCAGTCGTGTCCGACTCTGTGTGACCCCATAGATGGAAGCCCACTAGGCTCCCCCATCCCTGGGATTCTCCAGGCAAGAACACTGGAGTGGGTTGCCATTTCCTTCTCCAATGTGTGAAAGTGAAAAGTGAAAGTGAAGTCGCTCAGTCGTGTCTGACCCTTAGCGACCCCACGGACTGCAGCCTACCAGGCTCCTCCATCCATGGGATTTTCTAGGCAATAGTACTGGAGTGGCTTGCCATGGCTTGCTAATGTTTATACAGCATGCCAAATTCTCTTCTGAGAGGTGTGCAGGCATCAACTCATTTCCTTCTTACTATCAGAGAATGAGGCAGGCACTTTCATTTGCTCTACTTTATGGATGAGGAAACTCAGGGACAGATTAAGTAGCAAGCTGTCCAAGGTCAGACAGCTAATTGAGAGGCAGCGCTTGGTATGAGCCACATAAACCAGTTCACTATGCTTTGTGACTAAGAAGAATTCGGCAATAAAGGCTGTGCTGTGGGTGAACAAGTCCTAGGTTGATGGAAAATTGACAGTGATGTACTCCTCCTGGGGGGGAAGACAGAAAGCGTGTAGGTTTCTGGGAAAAGACTAGGAGGCTGGGCCTTGAGCCCTTGCCCAAGAAAGCACTCCAGAGTTTTATAACCCAATCAAAAGTATGGAAGAGTCTCAATAAAATACTTCATCTATGGAGGACTTGATAAGAAGAAGGTACCCTAATGTGCTCGTGTGGTTGATTCATCAGAAAGGTAAGTAAGCAGGTATTTATCGAGAGGTAACATATCCTACTAAAATTCAGAAAGGATACTGAATTCAATGATACTAAAAATCTTCCAGCATCACGACCACATTAAGAAAATAAAAATTCTATCTTCCTAAGTGATGTTGCTTCTTCTGCTAAATTATCCTGCCAAAATCCAGAAAGGATAAGTAATTCAGTGATATTGAAAACCTTTAAAGAATATAACAACAATACATGGGACTGCAATATCTTAATTTCAAGTGGCATCAACTGGATTTGAAATCTGGGGACATGCTTTTAACAATAAAAATAGATTCACTTGAATACATTTCAACTAAATTTGGAAAATGTAACTAGATTTGTGGTTAATAAGATGAAATGACTCCACTAGAAGTCTCTGCTGCTGCTGCTGCTGCTAAGTCACTTCAGTCGTGTCCGACTCTTTGCGACCCCACAGACGGCAGCCCACCAGGCTCCCCTGTCCCTGGGATTCTCCAGGCAATAACACTGGAGTGGGTTGCCATTTCCTTCTCCAAAGAAGTCTCTATACTTAACCAAAAGTGGAATTTATTGTATAGCGCAAGTGTTCTGCTAATTTCCTATTGTCTGTCACATGGTCAAAAATGTCCTTTCACGGAGTTGAGAATTCCCACTTGATCTATGGGTAGGGATTGCTTAACTCCCTGTCAACTTAAATGTCTTCTGGAAGAATTTGTTACAATACCATTAGCAATCACCTTGTCGAGGATGTTGGTTACCGGTTTGTTTCCCCCCATAATCGGTTCAAACCAGTCAATCATAAAGGAAATCAACCCTGAACATTCATTGGAAAAACTGTTGCTAAACCTGAAGCTCCAATATTCTGGCTACCTGATCCTAAGAGCCAATGCATTGGAAAAGATCCTGATGCTGGGAAAGATTGAAGGCAAAAGGAGAAGGGAACGGCGGAGGATGAGATGATTAGATACCATCACTGACTCAATGGATATGAATTTGAGCAAAACTCTGAGAGATACTGGAGGACAGAAGAGCCTTGTGTGCTGCAGTCCATGGGGTCACAAAGAGTCGGACACAAATTAGTGACTAAAGAACAGCAACAATAATCGGCTCATTTTGCTCTGATCAAATGGCCATTGATGGGGCCCCTCAGTTTGGTGAAAGATACGGTGCACAAGACAATTAAGGAGATAATTCTACGCAGGCTACTACAACAAGGACAGTGTTCTTTAAGAGAGAATGTTTCAAGAAAAGGAAGGAAGCTTGGGATTTTATCGAAGCAGGTAAGCAAGGAAGCTGTCCTTGAGTCTTATGGGAGTCATGAGATAGAAATGGTCTTCTCTGAACTGTAGAGAAGGGGTGTAGGGGAATATGAGAGATGCAGTGCCGTTTGAGGTTAGCTATGTCTCAGAACCCTGGAGGGGGACTTCTTATGCTTTGGGAACACAGGGCTCAGATCAAGTTCAACATTGTTCCCCTTTTTGTTCAGGAAGAACAAGCGTCTTCACTGAGCAACCAGATAATAATCCCAAACCTTCTGAGTGAAGTGAAGCAAGATCTCAGAGTTTCTCAAGGTGACTTCATGCTGCTACTGTAAAAGCAGCTGAACTGTACAAAAGTGATGACAAAGGTCTGTGGCTTTAGAGTCCTGAAGATCAGACTCCTTAAAAAAAAATGGATGCCAGACACACAAAAAAGGGAAATGTTAATGTAACAAATTGTATTAATCAGCCCAGTGGATTCCAGAAGGTCAGTGGAGGAATATCTTCCAGGTATGCAGTACTGTTAAGTGAATTTCTTGGAACTCTTGAACTGGGATGTTGATGGTTTTGGTCCTGGCATGTATAGGGCATGCCTGGACCCTTGAATTCCACTAAGTTTGCTGGGTGGTCCAGACAGTGCCTTTTCCAGGGGGAAGTCAGACCTGTGAATGGTCTTATATGACGGTCAATCCTTCAAAGTTCACATCAGGCCATTGGGCTTTTAGTTCATAGTGTTTCTGCAAGTCCTAGGGAAACGTGCCATAGGGACTTCGGGTAATGTGCCCTTAGTTCTCAGTGACTCTGCATTAGGCATCAGAGAGAAAAACTGAAAATATTAGTTTAAAAGATTATAGTCAGACCTTGAAGGAAATTTGAAGGATCAAAAATCTGATAAGGGTTGACTATTGGGGCCAGTAACAGGAGTCAGTCCAATTTACAGTCAGGAAACCAAACTGATTTTTCCAGAGTTGGGGAGAAAGTCAACTAACTATCCACCAGGCAAGGTAGAGTTTGCATCCACATCAGTTATCCAAATTTGAAAAGCGATCTAAAATATCTACAAAGCAATGAACAGAGCTAGAATCTGATATCCTGGAAGGTTATGCTATATAACAGACAGTTTTCCATTAAAAAAGAAAATTTCCCTACAGTCACCATACTTTTGATGAAAGAGAAATCCAAAGAAAGATTATTCTTGATGGCCAAATCAGGCTAGTCTCATTAAATTTGGCATACATATTTAGATAGGCATAGCAAGAGTGGTGATGTATCATGCAGGCCATTTTAAGTTGCTTTCTGGACTGTTTTGTAGGAATTTCAGATGGGACTTTTAAGAAAAGTCTTTTGAAGTTAGAGGGTCAAGTCAAGAACTTGCTACCAGGCTTTACCTGGAGTAGCTATAAATTTGGACAAATTCCTCTCTTCCTCAGGTCTCCCCAGTATCCTGAGATTCCTGGGTCTGCCATGAAGAGACCTTCTTACTCACCTATGAGGCTGGAAATCTGTAAGCCAGTATCAGACCTATTTGCCCATGAGGGCCTTGTGAATAATGTTTCATAAAGCCACCCTTCATTCCTTGAAAGTATCTGGTCATATCTGATTTAATGAGTCAAATAGGACACTCCAGGTAAGACCTTGGTTGCATACTTTAAGGTTTAAATTATGTCACAGTAACAAGGAGACATTCATCTTAAACCTATGCACATAAATTGTCATAGGAATAAAAATACTTAGCAAGATTTTTCTGAATTCTCGAAGAATCCAGCAGGGAAAACACATCATGGACAAATGTTTCATTTCAGTTTGCGAAAGTCTACTCAATTACCATGAGTTATAGAAAGCTTAAGAGGAAAAAGAAAGGCTTTCCATACATATATATATAAAATAGAGTTATTAGAATGACCATATTCCAAACAAAAAACACAGCCTTTCCTCATCAGTTCATTCAGCATTATGTAATTCAATCTTATTCTGCTCAGTCTGGAGTTAGCAGTGTCATAATCCAACTGTTTCTCAACTAGAGTCTAGCAATCCTGATTCATTCCACTGGTATGATCTCCAAGTTGTTAAGCAACACCATTGGAGCTCTGGACCCAAAAGCACTTGACTTAGTCCTTTTCATGGGTTGCTGTTGTTCAGTCGTAAATCGTGTCCAGCTCTTTGCGACCCCGCTGACCGCAGCACACCAGGCTCCCCTGTCCTCCACGATCTTCCAGAGTTTGCTCAGACTCGTGGTCTTTGAGTCTGTGATGCTATCTACCCACTTCATTCTCTGCTGCTCACTTCTCCTCTTGCCTTCCATCTTGCCCAGCATCAGGAGCTTTCCCAATGCATTGGCTCTTCGCATCATGTAGCGAAAGTATTGGAGCTTCAGCATCAGTCCTTCCAATGAATATTCAGGACTGATTTCCTTTAGGATTGACTGGTTGGGTCTCCTTGCCATCCAAGGGACTCTCAAGAGTCTTCTCCAGCATCACAATTCGAAAGCATCAGTTCTTCAGTGCTCAGCCTTCTCTATGGTCGTCTAACTCTCACTTCCATATAGGACTATTGGAAAAACCATATCTTTGACTTTATGAACCTTTGCTGGCAAAGTGGAATCACTATGGGATTACAGAGTTTAAAAACAAACCAAAAAATTACCTACATATGGTAACAGATAAAATCTCTGTGGTTAACTTATTACTGATTAATTGAATTTAAAAAAAATTTTATATTGGAGTACAATTGATTAACAATGTTGTGTTAGTTTCGGGTATTCAGCAAAGTGATTCAATTATACATGTATATGTATCTGTTCTTTTTCAAATTCTTTCATGGAGATCATTACAGAGCAGAGTTCCCTGTGCTATATGTAGGTTGCTGCTGGTTATCTATTTTAAATACAGCAGTCTTGCACATGTCAGTTCCAATGTCCCAATCTGTCACCCCAATCCTTCCCCGTGGTAACCATGAGTTCCCTAAGTCTGTTAGTCTGTTTCTGCTTTGTAAATAATTCCATATTTTAGATTCCGCATTTAAGTGATATCATATGATATTTGTCTTTCTCTGTCTGACTTACTTCACTTAGTATAAAAATCTCCAGGCCCATCCATGTTGTTGCATTTCATTATTTTTTATGACTGAGTAATATTTTATTAATATACCACATTATTACTTTTTTTTAATAGTGAAACGTCTAATGATGATTCATCATAAAAATAATGCAACTGACAAAGAAATTTTGGTTGTTTAGTGGTTTGCAAAACAGAGTAATAACATCAACCTACCCCTGTACTTTTTGTGCATGGATATGTTACTAGGGCCAGGACAAGGCACTCCCATCTCTTGAGTCCAGCCCCTTGAAAGCACCCAGAGTCATCAGTAACAGGCCGCAGCCATTCTGAACCCAAACAAAGCACGATGAGACGATCTTTCTAGGGAACAAAGTTTTGTAATTATTTGCTAACCTTTACTTTAGAGTGTGAATAAACATTACTCTCTAGCTGTGAACAACCAAAGAAGCCATGAAATGGAAGATAATTCCCAATAGGTTCAAATGATAAACTTTGTAACGTGTGAACATAAAGAGCTTTACAACCTCATGAAGAAGAAAGTGGAGTCAGTGCTGATGTGAAGATAGCTGCTCGCTTTGAGAGGTGGTCGTGACTAGGGGCTTCCCAGGTTGGCGCTAGTGGTAAAGAACCCAATGCCAATGCAGAAGACATAAGAGATGTGTGCTTGATCCCTGGGTTGGGAAGATCCGCTGGAGGAGGGCATGACAACCCACTCTAGTATACATGCCTGGAGAATCCCAAGGACAGAGGAGCCTGACGGGCTATGGTCTACAGGGTCACAAAGAGTTAGACACAACTGAAGCAGCTTAGCATGCGTGCTAAGACTATGTGCTAAGACTGGTAGAGAGTCTGAGGGGCTTGTGATATTCTATTTCTTGTTTTAGGTGCTGAAAACATGTTTGTGTTGACTTTGGGGGAATTCGAGCTGTCCATTATGACATATGCTGTTTTCTGTGTCTTATACTTCAAGAAAGCTTCTCTCTCCCCAAAAGAAGTTTTTGTTTTTTCCCTTACTTCAGTAAATGAGTGCCAAACAAATATATGCAGAATGATAGTATGAGGCGGTGCCGGAATTATAGCATGCTGCAGGGGCATAGGTGCTTTGGTTCTGTCTGGCCACCAGATGTGCATTTCACTTGAGGCAACTCATTTCGTTGATCCGTGACCTCACTCTCCTTTCTGGAGTAAAGGCCTGCTTAGCCATTGTCCCCCCTGAATAAGGTCCTCATCTTGGCTGCCTACAAAAGGCGCCATGTGCACCACTGCTGTGTCTCAGATTAGTTTCCTTGTACGTGTTGCCTGGGTTTGTCTGGTCTTGACACCATCCTGAAGATGGTAAAATGAGCCAGGTGATTTCATCTCTCATGGCACACCTGGAGGACATTGCTTGGGAACGAGCCAGTTTACTGCTCACAGCCCGGGACATTTTTTTCCCACGAGCTAGCTCACGTCCCCCTCTCTCACAAAGAACTTCCTGCCTGGGAAAGGATATATCGGAGAATACGGAGCATTGTAACTAATGGGAAATATGCTTGACATGGGAGATGCAGTCCCCACTCCTTCCTTCCCCACCCACTCCACACTGATGCATCAACTCTGATTTCTTACTAATGCTTGGTTTTCACTCTAAGCTCTCTTTGTTGCTCACGCCCATCAACACGCACATCCAGGATAAGAAAGAGCACCAGGGAAGACTGGCCTGTGTGATTCTTTGGTATCTATCACTGGCTGCCCTGAGCAGTTTGGAGAATGTGACTCCAAGAATTCACTGACAGAAGTAGTCTCCCTAAAAGCGTCTTTCTCTCCACCTGTGACCTGAAACCAGGGTTGAGGATGATCATACCTTGGCAGTATGTGTTTGGTCTCAACTTCAAGATCAAACCAAGCATTTGGTTTCTTTTGGTCAATTCCACTGGTCCTTCCATTTAGTCAATTCCATGACTATCTGACCCAGGGCCAGAGAAACTTTGTATCTCTACTAGGTTAGACGCAATTGCACACACACACACACACACACACACACCCCTTCTTTCTTCACCCTATGTCCAGTGGAACTTCGAGGTAAATTGATTTGTCTTATCATATTCTGATTTCTCTTGTCATAAATTATTAATGTTGCTAATGTCTCGTCGCTAAGTCATATCCATCTCTTTCATGACCCCTTGGAGTATAGCCCTCCAGGATCCTCAATAGCTCCAGTGATATAAAACAGAGTCATACAATTTGTATTTTTTTCAGTTCAGTTCAGTTCAGTTCAGTCGCTCAGTCATGTCCCACTCTCTGCGACCCCATGAATCACAGCACGCCAGGCCTCCCTGTCCATCACCAACTCCCGGAGTTCACTCAAACTCATGTCCACAGAGTCGGTGATGCCATCCAGCCATCTCATTCTCTGTCGTCCCCTTCTCCTCCCGCCCCCAACCTTTCCCAGCATCAGAGTCTTTTCCAGTGAGTCACCTCGTCGCATCAGGTGGCCAAAGTATTGCAGTTTCAGCTTTAGCATCAGTCCTTCCAATGAACACCCAGGATTGATCTCCTTTAGAATGGACTGGTTGGATCTCCTTGCGGTCCAAGGGACTCGCAAGAGTCTTCTCCAACACCACAGTTCAAAAGCATCAATTCTTCGGCAATCAATTTTCTTCACAGTCCAACTCTCACATCCATACATGACCACGGGAAAAACCATAGCCTTGACTAGACGGACCTTTGTTGGCAAAGTGATGTCTCTGCTTTTTAATATACTATCAAGGTTGGTCATAATTTTCCTTCCAAGGAGTAAGCGTCTTTTTAATTTCCTGGCTGCAATCAGCATCTGCAGTGATTTTGGAGCCCAAAAAAATAAAGTCTGACACTGTTTCCACTGTTTCCCCATCTATTTCCCATGGAGTGATGGGACCAGATGCCATGATCTTTGTTTACTGAATTTGGGTCTGGCTAATTTTGCTCAGCGTAATTTTTGTTTTTTTGAATTGTCCATGTTAGAAGTGTTATGAGTAGGTGTGTTTTTACCTTACTCCCAATCTTAGAGGAAAAGCATTCAGAGTTTCTAGTTTGAACAATAGTTTGTAATTAGATTGAGAAAGTTTTCTTCGATTTCTAGTTTCTGGTAGTTTTTATCATGAGTGGGGGATTTATTTTGCCAAGTGCATTTTCTGCATCTATTGAGATAATCTTTTTCTTTATTCTGATTTGGCAAATTACATTGATTTTTAACTTTGCCACGTCAAACCATCTATCTTGCATTTCTGGGTAAGACCTACTTGCTGTGACTTTTATTTGTTAACTATGACTGCTTGCATGTTGTTAGATATTATATACTAATATTTTATTAAGGATTGAATGTATTATTTATGTGTATAATACATATAGATTAAAAGTTCCTTTTGAAAATACCAATATTTCTTGAGGTCTAGTTATATTGACTTTCTTTTCTTTTGACAATAATTTCTTTTTTCTTTGTTTGTTTTCTTGCTTTTTCATGTTTTTCAACCTTAGGTTTAATGCCAGATGTTGTACTTTTTAAAAGAGCAAGCTGTTGTTCAGTTGCTAGGTCATGTCTGACTCATTGCAATCCCATAGACTGCATCATGCCAGGCTTCCCTGTCCTTCACTGTCTCCCAGACTCTGCTCAAACTCATGTCCATTGAGTCGGTAATGCCATCCAACCGTCCCCTTCTCCTCCTGCCCTTAATCTTTCCCAGTTTCAGGGTTTTTTCCAGTGAGTCAGCTCTTCACATCAGGTGGCCAAAAAAAAGAGGTCAAGACAAACGTATTTGCACTCAGGAAAGGGCGTGTCTCATCTTCTGTCAAACTTCTAGTAGAGCGGTTTGGTCAGTAACGATTGCAGTTGGGGTGGACTAAGCTGTGTGTCACTGCGGTCATGTCCATAAACCACACCCTTCCCAGCAAGGCCCTTCGGCAGCCTCCCATTTCGTATGAACCCGGGGGTCCCAGAAAGTGTCCCTCAGGCCCCTGTTCGGCCCTCACACTTCAGGAGCCCCTGGTCCCCCCACAGCAGGAGGGTGTCTCTCTCGGCATTTCTCCCTTACTCCGGTGATAGGTGGCACTTGGTGTCAAGCCAGGTGAGTGGGCTTCTCTGAGCTCTTCTGGCCCACCTGCAGACTCTCACGGGTCTCCTGCACCTGTGCGTTCTCAGCTTCCCTGCCCCGACCCCGCGGGTAGACAACGGCGCCTCTTCCTTAGCGTCTGGTCTGGAGTCCAGGCTTGGTTCCAGGCTCTTCCCCCAGCCTTCCACAGGCCCTGTGTAGCTGAGCCTCAGGGAGGATCCTCTCCATGCTCTGACCCTTCTGGTGGCGGGCTGTTCCTGCCTGATTCTCTCTGTAGGTTCTGGAATCTAGATGGATTCGACCCATTTCTTCACTCTCCAGCTTTGCCTTCACACAGGCACATGACCTTCTCTCGCCTTCCTCAGGATTCCAACCCTCTCCCAGCGGGGTCTTGGCGCAAGGCCTGAAGGATGGCGCAGCATCTTGATTCTTCCACTCTCCCTTCAGGCTTAAGCAGTGGGCATGCCTCGTGAGCTTCCGTTCACCGTTGGCTTGAATCTTTGAAGGCATCCTCGGGACGTCTTATTCACCTGGGCTTGGAGACTCAGCTTTCTGACTCCTGAGATCACGCCCTCTGCCTTTGCGTGTGGAGGCTGGGTTTCCCTCTCAGGTTTCCCCCTCTGGTCCTCTCCTCTAGTCTTTAAGTGGCTTTTCTCCGCCTTGTGTCCTGTACCCAAACGGGTGGTGACTGTGGGTCAGGGTACCAGAAAAGGCTTTATCTCAGTTCTTATGCCCTGACTCCAGCCTTCAGCAGGCCACTGGGCTGTTCTTAGCAATGTCCTGAGGTGTCTCAGGGGTCTATCCTATACGGCTCCCACCCTGCTTCCAGCTTCCAACCCAGAGTGCCTAATTACTAGGCTTGTACCAGCTCTCCTGCCCTGCCTCCAGCCCTTAGCAGCCTCTGCCTTGAACTAGTCAAGCCCCCTTGTATCTCATATGAGCCCCTCAGGACACTGCCCTGCCCCCAGACTTCTGTGCACCACCTCACATTCCTGGGGAAGGCCTGGAGTCACTCGGCGTCTGACTAGGGCTCCTTGAGACTCTAGTCCACCGTCCCAGCTAACTGCTGGGATCAGAAGTCCTTCAAAAGCTCAGCCGACTTCTCTGCACTCCCTCCGCAGAAGACTCCTCTTTAGGCCAGGGTTTCAGTCAAGGTCATGGGCTTCCCCGTCCTGAAATTCATCTTGTTTAGGTTTTCTTGCTCCATGGTTCTTTCACAGGTTTCTTACGACTGCAATTACGTTAGATTCTCTGGATGTGCTTTGCTGTAAAGGTAGAAGCAATAATCTTCTATGTTTTCTATTCCAGCAGGAAGCAAACGTCTAAAAGTGATATTTTAAAAAGTATTTGGCAACTGAAATTCTATACCAACCATTAAAAAAATAAAGCAACTCCCTATTTCCTAATTCCTCTGAAGCGTTTCCCTACTCTGCCATCCAAACCACCTGCTGTTGCCCACCTCTTTGAAATCAGTATTTCTCAAGTTGGGGGTGGCTTTCAAACAAATCAAAAATAAATGGGAAAGAAAGGAAAAATAGGTGTATTATCTCCCTAATCCCGGGAAAACAGTAAGTGGGCTTACACACAACACATCCGGGGTCGCAGTGACTTGCAGAGTCAGGCTGGTCATGAATGTTGGCGGAATGAACGCGTGAATGACTCAGGGGATAAAATTTAGAAGCCACCCGCCATCTGGTAGGTCCCCTCTGTGAAGCCTTTGCCCAAGCATTCCAGTGCTTGTTAAAGGACGAGGGCACTTGGAATACATGTCCCAAGAGTTAATACTGTTATGTCCTGAATTTTGAAGTTAACTAGGTCAAGTATCTCCTTACTTTGTTAGGGTGTTCTTGCAAAACCATTTCCACATTCAGGACTGGCCACTGTGTTGGGCCCTGAGATAATATATTGGCAACTACACAGACATTAGGACATCCTGGGTGGCTCAGTGGTAAAGAATCTGCCTGCTAATGCTGGAGACTCAGGTTTGATCCCTGGGTTGGGAAAATCCCCTGGAGGAGGGCATGGCAACCTACTCCTGTATTCTTACCTGGAGAATCTCCATGGACAGAGGAGTCAGGGGGGATAGAGTCCCATGGGGTCGTAAAGAGTCAGACACGACTGAGCGACTGAGCACGCACACACGCAGATTTTTGTCTGTAGGGGATCCTTCTCAGTATCTGCTCAACAGAAAAGGGAGTCAATGAGGCCGTGTTCCTGATCTTGGCTATTCTGAAAGCATCGCCTCAAATACTGTTTAAATCCTGAAAAGATAAACAACTGATTAGGCCATAGTCTAGAGTAATAAATTTAACTCACTTGCTGAAACTCAGCATTTTTAAAACCAATTACCAGAATTATTTTCCAAAATCATTCTGGAGACAAGATGCAAGTCTTACCACCAATATACCCAGACAGAGAAGTATTATGAGTTAGACTTATGTGGGTTGCTGGCTTTTATTTTTGTTATTTTTGCTCTAGTTATCTGATGTAAATATTTGAATGGATGATTTATTACAATGCTTGAGTCCTGAGGCTTTTTCGCTGAGGCTTGAATAGTTAGTGGAGAAATGTTTTCAAATATATTCCAATTCAAACAGTTTAAGTAAATCATGTGTGTATGTGTGGGCATGTATATTTGTGTTGTGCGTGTTGTCATACAACTTTCTCACAGAAAACTCCAGCAGTTTTTTTCTTTAAAAAGCTATCAGACTCATAAATAATGAGAATCTCATAAATGGATGGAATACAATTTCTTCATCTTTTCGTGAAGACTTTTCATTCTCGTCCCCTAATTACCCATTTAAATTTTAAAGTAGATATCCTGGGTGCCTTCTTAAAGTTGCTGTAGTTTTTAGGAGTTCTGGTGGAGGGGTAGGGCTGTGTCATTGCCAGGTGGCCAGCATGGGTGAATACTTGGAACACATACCTGTTCCCCTGAAACCCACCCTGACGTAGGACCCCAGCCAGGTCCCTTTGCTCACGGTCCCACTCAAAGTATTCAGCCCCAGATATGTTGCATGAATGGGGTCCTCTTAAATGACCCTGTAAGTCAAAGAGGGGAAGGACTTCCCAGGGGGCTCAGTGGTAAAAGATGCAGTTGCCAATGCAGGAGACCTGGGTTCCATTCCTGGGTCAGGAAGAACTTGGCAGGCTGCAGTCCATAGGGTCGCTAGAGTTAGACAAAACTGAGCGACTAAACCATCAAACTACCATGTAAGTCAGAGAGGGGAAAGGCCAACTCAAATAAAGAGGTCAGTCTATGGAAGAAGTACAAGAAAGTGAAAGGTATTCAGTGCCTAATGGCTTGTTTCTCCGGGGCTCAGGGGACAAAGTGTGTCCCAGGTGTGATTCACCATAAAATTTGTTAACTCAGCCTAAGGAGGCCAGAGAAAGTGTTTGCTATCCTCGTAGCGCTTTTCATTCAGCCAAACAAGGCTGCGTGATTCTGACTTAGAAAGAGGGAATCAGTAATCCAAAAGCCTGGATCTTTGTTCATTTTCGTGCACCTACCCTGTGATCATGGGGCAATCACGTCCTCTTTATTTCTCACGAGGTCTGGACTCAGGAATGCTGGAGGACAGGGTTCAGATCAGTGTGTCTCCTGTTTCCCTCCATGTGGGTCTCTTTTCATCTTCACGCTGGGAAAGGAGACAGAGGTGCGTGCCCTTCCAGCTCTGACTGTGTGATCGTCATGAAGATAAGGTCAGTAGATACAGGCTGAAGCTGCCAGTGACTAATTGAGACTCCACCTCCTCCTCTGCTCCTTCAGCAAGGATTCGGTTAAGAAACATAAACACAGGGAGCCCCCCACACCCCCTACACACAGGCCTAGCAGGTTATCCCACTCACTGCTCTGGAGGCGGCCTTGCCTTGTGTTCCCAGTTTGCAGTAAGCCCTCGGGGCAAGGCATTAAATTTGGTTTGTCTATCACTTTCCTGGGTGGTCGGAGCCCTGCCAGCTCCCAGTGGGAGATTCAGCTGAGGAGGGACCTTGTCAACATCCCAAGGGTGTTAACAAGAGCTCACTCATTAAGCTTTTGTTTCAGCATCCAAGCATCTAATTAGGCTTTTTCTGGTGGAATTAGAGGTGTTTCTTTTTTTTTTTTTTATTGTAAAAGCAGTTTAAGAGAAAGGAATGGGAATGGGGTGATGATATGACAATCTTTAAACATATAGTAGCTTCTGAGACATGCCAGAAAGTCATAAAGACTCCTGGCAGGAAGAATTCCTAGGCAGTCACTGTTAAGACTAAGAAATATGGTGAGATTGTCTTCCCCAGCTATCTTCAAGAACATGATTAAGCATAATTTTTCTGTAATTAGCAATCACAGATAAAGCCAGCCTGGAGGAAGCACACAGGGGATTATTTATTCATTCACTCCAGAAAAGTTAATTCAGCACCTGCCAAGAGACAGACAGCATGCAAGGTTATTCTGAGGAATAATGTTAGTTGGAGCCAGCCTTTAACCCTCATGTAGCTCATAATCCCGGAGAAGGCAATGTTAAGCCACTCCAGTACTCTTGCCTAGAAAATCCCATGGATGGAGGAGCCTGGTAAGCTGCAGTCCGTGGGGTCGCTAAGGGTCAGACACGACTGAGCGACTTCACTTTCACTTTTCACTTTCACACATTGGAGAAGGAAATGGCAACCCACTCCAGTGTTCTTGCCTGGAGAATCCCAGGGACGGGGTAGCCTGGTGGGGTGCCGTCTGTGGGGTCATACAGAGTCGGACACGACTGCAGTGACTTGGCAGCAGCAGCAGCAGCTCATAATCTACTGACCATAGAATTCAATGATTTACTGAGATTCCAAGGACTGCCCAGGTGGTTCAGTGGTAAAGAATCCACCTGCCGGTGCAGGAGACCCGGGTTCAATCCCGGGGTCAGGAAGATGCTCTGGAGAAGGAAATGGCAACCCACTCCAGTATTCATTGCCTGGGAACTCCCATGGACAGAGGAGCCTGGTGGGCTACATTCCATGGGGTTGGACATATACTGAGCAACTAAACAATTGAGATTCCTAGATGTTTTTATTTAGTATAAAAATATCTAGTAATATCAATGCACTAAAATTTAAAGCCTGCCATTCTATACAGATCAGGCTAGATGCTAGAGATCCTCTGTGCTTCACAGTTTGCTTTTTTAAAGACTGGCCTCATAGATGAGCTTGTGGGTTGGTCACAGCTCAGCTCATTGGTTTCTTATGCCAACCCTGTGGCTGCCTTCCACCCTCAACTCTACACTCACTGAGTTGCTGATGGGGAGGTGGTGAAAGTGAATGTGTGGCAGCTGATCCGCAGTAGTTATTAGGCACGTTCCATACAAAGCTCTGAAACCAGGTGTAGAGAGGTCATGGGAACTTAGCGAATTAATTCATCCACATTCTGCTCAGTACAACTAGACTAATTTCCAGGAAACTATCCATCCTGGTGTGGTATTAAGAGAAACACGTTTCAGGTGCTGAACAGCAGAACGTGAAGGCAGTAGGCTTCCACCCCTGGGAAGTTTCCAGTGTTCAAGGAACACTGATATTCCCTGTCTCGCCCCGGGAATGCTGCAGGTGTTTGAATCGGCAAAGCAAGAGGAAGGCTCGGAAACCCGTGCACACGATCCAGGAATGAAGGGAAGAAGGAAGCGCAGAAGAAAGGTGAAGATGTTATTACTGCCTCAGACAAGAACAACTGACACCACACTTTTGCACTCCACTTTGAAATCCCGGGTTATTAGTTCTCATGCAGTGTACAAAACTCAGAAAAGCATCAGCCCATCGGCTCCAGATCTGTACAGTGTGGTTTGTAAAATGATAGCAAGATAAAGACTTCAGTCCATTCGGGTCTATTCCACCACTGTTTGCTAAGTGGTGGGCATGTGCTCGTAATGATGGGAGTGCGGAGCTAGACAGGATTGCCTGTTCTTAGGAAGTTTAAGTCCATTGAAGGATGTTGTCGTGAACAGATAGATTCACTGAAAGACTAAAAGAAATATACACAAAATATAGGTGTGGCGAGATGTAGATTATTCTAACTGGCTGAGTTCTTTTTGGAGAAAGCACTTTGTTTGGATGAACTATTTGGGGCAGGGAGTTAGATTGCAAACATACACTGACATACCAATGCATGGCTTCTGCTCTGCCTTGAGGGGAGGGTAGATTTTGTTAACTGCTGGGGTAGTTTATTTTCCAAACACTGTGGGGGTTTTATAAAATGTGCTTTTTGAGAGCAGAATCTGGGGCAGAGATGGGTATCCTCACTCAGTAAGGAGGAAGGAAATCGTAAGTCCACAGGGAGTGGGGGTTCAGGAGGCAGGAGAAGAGAGCTTTCCAGAGAGGAACATCAGTTCAGTTCAGTGCAGTTCAGTCGCTCAGTCGTGTCCAACTCTCTGCGACCCCATGAATCACAGCACGCCAGGCATCCCTGTCCGTCGCCAACTCCTGGAGTTCACTCAAACTCATGTCCATCGAGTTGGTGATGCCATCCAGCCATCTCATCCTCTGTTGTCCCCTTCTCCTCCCACCTTCAATCTTTCCCAGGAGAACATAGGGAGCGTAATACTCAAGTGATGTTTTCAACGTGGCTCCCTGTGGGGTTTGTGAGATAAACAGTCTCCCTCTGCAGGCCTCTCAAAGGAGTCCTCAGTAAAATAGACTCAGGATGATACGGCTTTTGTGTATATTTTTTAAGAATCTGAGAACCCGCGTGACATTCTGCCTGCCTTGCTGGGAGGCAGGGGTGAGCGAGCCACCCGGCATGGACTCCATCGCTGCCGACGACAAGCAGCGTCAACCATCTGGACGGGGGAAACCGCCTCCTGTTCTTCACCCTTGCGCTCCCATTTTGTTCCCCCACTCTGTAGCCCAAATGATCTAAAACCTAAGTCAGATTGCATTCCATTCAAAACTCTCCAATTGTATCCACTTCATTTAAAATGAAATCCCTTTTCTTAACCATCCCCCACAAGGCCTTACTGGATGGGTCCCTGGCTTCTTCTGAGCCCCTCTCCTGCCACTCCCCTGATTCTTACTCTGATCCATCTGACTTTCTTCTCCTCGTGGCTCAATTGCTTTGAAGCACCTTTTCGTGTCACACACTTGCATTCATTGTTTGGTCTCAGGGATACGCTTCCTTCAGAAGTTCTCCTAACTCATCTTTCCTTTCTTTCACCTCAAATGCCATCTTCTTGCTCCCAATATCCCTTTTTTGCTGAGCTTTCCTCCAGTCTCCCTCCCCAACCCTGACCTGGCTCCCTTTAATTTACAGAGTTTATATGCTTGTTTCTTGTCTGCCACCCCCACATTATTAGAATGTAAATTCATAGGAGCATAGGTTTTGTTGGAGTTGCTATATCTCCAAATCCTACAGTAGTCCCTTGATATAAGGTAGGTAACTAAAAAATAAATATTGAATGAAGGGATGAATTAATGAGGTTGTACAGGGAGAGACCATAGAGTATGAAGAGAAACTTGAAACAGAGTGAAAACCTAGTCAGCCACTAAGGTTTTCCTTGAGAATTCAAAATTTTTGTTTAGTCGCTAAGTCATGTCTGACTCTTTGCGACCCCATGGAGTGTAGCCTGCCAGGCTCCTCTGTCCAAGGGATTACCCCTGCAAGAATACTGGGGTGGATTGTCATTTCCTTCTCCAGGGGATCTTCCTGACCGAGGGATCGAGCCCATGTCTCCTGTGTCTCTTGCATTGGTAGGCAGATTCTTTACCACTGAGACACCAGGGAATTGTTTTCAAATAATCTTATTCATTCTCTTCTTGGTTTGAAGCAGGTCACATCAATGATGTGCTTTGTTTTATCTAATGAGCTTTCCTGAGGGAGTCAGAAGGGAGACAGTGGGTCTGGCCGCCTCCCTGGGTTGGGATGCAAAGCTGGCCTCTGGACAAGGAATTCCAAGCCAGGGAATCCTGGGTGGGTGGGTGGGGTGAGGAGGAAGTTAGGCAAGTGTGCGCTGTTAGCCATAATTCAGCCAGCCTATCCTTCCAAGTCTTGAGACACAGGTCATTTCCTGTTTCAGATGACAAAGGTCCCTTTAGGATGGGACATAAAGAATAACTGTGATAACTCAGGGAACAAAGCAGAGAATGAAGAGGAGCTAGAGGAAAGAAAAAAAAGAAAGTCATGGAGCCAAGAACAGATTTGGAATAAGTACATATAAACAACCAGCCCGGTGGGATAGAAATGAGGAAGTAGAGTTTAATCCCATTAGGGATTGCTGCTCTCCTGTCCTCCTACCGTGTGTCACCAGCTAGGAGAAGAAATACAGCAGTTGCTTGGGTTGTTTTCTTGATGGATCAAAGATACTTGGGTTAGAACTTAAATCTCAGAAAATAAGGCCCTACAGATGCTATATATGATAATGCTAATCCAGCTGGCCCCTGAACGATGCAGAAGTTAGGAACTGACCACTTATAAAGTCAAAAGTATAACTTTTGACTCCCCCAAAACTTAACTACTAACCGTCTACTTTTCTGTTGATCGAAAGCCTTACCAACAACCTAAACCGTCAATTAACACATATTTTGTATATTGGGAAAGACTGAGGGCAAGAGGAGAAGAGGGGAACAGAGGATGAGATGGTTGGATGGCATCATCGACTTAGTGGACATGAATTTGAACAAACTCTGGGAGATAGTTAAGGACAGGGAAATCTGGATGCTGCAGTCCATGGGGTGGCAAAGGGTCAGACACGACTGAGTGACTGAACAACAAATGTACCATGTACTGCATTCCTACAGTAAGAGTGAAAAGAAATGTTATTAAGAAAATTACAAGGAAGAGAAAATACATTTAGTCAATGCTATGATTTTTCTGGGCTTTCCTGGTAGCTCAGTCGGTAAAGAATCTGCCTGCAGTGAAGGAGATCCTGGAGAAGTAAATGGCAAACCACCCCAGTATCCGTACCTGGAAAATCCTATGGACAGAGGAGTCTGGTGGGGTCACAAAGAGTCGAGCATGACTGAGTGGCTAACAGACATACAGGTGATTTCTCCAGTCTGAATGCCAAAGAACTGATGCTTTCAAATTACGGTGCAGACTGCTGAGAGTCCCTTGAACTACAAGGAGATCAAATCAGTCTGTCCTAAAGGAAATCAACCCTGAACATTCATTAGAAGGTGATGCCGAAGTTGAGGCTCCAATTCTTTGGCCACCTGATGCTGACTTATTGGAAAAGACCCTGATGCTGGATAAGATTGAGGGAAGGAGGAGAAGGTGGTGGTGGAGGATGAGATGGTTACATAGCATCACTGACTCAATGGACATGAATTTGAGTAAACTCTGGGAGATAGTGAAGGACAGAGGAACCTGGCATGCTGCAGTCACAAAGAGTTGAACCACAACTCAACAACTAAACAACAACCTATTAAAACATCAGTAGTCTTAAATCCCAGGGACGGGGGAGCCTGGTGGGCTTCCGTCTATGGGGTCACACAGAGTCGGACACGACTGAAGTGACTTAGCAGCAGCAGCAGCAGTCTTAAATGGTACAAAACGTTGTCAAGTTTTACAAATTACTAATTCTAGACATTAAAAATGAAAATATAATGTGAAAAGGAAATTTATATTTTATTACAGGTATAATGATTCATGCATTGATAATGAAGAGCACCAATTTGATAGTTCTGTGATAGTCTAGTCTAATAGATGGTACCACGTACAGTCTGTAAGTGTGTGCATACATTTTTATAAGTTTTAAATTTTTTATAATAGAGTTGTACCTATTTTATTGCAGTAAATATGAAATATGCTAGTATCTACATATATTTTATGAATTTATGACATGCCTAATTTTTTCTCTTTTTTTTGATATTTCTAGTCCATACAATTTGTCTACAATTTTTTTTCAAATTGTTGCAAATTTCCAGAAAAGTTGTTCAATATATTTATTAAAAATAAATAAAATTTTAAAAATATTGAAAACCAAGTCATGTTTAAGTGGACTCATAAAGTACAAACCTGTGTTGTCCAAGGGTCAGCTGTAATGTACACTGATCGCTGAGGGCCTCCACTCACTAGGCTCAGTAGAAGACCATTTCCATATTTTATCCCCACTTTTCACAACAGTATTGTAAGATGGGGATTCTCTCCATTATATATACGGAAAAAAATCAAGGCTTGGGAAGCACTAAATGAATCTGTAAGCTTTGTTTCTTGGAAACCTTTCTCTTTACTATTTTCTTTCTCACAGATGAGAGGGAAGAATGTAGCCTTGAGTAGAGTTGATAGTTACTCTAAGCAGTAATGAACTGAAGGTAAGTAGAAAAGCTCCAAGAATTGGATTCTAATTATTTTTGACAATGCAGTAGTGTGTGACAGTGTCCTTTAATAAACACCTGGCAGATTGGAGTTCAGGGAATGAATGAAAATATTCAAAATTAATGAGAGCAGAAGGGTAGCAGCAGGAGGGGCTCATTTGTTCACCCCACCCCTCCTTACCCAAACCCCTGTGTCAGAATGACAATACTGTGTCAATACACTGTGAATTATTAAACACAAGCAGATTTATTTTTTTGGGGGAAGGAGGTTCTGGTGTAAGAACTGCGAAGAGGACTACAAGAAGCTTTGAAGTAGCTGCTGGGTTAAAAAAAAAAAAGAAAAAAAAAACGATATTAGAGAACATGTCAAGGGGAATCTTAAGGAAGCAAAGATTGGTTCTAAAATCCACTTTTTCTTTTAAACATTTGTCTGTAGTTATCATGTCTGGTTTGTAATCACAGACAATGGCTTGAAAGTTATTATTTTTTTAACTTATGCAGACGAGTTTAATTTATTTATTAGTTTTTATTTTTTGGCCAGGATGCAGGACATGTGGGATCTTAGTTCCCCAACAGGGATCCAACCAGCACCCTTGCAGTGGAATGTTGGCGTCTTAACCACTGGACCACCAAGGAAGTCCCGAAAACCCACTCTTGATTGGTTGTCATTAAGGTTCCCAGAAATGAGGGGACATAACAATGAAAAACAAAACGATATAAAAGGCTTCATTTTAATTTCCTCCAACCATTCTGCTTGAAAAGACTGCTGAAGTTGGCTAAATTTGTAACTCTTTTTCTACTTTCCTTTGAGTCTTTTCTCTCCCTTTCCTAATAGGAAAATGGACAGACAGAGGGGGCTCAGATTATCCCAAGGTTTTCTCATAAAGCGATCAAGATTTCTCATAAAGCGACCTCGAAGTTTGGAGGTTTAAAAACAAAGGCTTCTTCACCAGTTCTCTGTGTGTGGCTGAAGGCTGCTAACCTATCAGGGGACCAACACAAGAAGGTTGCTAATTCGTCCATGAAAAGATTCGTCAACTAAACAGCTCACCACACAAGAGCTGCCCTAGGTTTCGGAGCAAAGAACCCAAAACAAACATCAGCAGGGGCCCATGGATTTGGGTCACAGAGATAAAAGGAAAAGACATTTACAAGGTGCCTGGATTACTTTATCTCCTCTCAGTCTGCTGCTTGTGACGTTGACGCTCTGCAGCCAAGTAGCCAATGAAATTCCTGGCTGAGAGGAGTAAATCATTCACTGATCCCCCGCTTCTTTTAACTTTTCGAATCATTTTTTCATCCATGTATTCACTCTGAGTGAGCTGACTTCCTGTGTCACTCTAAGAGCTGGCTCTGAAGAAAGTGAGCTAGGGTACAATGTAGTTGCTATTGCTTTGAATATAAAAGAAATGCTTTGATGTAAGTGGCTGGGAAGTCCTTGGCAGGTGAGAGTGAATTACCCAGGAACCCATAACGTCGGAGGCCTATGCGTGCACCTACTTTACTCTATCACGTGTAGTGGAAACGCCTATTTATCTACCTGTTTCTCACTCAGCAGTCAGCTCCTTGAGATCTTGTAACCCAGCACCCAGCACAGTTCTTGGCAAACAGTAGGAGCTTAGCAAATATTTGTTGAGTCAATTGAATGAGATTGGGTAGATTCCCATGATGTCAGCCATGAGGTAACTCAGCTCAGCTCGGCAGCTCCTCCAGAATATTCTAGAAGGCGGGTGAGTACCTTGGGGGCAGGGACAGACGCTCATTCACCCCTGTATCTGGCGCACAGTGTTTGCTTTGGGAATGAGTGGAGGTCTGTATTGCTCTAGGGGTGGATGTCAGATAAACTTTTGGGATAGTCCCACTGCATCCTCAGCTTGGAAGGTCCCCCAGATCAGCACAGGAATGGCTGATGCCTGGCTGTTGCTGGAAATCTTCCCAAGGAAAACAAATGGGGACCCCTTCAATAGGCTGGGTTTTTAAGCTGCTGTTGTTGTTGTATAGTTGGTAAGTCATGTCCACCTCTTTTGTGACTCCATGGACTGTAGCTGGCTCCTCTGTCCATGGGATTTTGCAGGCAAGAATACTGGGGTAGTGTGTCATTTCCTTCTCCAGGGGATCTGCCTGATGCAGGGACTGAACTCACATCTCCAGCATTGGCAGGCAGACTCTTTGCCACTGACAGCCACCAAGGAAGCCACTTCTAAGCTGCTAGTAACAGCTCAGAGAGTCAAGGAGGTGGCCAGTGGGGCACAAGACCAAGTTTGAGGACAGAAATAGCACAGCAGAAGGAATGGCTTTTCCAATGGCACCTTAGTGTGAATGTGAGAAAACTACCAGGAAACTCATGGGCAAAACTAATGACAAGATGAAGAAATAGTTTAATGGGGAAAAAGTGGTCCAAGGCTCCTAACTGTACCATGACTTTATCTTGCCTAAGATCATTTGTAAAAATAAATCCAACATGGATTTCAGAGTTAAATGTGAAAACTAAAAACATAAAAGGATTATAAGAAAATATAAGAGGAATACACTTATCTGATCTTTTGAAAGGGGAACCATATGTAAATATTTGACACATGGGGCTTCCCAGGTAGCACTAGTGATAAAGAACCTGCATGCCCATGCAGGAGATGTAAGAGACATGGGTCCGATCCCTGGTTTGGGAAGGTCCCCTGGAGTGGAAATGGCAATCCACTCCAGTATTTTTGCTTGGAAAATTCCATGGATAAAGGAGCCTGGTGGACTACAGTCCACAGGCTCACAAAGAGTTGGACATAGATTTAGCACGCCTGCAACGTGTGGGATCTTAGTTCTCCAACAAGGACCTGTGCCACCTGTATTGGAAGCTTGGAGTCTCAACCACTGGACTGCTGGGGAAGTTCCAAGGGAAACTATTTTTAAGCACAAAAGCCCAAGTAGAAAATAAACTACAAAAGAGCATCTTATATATATTCTATCTGAATCCACAGAGGAAGTTTTATTTCTTTCTTCAAGCCTTCTTTTTCATATTTTAAGCACTAACATATATGACTCTTGAGTTAGAAACTATAAAAACATGTGTTTAATGATTAAAACAAGTGAAACCCGCACTTGTCCCACAACATCTCACACCAAACAAAACTACAGTCCCCTGCACCCTGTTAGGATAACTTTTTCTGTGCTTGCTATTACATTTCCAAGCTACATTCAAAAACTTGTATGAACATGTATGCAGAAGACCATGGAAGACTGAGAAATTCCATAGCACAATTCATCTCTGGTCCTGGGGTTCATGAAGGAATGATTTATAGTCAGAGATGCCCCCTCTCCTACTTCTACCAATGTCTGAGAACTTTTGTCTTGAAAGAAATGCCTCCTTTCCCTGGTCCTAACTCCGCTCTTCCATTTTACACTTGTTTCTTCTTGCTCACTTAGCATAACATCCTCAGCTTCTCACGGTGCATTCCAGCTGCCCGTGTCCACAGCCCCACGTCCAGTTTAGCACAAACACACACAAGAAGCTTCGCTTACATTCGCTGGGCCTGGAGTATCCATTGGGCTTTAGACCTTCAGATTGTTCAGTCTGCCTAGATTTTCATTTTTCCTCTTTTCTACCTAACATATCCGACTTATTCTTCAAGAACCAACGCAAATGTGATTTCGTCCGTTAGCAAGCCTTTCCTAATGCCTCTGTGCAAGGGCATCTCCCTTCCCCACAGCTCTCACAACAGTGGACCTCATACCCACTGTCTTGCTCATTAACTGTGTGTGGGTTTAAACCCCTGACTCAATCACAGGCGCCTTGAGGGCAGCAACCATGCTTGTGTGTGCATGTGTGTCTGTCTGTGTATGTGTGTTAGTCGGTCAGTCGTGTCCAATTCTTTGTGAACCCATGGACTGTAGGCTGCTGAAAGCATGCTTCAGTTCAGTTCAGTCACTCAGTCATGTCCGACTCTCCGCGACCCCATGAATCACAGCACACCAGGCCTCCCTGTCCAGCACCAACTCCCGGAGTTCACTCAAACTCATGTCCACAGAGTTGGTGATGCCATCCAGCCATCTCATTCTCTGTCGTCCCCTTCTCCTCCCGCCCCCAACCTTTCCTAGTATCAGACTCTTTTCCAGTGAGTCAATTTATCGCATGAGGTAGCCAAAGTATTGCAGTTTCAGCTTTAGCATCAGTCCTTCCAATGAACACCCAGGATGATCTCCTTTAGAATGGACTGGTTGGATCTCCTTGCAGTCCAAGGGACTCTCAAGAGTCTTCTCCAACACCACAGTTCAAAAGCATCAATTCTTCGGCGATCAGCTTTCTTCACAGTCCAGCTCTCACATCCATACATGACCATGGGAAAAACCATAGCCTTGACTAGATGGGCCTTTGTTGGCAAAGTAATGTCTCTGCTTTTTAATATACTATCAAGGTTGGTCATAACTTTCCTTCCAAGGAGTAAGCGTCTTTTAATTTCATGGCTGCCGAACGCTGGGCTGGAAGAAGCACAAGCTGGAATCAAGATTGCTGGGAGAAATATCAATAACCTCAGATATGCAGATGACACCACCCTTATGGCAGAAAGTGAAGAGGAACTCAAAAACCTCTTGATGAAAGTGAAAGAGGAGAGTGAAAAGGTTGGCTTGAAGCTCAACATTCAGAAAACAAAGATCATGGCATCTGGTCCCATCACTTCATGGGAAATAGATGGAAAAACAGTGGAAACAGTGTCAGACTTTATTTTTCTGGGCTCCAAAATCACTGCAGATGCTGATTGCAGCCATGAAAGCATGCTTAGTTCTGTCCAATTCAGCTTTGTATCCCCAAAATCTTGAATGGTGCTTGAAATAGAGTATAAGGTCATTTTATGTTGAATGAAGGCGTGAATGACACTGTGATGGTTGTTACATTTCTCTCTTAAATAGGCCCTAATCCCTTGGGCATAGTATCACCCCCCCCCTTCCTTAGCAACTTGGCCTCTGAGAGAAAGAATTCCCACTTACGACACATTTGTTTTATGTCTCATTTTTCAACTTACATACTGGAACCTGAAGCACAGGTCAGATCAATAGGTAACTTTTATGGAGGGTTGTCCTGGGTCAGACACTGTGTCAAGTACAAGTTATCTGTTATCTAAGATTCAATGTTCATAATATCCCTGCTATATAATATATATATTTATTATTATATTATAATTAGTAAGCCTAAGAGAAGTTCAGTCATTTGCCATGGCTCACAGAACTACCCTGGTGGCTCAGATGGTAAAGAGGTCTGCCTGCCAATGCAGGAGACCCGAGTTTGATCCCTGGGTTAGGAAGACCCCCCTGGACAAAGGAATGGCTCCCCACTCCAGTATTCTTGCCTGAAAAAACACGTGGACAGAGGAGCTGGGAGGATGGTCTCAAAGAGTCAGACAAGACTGAGTAGCTAACACTTTTCAGTCTTCACTTTCACAGAACTAATAAATAGAGAAGGATGTAGTCAAGGCTCTATAGATTCCCAAGCCCTTGTTCTGTTCCCTAGAACCTGTTATCTCGTGATGGTAGAAATTTGATAAGAGCAAGGGGTTCACTTATCAAAGTGAACAGTGTGTGTGTTTTTTTATCAGAGTCCCTCCAGGCTTCTTAAAATTCTGCACTCACAATGAAAACACCCGTCCTCTGGGCTTCCAGGGTTTCCTTTAGGTGGACTGATTAACTGAGCATCTCAAGGCCTGGAAAGAGATCAGAGAAGAAACCATGAGCCGATGCCAGTCCCACCCCAGGTTTCCTGCCCGCAGAAGCAAAAGGCGATCCGTCTTCTGCAGTGGACTGAGGGATTTTGCGTTTTCTCAGCAGCCCAGACTTCCCAGCTGTCCCAATTTCAGAGGCCAATCTTGCGGTCTTCACTGCTTTCAAAAGTTATTTGTGTGTTTCTCCCCCTTTTGCTTCTTTGGGCTGGAATGAGGAAAGAGCATTTCCAGTCTTCCCGAAAGAGTCCTTCAGGGCAGAGCCTGGCTGAGGACTCACCCGATCTCACATACCTGCTGACAAACAGACAAAGGAGGAGATTCTACTAGCGATCTGTAAGGCGAGCACCAGCAGAGAAGTAGCTGGAAGTCAAGAAATCACTGGAAACTGCTTTTGCACTCATGCAGCCCTGCTGGCCTTAAACCTGGATCTAGAAACAGTCCTTGAAGCTATTACAAGCAACCACATTTCACCTGCTTAGCACAAGGCCACAGAGATGGTTCTAAACACAGCAGGGAAGAATGAAGGGCTTGTCTCTGGGCCTTTATCCCATGCCTGTCACCTTGGCGGTGTTGCGGGAACAGTTGTCAGCTGATAAGGGCTTTTCCTTGTCATTGTCCTCGAAGGAAAATTGACCTTTCGACAGGTGAAGTGGGGAATCTTCCAGTGCTAACTTAATGTTGAAAGTTTATTTCCTCTTGTGTAGTTCTGGTTCATCTATTTTTCTCTTTCCGATTAGAACTGATGAGTTGGCGAAGCACCCCCTTAATGAGACGCTTTCATTCCAGACACTGTTGCATGTAAACTCCGGCTACCCATGCCTGCTATACTGGCCACCTTCACCCAGGCAGCTCCTAGTTTGAGTCATACAACCCCTACAGATTCATGGACCAAAGCTCAGAGCAACGTTTCAGAATCACAACATTAATAATGATAATAGTAGCTAATAATAATAATAGTAACAGCTAACATTTATTGATGCTTTCTATGGGATCACAATAAACTGTGGAACATTTTGAAAGAGATGGGAATCCCAGATCACTTGACCTGCCTCTTGAGAAACCTGTACGCAGGTTAGGAAGCAACAGTTAGAACTGGACATGGAACAACAGACTGGTTCCAAGTAGGAAAAGAAGTACGTCAAGGCTGTACATTGTCACCCTGCTTATTTAACTTATATGCAGAGTACATCATGAGGAACGCTGGGCTAGAAGAAGCACAAGATGGAATCAAGATTGCTGGGAGAAATATCAATAACCTCAGATATGCAGATGACACCACCCTTATGGCAGAAAGTGAAGAGGAACTCAAAGGCCTTTTGATGAAAGTGAAAGAGGAGAGTGAAAGGGTTGGCTTGAAACTCAACATTCAGAAAACAAAGATCATGGCATCTGGTCTCATCACTTCATGGGAAATAGATGGGGAAACAGTAGAAACAGTGTCAGACTTTATTTTTTGGGCTCCAAAATCACTTCGGATGCTGATTGCAGCCATGAAATTAAAAGATGTTTGCTCCTTGGAAGGAAAGTTATGACCAGCCTAGATAGCATATTACAAAGCAGAGACATTACTTTGCCAACCAAGGTCCATATAGTCAAGGCTATGGTTTTTCCCGTGGTCATGTATGGATGTGAGAGTTGGACTGTGAAGAAGGCTGATCGCCGAAGAATTGATGCTTTTGAACTGTGGTGTTGGAGAAGACTCTTAAGAGTCCCTTATACTGCAAGGAGATCCAACCAGTCCATTCTAAAGGAGATCAATCCTGGGTGTTCATTGGAGGGACTGATGCTAAAGCTGAAACTGCAATACTTTGGCCACCTCATGCGAGGAGTTGACTCACTGGAAAAGACTCTGATGCTGGGAGGGATTGGGGGCAGGAGGAGACGGGGACGGCAGAGAATGAGATGGCTGGATGGCATCACTGACTCGATGGACATGAGTTTGAGTGAACTCCGGGAGCTGGTGATGGACAGGGAGGCCTGGCGTGCTGTGATTCATGGGGTCGCGGAGAGTCGGACATGACTGAGCAACTGAACTGAACTGAACTGAACTGAATGGGCCAAGACTTTTGCTGAGCGTTTATATTTTATAATTTGGTTGAAATCTCAGATAGCTCTCAGCACCTCTACTTAATGCAGGAGTGGGCTGAGACTAAGGGTGTTAAGAACGTTCCCAAGCCCGTTCTTGCCGCGCATTTGAATCAGAGTAATCCCTCCCCACCCAGTCCTGCCCTTGCAATTTAACAGAAGCCTGGAGGCATTGGGTGACTGCCCGGAGCCCCCCAAAAGTTACTGGTTGCATCACTTCCTTTGTTAACTGACCAGCTGAAGCTCATAAGCCTCAGAGACTTAAAGCAGTAAAGGTATATGTTCAAAATAATGGATCTTACAGTTGACAGAGGCTGAGAAACTTACTGACTCCTGCAGGAATCAGAGCATCTAGGGAGTTCTTGCAGAATTGTTGATGTGTGGGCAACAGATTTGCAAAGCTGATGATGCCAGACACCCCAATATCTATTCATGGACACTGATATTCATTCAATCATAGAGAAAAAAGTCAATAACCAGGGCATCCTAATTTTTCCCCTTACAGTTCTCTCCAGCTCTGCCTTCAGCCCTAGTGTCCTAGAAACATTTTTCCTTTGCTCTCTCAGTTCTTCCTCCTTCACATATATAAAGGAAATTTGGTGTCTGTCTGCTTGCATCTAATTTTTGTGACGGAAAATAGGGAAGAGAGAGAGAGAAATTGATACAGAAATTGAGAGAAACCCAAAGGAGGAAGAAAGGAAAGGATGAACCAAGAAAGCGAGGGTCAGAGGATGCCGTGTCTGGGGAAGGCAGGTTAGCGACTTGCGAGTGGGGACTCAAAACGTAAGAGGTTCCTAAGCAGTAGGTGTGAAGGGAGCTGGAAAGAAGCAGAAAGGAGCTTTAAGAAGGATTTCTGAGGGTCGTGAATTAGATTTCCCTCCCTAAATGTGCCTCAAGGGTCACAGTAATGATTGTAATTACTTTTACTTTTTTTTTTTTTTGATGGCTACCTGAGATTTCTCTGAATAGGATAGCAGGTCAGAAATAGGTTCTGTGGAGTCATTTATCAGATGCGTTTCACAATCATTTTACAAGCATTTATTGAACACCTATTTTGTTCCAATGATGCAAAGATAAACAAGGTAAGAGCTTTCCTTTGTTTATAAGACTCTTATAAACAGGTGTCTACCCTCCTGCCAGGAATGATTGTGTGACCTTTGCCCTTCCTGGCTGTTTGCCCTGTGGGTCTGCACCCAGTTAGAAACAAAACAAAATACATTCAAGGTCTCTGACCTGGGAGGGGTAGAGCTGCAAGGCCGGAAGTGAATTGAAAGACAACTTAATTCAAAGCTTTTATTTGACAAATAAGGAGACAGAAGCTCAGAGGAGGGGCGGCTTGTAGAGTCCTGGTGCAACAGGACCCCAATAGGTCTTATAAAAACCTCACCATCTTCATCCTGTCACAGTGAGCCTCTCAGGCATTACAGGGCAGAGCTGGGGACCACTGAATCACCATCATCACATCTCACCTATAGATACTGGGCCTACGACAGCTCAGTAGACAAGAGTTGTCAGGGATTGTGAGTGGACTGGTGGCTGGAGCCCTTGCCATAGTGAAGGTCTGTGATGCAGGACACAGCCTCACCTGGAGGGCTGGCTCAAGTCCTATCTCCCCTGAGATTCCAACACCGGCGCCAAGCAGGGTTGAGGACACTGATCCCTCGGTGACATCTGAGGGATGTCTTTGGTTGAGAGGAGAGGGGCAGAGGGCTACAGAGACCCTGCTCTTTTCTGGAGTGTTCTGGCATCCCGCCTCTCTCTCCAGCCTCCTCCACGGGAGACCCTCTCAATGGTGACGAATGGACATCTGGGAAGATCAGAGCTCATCCGGAGCGGCCGTTCACCCTGGTCAGCTGTTTGGGTTTGTCCAGGTGGAGGAAGAAAGTTCTGCTTGAGGTGCCACCAAAATGCCGCAGGTGGAACTGGGGGGCTGGGCGGGGGACGTGCCCTCACCTGGCCATTTGTCAGCTGACTCACTTGTCAGAAGACGCCTTCCCCGGGGGGATCCTCTTCAGAGATCTTGACCTTTCTGGGTCAGCCCAGCGGTGAGCCCGACCCCTCTGTGGGGCCGCTCAGTGAGCGGAATGGCCATCGGGTCAGAGGATGGATGGGGGTGGGGGTGACTTCATCCTCCCCAGTGAGTCCTCGGACTGTGGGTCTGCCAACGCCTGGGCCCTGCACTGGGAGGTCAGGGACTTTTTCTTCCTCGCTTTGTCTTAGACATCAGGCGCCCATCCTGTGAATCAGGCTGTCATCCTGGAGGCTCTGAGGCTGGGGGCTGACCCTGGACACCCCACCGTGGGCCAGCATGAATGACTGTGACCCCAGCCTTACCCCTCCTCTACCAGAAATGCAGGCCGTGCTGTGAGTCTCCCATGTGATCTCAAATAAGTCACTCGTCTTCTCTGGCCCTCAGCTTCCCTGTCTCTCAGTAATTATCTCTGTCTGGCCGTCACAGACCATTTGTTTTCCAAAATGTGGTTTGTGCCACCCTCTGCCTTGCTCCAGATCAGAATTCCTGGGAACACATTTAAAATATCTGTTCCTAGATCCCCTTTGATGTACTGATGCTGGGGTGGGCCCAGGAATATCAACTGTGGACCAGCCCCCCAACCCAAGGTGATATTTTAAGGCATTTTGCTCCCTTGGGCTGCTCTCAAGAAGAAAAATGTGTGTTCCTTCACTCATTCCCACATTAATTATGCATCTGAGTGGCAGGCCCTGGGCTGGATGCTTCAGTTCAGTTCAGTTCAGTCGCTCAGTCATGTTCAACTCTGCAACCCCACAGACTACAGCATGCCAGGCCTCCCTGTCCATCACCAACTCCGGAGTTTACTCAAAGTCATGTCCATTGAGTCGGTGATGCCATCCAGCCATCTCATCCTCTGTCGTCCCCTTCTCCTCCTGCCCTCAATCTTTTCAAGAACCCAGGTCTTTTCAAAAGAGTCAGTTCTTTGCATCAGGTGGCCAAAGTATTGGAGTTTCAGTTTTAGCATCAGTCCTTCCAATGAACATTCAGAACAGATTTCCTTTAGGATGGACTGGTTGGATCTCTTTGCTGTCCAAGGAACTCTCAAGAGTCTTCTTCAACACCACAGTTCAAAAGCATCAATTCTTCAGCGCTGAGTTTTCTTTATAGTCCAACTCTCACATCCATACATGACTACTGGGAAAACCATAGCTTTGACTGGACAGACCTTTGTTGGCAGCCACTGAAATGGATGAGCCCCATGAGCAGGGTGGGGGATGGGCACCTGAGGCTGAGGAAGGGGCTTGTGGTGAGGTGGGAGGGGAGGGCGTTCTGGGAAGAGGTGACAGCATCCTCTGTGTGAGGGGGAGTGGTGAAAAGAGAGGCTCAGAAAAGAGCTAGACCATGAATTGTCTAAGGAGTTTGAACTGTATCCCGAAGCTGCAAGTCCTGTTTGTCTGTTTTTTAATGTATAGGAGGAACAAATGAGCTTTGCATTTTATTTCCCTCCCATTTTAACCTAAGAAAGCACACAGTCATTTCTGCCAGCCTGGTCCCTGCCCCACAGTGAGAATGGTTGGATGCTCTGGAGTGTCACTTCTGCCACTACTTCTCTTCCAGTAATGAGGAAACCCAGACGCAGGTTCTTCAAACTCCAGCTGGGTATCTGAGTCCCTACTGTCCATAATTCTACCAGACAGGGACTCTCAAAGTTCTTGCCACTTCTAGTGACTTCTGTACTGGCTTGGTCAGTAACTGTTCCACCAGTTGAAGCATCTGTGGTGGGGCTTCCCTGGTGGATCAGTGGTAAAGAATCCGCCTGCCAAGGGAGGAGGTGCAGGAGACACAGATTCGATCCCTGGGTCAGGAAGATCCCTGGAGTAGAGAATGGCAACCCACTCCAGTATCTTTGCTTGGACAGAAGAGCTGGCAGGCTACAGTCAATGGGGTCAGAAAGAGTCAGTCATGACTTAGCAACTGAGCACGAACATGGATGTCCAGTTTTATTTCATCCATCCTGAGGGGGTTTGCCCAGTAACCTCCACCACACCACAGAGGGCTGGAAGAAGAACATTTCTAAACATATAAAGCCATTAAATCCGTGCTCTAGACACCACTAGGAGGTATTCAGTTATTCAGTCCTTTATTTAGAATCTGATCACAGAGACATACTTAATCTTCTTGGTCTCCAAAATCACTGTGGATAGTGACTGAGCCATGGAAATTAAAAAATGCTTGCTCTTCGAAAGGAAAGTTATGACCAACCTAGACAGCTTCTTAAAAAGCAGAGACATCACTTAGCTGACAAAGGTCTATGTAGTCTAAGCTATATTTTTTCCAGTGGTCATGAATGGATGTAAACTTTGGACCATAAAGAAGGCTGAGAGCTAAATAATTGATGCTTCCAAATTGTGGTTCTGGAGAAGACTCTTGAGACTCCATTTGACTGCAAGGAGATCAAAAGAGTAAATCCTAAAGGAAATCAACCCTGAATATTCACTGGAAGGATTGATGAAACTGAGCCTCCAACACTTTGGCTACCTGAGGCGAAGAGCTGACTCATTAGAAAAGCCCCGATGCTGGGAAAGATTGAGGGCAGGAGGAGAAGGGGATGACAGAGAATGACGTGGCTGGATGGTATCGCCGACTCAATGGACATGAGTTTGAGCAAACTCCGGGAGGTAGTGAAGGACAGGCAAGCCTGGTGTGCTGCAGGCCATGAGGTCACAAAGAGTTGAACACAGCTTAGTGACTGAACAGCAACGACCACTTCTGCAAACACAACTGCGACAAGCCTGGCGTTTTTCCATCTTCAGCCCAGGGCAGATAGAAGGAACAGGTAAAAGCGAGAAGACCCACTTCACAGGCAGGAAGGAGGGTTCAAAAGGCACAGCCACCTGTCGCCTCCACAGTGGAGAGAGACACAAGGTCTCCTACCCACCCTGAGCCCAGGGGGCGCTTCTCCCCAGTGGAGCAAGCATTTTCATTGAAAAAGCCATTTTCATAGTCGTCGTGTGAAGACGACTCGTGTTTGCCGTGTTCCGTTTCATAAGGGAGGGCCAGGTACAGTAGACTTCAGAAAAAAATTCCATGAAAATGCTTCCACCAAATGCTTAGAAAGGATTCCTTTACCCCTCTTTACTCTCAGGGCTAGTGAAGATCACTGGGGCTAACTCAAGGGTCTTTCCTGATGCCTGCAAGAAGACCAGGAAGACATCACTTCCTCCCTGTCCCCTCAGGATAGCATTGGGAATGATTGCGTCTCTGCGTTACCTGCCTGGCAGCCCCCATTCTTGAATCAAGAGACCAGTGAATCCCATACATGTTAGCATCCAGCAAGAGACTGCTCTGCCCACCGTCAGTAAAGCTTTGTGTAGGTGGGATATTGGTGGAGGTGAAATTCTGGCCTCCTCAAGGCTGAGTGAAGCTGGGGTTCTTGATTGACAGCCTCTAAGCTTGAAAAGCATGGCTGAAGCGGGGCTGTTAAAAGACAGAAACGTGGGGACTTCCCTGGTGGTCCAGTGGCTAAGACTCTGCACTCCCAAAGCAGGGGGCCTGGGTTTGATCCCTGGTCACAGAGCTAGATCCCACATTCTGCAACTAAGAATTGGCTCAGCCAAATAAATAAACAGATAAATATTACTTTAAAAAAAAAAAAAACAAAACCAGAAACTCTCTAGGAGCAATCATTTAGTCTTTGGTTAATACTTTATGCTCCCCCCAAACTCTCAAATTCTAGTCTTTTCACAAATCATTCTATACAAGATGTAAAACGCTTTAAAGTTTTTTTGTTTTTATTGAAGTTTAGTTGATTTACAACATTGTGTTAGTTTCTGGTGTACAGCAAAGTGACTCAGCTATACATCAGTTTAGTTCAGTCGCTCAGTTGTGTCCGACTCTTTGCGACCCCATGAATCGCAGCACGCCAAGCCTCCCTGTCCATCACCAACTCCTGGAGTTTACCCAAACTCTTGTTCATCGAGCCGGTGATGCCATCCAGCCATCTCATCCTCTGTCGTCCCCTTCTCCTCCTGCCCCCAATCCTTCCCAGCATCAGAGTCTTTTCCAATGAGTCAACTCTTCGCATGAGGTGGCCAAAGTATTGGAGTTTCAGCCTCAGCATCAGTCCTTCCAATGAACACCCAGTTATATACACACACACACATATATGTAATCTTTTTCCTATTCTTTTCCATTCTGGTTTATAACCAGGATACGATATTGAATATAGTTCCCTGTGCTCTTCAGTAGGACCTTGTTGTTTCTCTGTTTTATTTACAGTAGCTTGTCTCTGCTAATCTCAAAGTCCCCTTTCTCCTTTGGCAACTATAAGTTATTTTCTATGTTTATGAGTTTGCTTCTGTTTTGTAAATAAGTTCATTGGTATCACATACAAAATGCTTTCGAATATATTACCTCGGTTGCTAAAAATCTCTGCCTTCTTATTTGCATTCTAACTAAAAAAAAAAAACACCCAGCCAGGGAAGGGCAAGACTGTGCTTCTGTTCATCAAAGACATGAAAGGGAATCCTCTTCACTACATAACTTGTGTTTTTTCCTGAAGTCTCCTTATGGTAAAAAATTAGCAAAATCAGAAGGAGAAAATAAAAATGTTATCTCTTTTCCCATGTTTACCAGCACTGTTTAAGTCCTTCAGTGCGGCTTCTTACAAATGATTGACTTGCTGAGGTCCAAATTCCATTGTTGGCTCAAGTCTGGGTTCGGATTTGTTTTGTCCAGTGTCCCTCTTTCTTGAGCTTGATTTTGAATTGAGTCATAGCAGCCCGCAGAGGAGAAGCTCCAGGGCCAGGGATCGAGAGCCACGCTCAGACCACTTGGCATCTTCAGGCTTTTCTTCCTTCACTCCGACATGACTTCCTCACAGGGTGCTGTGTGGCTAGCAAGAGAGCGCACGTGAAAACATTCTTTTTTTAAGCAAGACCCTCTCTAGCACACAGAACCTTTATTATCTGGGCTTGTGATGAATTGTAACTCACAGGAATAGAATCTGCCCTTCCTTTTCTGGAGGACCTAGAATTGAACCACCACCCAGAAAACTCACAGAGGTTGTCTGTGCATCTTTTGGATACCATATCGAGTTCCATGCTTCTTGTTAGCACTTGCTGCAAAGTTGGTCCCTGGAGAAACAGGTACAACAACAGAGTCCCTGGATGTATTGCCTTAGACATTCAGCCCTGGGTGTTTGTCAGAAACAGGTTTAAGGAGAGTGTCAGTAAAGTCCACCTATAGCTGTTTGACACCTGGAAAGCTTTTGGGGCGCACCTATTCTGATTTCGTTGTGATTGCAAAAGGACTGTGAGACATCCAGCTCTTTCCAGTTGGGGATTCTGTGGGCATTGTTGCAATCAGCCCTGTTGTGTGGAAAGATATGGTTGGTCAGGGTTCTTGTCTGTGCAAAATTTCAGCTGCTAACATAATTTTGATGGAAGAGAGACAACGAGACTCGTGAGTCTGAGATACGAGTTCCACTTTCCTGGCGTTCACACCCTTGAGTCTCTGGATTTGGGTGGATCTTTCCTTTGTCCTTATTTGTCTTTCTTTCATCTTCTTTGCCAGGCCCCCAGTTAGCTGGTATTTCTACTGCCTCCCTATTGTTGACCGGAGCTGAGGATGTGTTTGGCTTTTCACTGCTTGTAACTAATTATTAACTCTGCCGGGTTGATTATCACTTTAGGGTAGCAGCGCTGCAGGGGGCTTTGAGATGCTGACGTTTGATAAGACCTTCTGAGGCTGCTCTCCCAGGCGCTCCCAGGAGCCTGAGATGGCACCGTGGCCCCACAGTGAGCCTGACCCATTTTCCTGCAGAGGAAATGTTCTGCTGATGGGCCTGGTAAGGGGGCAGGGAGATCCCCTGATCTGACACCAGGAACCTCACGCAACCAAAGTCCTTGTGGCAACAAGGTTGGGGTTTCACGGAGAGCTGTCCTGTTGGGTGAAAAGAAGCAGCCTGTTCACGTTGGTTGGGACGCCTCCTCTAGGCTGCCTGAGGATACCCTGCCATGTGTTGTGCAACCTGCCCACTGTGGAGAGTTGAGGGAAGGGGCAATTCTGAAGATGCATCCAGAGTCAGGCCGCTGGGACTGTGAACTGGAGTTCTGGTGGGGTAGACGCTACATGGACTCTGGGAGGCAAGGAGAGGGGTTAGGGAGTCAAAGAGGGGAGATGCGGACAGGAACGCCTGGCCCCGCTCTGGCCTCCGAGTAGCGAGGACTCTGCACGTGGGCAACCCAGGGTGAGATGTATATAAATGGGTTGTGTTGGGAATAGATTGGTCCAGAATTACTTTTCCAGGGGAGAGGCAGAGAGAGTTCGAACTAAGGTAACAACAGAGCACATGGAGACAAGAGAACAGCTGTGGATGATGCCAGGGAGGTCAGTATGCGCGACTGGGGACTCCAAGCAGGGTCCTGGGGCCCGTGGCCTCAGCATCACTCGGGAGATGGTGAGAAAGGTAAATCTGCCAAGCATCCTAGCTCTGCTGAATCAGACTCTGCATTTTGACATGAGCCCGAAGTAATTCATGTGCTCCCTTTGAAATTTCAAAAGCATTGCATCTCAGGGTGCAATGAGAAACTATATGATGACTTTGACCCTGTGTTCAGGCATCACAATGGCTCAGTGGCTAATGGTGAGTGCTTCCTGATGCCACGACATCTGTCTAAACGAGCTGGCAATGACGACGTGGTCTGTTTTTAAGGTCCTGTCTGCAAGGTGGGAGACCCGGTTTCTATCCCTGGGTCAGGAAGATCCCCTGGAGAAGGGAATGGCAACCCACTTCAGTATTCTAATGCTTGGAGAATTCCATGGACAGTCTATAGTCGGGCTATAGTCCATGGGACTGCAAAGAGTCAGACATAACTGAACAACATTTGCTTCTTATTACACTCTCCTTTTCTCCGTTGGTACAGATTTCTTCAAGAATCCAGAACCATTTTCCCTGACTTTGGGTGTCTCCTGAACTGGTCCATTGTACTTTTCAGGCCCAGGCTAATCTTGTCTTTCTTTTTATCTCCTCCACGGTACTTTCTTATCTGATGTTTTATTCTTGCTAATTTAAGCCAAAATGCTGGTGGCAGATAATACTCAGACATTTTACTCCTTTCAAAAATAATTCCATATTAACAGAACCTTAATTTATAGTCATCAGAGATGAGATCATTTCAAGCATCAAGTTAATAAGGGAACACTCAGAAGCACAGGGGTCTTAGGATGCCTTAAACTAGACGACATCATGTCCTGTTGCTCTTTTACCCATACCTCGTGTCCCTGAAATTCTTGATCTTGTGGGCCTCCGTTAATTCATACTTGGAGTGCCATCCCCCGGCTTCCCTGCCACTTCCGGGCTGAGGTAGGTGCCCTCCCCTGTGTGGTCTCTTTGGGCCCTGCCTCTACCCCAGCCTGCCAGCACCCTACACCCTCATTCTTGATTCATACGTCCCTCCCACACTCGAGTCTGTGTCTTTTCATATTTACACCCTCACAGCATTAATAGAGTGCCTTGCTCATACCGGAGGCACGATAAATATTTGTAAAATGAGTCAATGAAAGAATGCGTGACTGTGGCTGGTCTGGGGTGTCGGATGGGTTCTGGGAGTCGAACAGCAGTGCGTTCAGCAGTTCGGGATCAGAACCCCTGAACGGATGCTCAGGTCAGGAGCGACTCTGTCTTCTGAACGGGTTTTGAGTTTCTCTGAATTTCCTCTTAATACCCTAATGGGACATTCTGGCCAAGTGTAAGCTAAGAAGGTTTAACGTTCAATGTCCCCACCTTAACTTTACAGGCAAGCATTGAACCTTACTGCACAGAGTTATTTGCAAGAAACTTGAATAACACAGACTGTAAAGTGGGTTTGGTCACTTATTTTCACTTTTATGGATGCTTTATTCATAGTCGCAGAAGTTTTTTACTAGGCTTTTACTTTTTGAACACTTAGCACCCAAGGAACAATAGACTTGCCCTTACCAGAAGTCCACTCTGCCGCTCTGTTTACTGAGGGATTCCTGGACGTAACTGATGCAATGTCTAACTCCCCTCAAATTCCACGACAATAAAGGAATGTCACAAATACCACAGTGAGAAAATACTTTTGTTGTAGCTTCAGCTTGGAGGACACATTTCTCCCCAACTTAACTTCAATAATCTTCTTACAAAGGGAGGAAACAAAGACAGATCCCTGGAGACAAAGAGTAATGGGGTCTGCACGTGAATGGACATGTGTTTTTTCATTGTTTTTGTTCTCAATGATCCTCTGTTGTTGCAAACAGAGACTATAATTTATCCTGATTGGCAAGTGAGCCTTTTGATTGATCTTTTAATTCTCCTCTACTAATGATTCTCTGAACATAGCCTACTGATTACTTTTCCTTGTCCTTCATCCTCCATAAAAACACCTCTGAAATTTAGTTCTCACTCTTTAAACTCTTAATCCACACACTCAGTTCAGTTCAGTCGCTCAGTAATGTCTGACTCTTTGCGACCCCATGAATCACAGCACACCAGGCCTCCCTGTCCCTCACGAACTCCCAGAGTTCACTCAAACTCATGTCCATAGAGTCGGTGATGCCATCCAGCCATCCCATTTTCTGTCGTCCCCGCTCCTCCCACCCCTAATCCCTCCCAGCATCAGAGTCTTTTCCAGTGAGTCAACTCTTCGCATGAGGTGGCCAAAGTATTGGAGTTTCAGCTTCAGCATCAGTCCTTCCAATGAACACCCAGGATTGATCTCCTTTAGAATGGACTGGTTGGATCTCCTTGCAGTCCAAGGGACTCTCAAGAGTCTTCTCCAGCACCACAGTTCAAAAGCATCAATTCTTCGGCAATCAGACTAGCCATCTCTTTTATTTCAGCTCTCCATTTTCCCATAAATCCACATAATGTTAACGTTAGGTGTACACAGGATTGCACAAGGTCTTTTCTAGTCATCACTGCCTATGTATTATGTAAGAACATTGAGAGGATCAACGCTGAAAACGAACCCGAACTTTCTTTTTAGCTCTTTCTTTCCCAAGCCATGAAAACATTGCCTGGCCTACTAGAAATCATCAGTGAGCCACTCATACGCATCAAGGTCGTGTTTCTTGCTCACCAGCAGGACTTCAGTGATCCCTTGTGCACGGTTGTGGAGAAATGTCCTGATTTCATGCTCTGATCATTAGAAGTTGATTGACTTGCATACAGTCAAAACCGACATAATCTGAAGGTGGAAAGGGACCTGGAAATGGTGCTCGCTGAAAGGAGAGAGGCACAGAAGACCCACTTTGCCTCTTTCACAATGTTTCTTGGCTCTAATCCCAACTTCAGTTATAACTTAAGAGGCTTCATGGAATATTCTCCGGTGTCCGCTATAGTTTTGCCAATTCCTACAACAATGTTATTTCAGCTGTAACAGAATTTTTGACCAAATGGAATCTGAGATTGACTTGTACAAGGCAAAATATGCCTGAAATGATGAATATTTTTCCACGTTTCTATGTTGCATATCTTGAGTTAAAATGCTAGATTCTTATCATGAACCTGGGCTACCACTGTCATTTAGCAAATGCAGTTGGTTACAATAGCTTGCAAAGATGTGGGTGTCTGGCTATGGTATAATCATGCAAAGCAACAGTCGCGATTTCATTGTATGAGCCATTTATTATGGAATAGCCAAAAAGGAAGAGGAAAGAAAGAAGAAAGGAAGGAAGGAAGAAATGCTATGACCAAATTTAAAATGCATTAGTCCCATGTTAGTGACAAAGGATTTTTTAAAAAAAAACATTGTGCCAGAATGGGCACAAATAAATTGGGAGTCCTTAATTTTGTGTTAAAAAAAACCCCAAAACAGAAAACAAAAAAACAGGAGCAAACAACATTTAAAATCCTGTATGGCAAAGAATATTATTCTGTGCTGTTTTGATTATTTTCTTTCCTTTCCTTTTTTTTTTTTCGGTAAGTGTGTGTTTTGTTTTTTACTGTCTAGAAGATGACAGCTTATAGAGTTCAGTGACATAAATTACCTGAACAATTTCCTGGAGGAATTCCTGGCAAAAGAAAAGGTCACTTAGCTCCAGCATTCCCTTCTTTGCTGCCACAAGAGCCCTGTGTGCCCTCCAGAGCCTGGAGGGTATTATTATTGTTGTTAATGTTTTCACAGCCACAGTCAGGTGCTGAGACTCCCAAGGGGTAGAAGGTATGCTCCCACTGTCTAAGAAGGATTATGTTAGACTTTGCTATTTCCTCTTCAGTACCGCTATTTTGCTTCTAGTATTTGACAATGTAGGGAAAAAGAGTGTTCCTGGCCAATTATGAAATAACAGCTGTCCATGGCATGACTGGATTTTGTAAGTTCTACCGTGTATCACTTCCCATCCTGAAGATTCTGTCCTGATTGTGCTTATCTTTGCTGTCATATCTACAATAAGATGTAAACCTAGTTATTAATCGTCTGGCACCTTTAAGAGTCACAATCATCTCACTGTCTAGCTTTTGCTGCTATTAAGGGCTGATGCCCAGTTTGTGGGAGGTTTTCAGGCAGGCTCTCTCTTACTGAATCCAAATCAGGGATGTTCAAATGTTTGCAGACAAGGACTCAGTCAGACCTGCAGACTGCAGACACCCTCTTTACCTGATCGGAAAGGGGTGGCCCCACCAATTTCTCCAGGTTTGTGCTGTCTCTTTCATATTTCTCCTGGAGGGCCTAGGTATACACTGAAATGTGTCTAGAGACTAGGAAGTGTGGGGAAACTCAACTTTAGGCAGTGGTGAGCCTCACTGATTCGAAATATCTCAGAGCAGAGAAGGGAGCGGGCTTGCTCTCCTTTCTCCCTCTCTGAGGTCCACTCATTGCAAAGGTGACTTGATGTTGTCCAAATGCGTCCACGTGGAATGAATGCATGCACGCTCAGTTGCGTCTGACTCTTTATGACCCTATGGACTGTGGCCCACCAGGGTTCTCTTTCCATGGAGTTTCCCAGGCAAAACTACTGCAGTGGGTTGCCATTTCCTACTCCAGGGCATCTTTCCAACTCAGGGAACAAATCCGCATGTCCTCCATCTCCTTCATTTACACACGAATTCTCTACCCCTGAGCCACCTGCTTTGGTCCAAATACCAGACCGAATATGGGCTGAGTGTCAAAAAGAACAAGTTAAAACCGTCAGTTTTTCCTCCAGGTGGTCACCGAGTCTCAGGTTTCCCGTTTGTGTGATTAATACCGGTATCCACAGTAGGATTTTGAACTTGATCCCCGTCACCTTCTAGAAAGTGCCGTGGGTCAGATCTAGTTCATAATGGTTGCTGCTAACCGCCCCAAAGGTTCCTGTCTGAATGGTGGAAGCAGCTCCTCATCCCCTTATTTGCGTTCAGCCTTCTCTCCGCTCTCCAGTGACCGCCAGAGCGAGCCTGTGGAAGGGGTGTCTGCAGTGCGCCCAGTGACACAAGAAAGAACGCAGACTATCACCTCACACCTCCACCAGCTGGTTCCACTTTTCCAGCTCTCCTTCCTCTCTGATTTCCCCTCAACAAAGTCTTTCTGTTTTCAACTCACGCAATGTGCTTGTCCTGCCCTTCACAAGACTAGCTGGAGGTCTGCCCTTAAGGCTCGCTAGAACCTTCCACTCACCTGGAATTCTCTACTTCTCTATCTCTCGGCAGCTCTCAAGACCCAGACTCCTCATGCAGGAAACCACTCTCATAAATTAGGCCCCTAGTTTGATTACTTCTTACTTTCTGTCCCTTGTAAGTTGTTAGTCCATTTGAGCCTGAAGATCAGTGCAGTGGTTCTGGACTCTGGCTGAACTCTAGAACCACCTGAAGTATCGTGAAGAAGCACCAGTGCATGGACCCCACCCTCAGAGATTCTGATACAGTCGGCCTGGGATGGGACCCTGTATCATTTTTTTTTAAGTGTCTCAGGTGTTTTTTTAATCTGCAGCAAGAATTCAGAATTCCCCAGCAGGGCCCATGCCCTCTTGTTAGACTTCACTTCAGTTCAGTTCAGTTCAGTCGCTCAGTCGTGTCCGACTCTCCGCGACCCCATGAATCACAGCACGCCAGGCCTCTCTGTCCATCACCAACTCCCGGAGTTCACTCAAACTCATGTCCACAGAGTCGGTGATGCCATCCAGCCATCTCATTCTCTGTCGTCCCCTTCTCCTCCCTCCCCCAACCTTTCCCAGCATCAGAGTCTTTTCCAGTGAGTCAACTCTTCGCATGAGGTGGCCAAAGTATTGCAGTTTCAGCTTTAGCATCAGTCCCTCCAATGAACATCCAGGATTGATCTCTTTTAGAATGGACTGGTTGGATCTCCTTGCAGTATAAGGGACTCTCAAGACTTAAGGAAGTGGAATTTCACAAAATTGAAGTGATTTGCCTAAGGCAGCGCTTCTGCGAGCACTTCTCTCTTCCTGGGGGGCGCCTGTGCCATGTACCGGTACCTGGGAAGAACCACTGGCCCAAGGTTACAGCCGAGTGAGTGATCAGAGCCAGGAATCGAATCCAAGTGTCTTGATTCTTAACCTCTAGTTTGTTCCACTTCACCTCCCCCAAATGGAGACATCGTTATTGGCAAAGGCTTTTGAAATCAAAATTGCAGCAATTGCTTTAATCTCAATTTGGGCTCATTAGAACAACCCCACTGACTGGAAACACTAGAAAGAATCTGGGAGGGTGGCATTTACTCTTGAAAAATTTTCTTGTTATGAGTAAACAAGCAAGCCCTTCCAGGTCTTTTTCTTCATTTCCCTCCTCGCCAGCCTGTCCCCAACCCCACCCCCCGACACTGATAAAATCTGTCGGTTGGGTTAATAGTTTTGACTTAAACTTTGTGGCATCACTGTGGCACACTTCCATGTTAAATTATTAAAAAAAAATTTTTTTTGGACTGAGGTATAGTTGCTTTATAGTGTTGTGTTAATTTCTACTGTAAGCACAGTGATTCAGCTATGAGTATGCGTATATCCTCTCTTCTGGATTTCCTTCCTGGTTAGGTCACCACGGAGCATTGAGTAGAATTCCTTGTGCTATACAGTAGGTCCTCATTGGTTATCTGTTTTATACATAGTAGGGTATATATGTCAATTCCAATCTCCCAGACCATCCCCACATTAAAATGTAATAGTTCAAGAAATCAGAAAAATGAAGAAAAAAATACTAATTGAGAAAAGAGAAAAAAAATACTAATTGAGAAACTAACATATATTGAAACATTTGAAAATGTAGAAAAAATGTAGAAAAAAATACTAATTGAAAAAATGAGAAAAAAAATACTAATTGAGAAGCTAACATATATTGAAACATTTGAGAAAGGGCATGAATGATAATTCACAAGCTAGTTTAAGTCTTCCAACAACATATGAACTGCCCAACTAAAGTAACTTTGTGACTGTCTATAATGGCAACCTGAAATCTACATGAAGGTGTTTAAGACTTTGAATAAAATGTCTGTTTTTAATAAGCCACAGAAAGTTCATCAGTAAGATCACCGTTTAGAAGCAAATGTAGGCAACTTGCTCAGACATCCACCATCCAGACAGAAAGTAGTCTATTTCCTACTGCTTTTTACCATTTTTCTTTTGATGAAATCAAGGCAATTTCTGAGTTCATATGTGACGACTTGATTTTTTCCTTAATCACTTCCATCTGTGTAGCCATGAAAGGTTTAGCTGGATGAGCATTATGTTTTTAACATGGGTACACAGCATATTCAGTTACAAAAGAAAGATATATCTGTTAGGCTCAGTGTCAATATGGTTGGATTGCTGCTGTTGTTAAGTTGTTAAGTCATGTCTGACTCTTTGTGACCCCATGAACTGCAGCACTCCAGGCTTCCCTGCTCTTCACTATATCCCAGAGCTTGCTCAAACTCATGCCCATTAAGTCAGTGATGCCATCCAACCATCTCATCCCCCATCATTTCCCTTTTCCTCCTGCCCTCAGTCTTTCCCAACATCAGGGTCTTTTCCAATGAATTAGTTCTTCGCATCAGGTGGCCAAAGTATTGGAGTTTCAGCTTCAGCATCAGTCCTTCCAATGAATATTCAGGACTGATTTCCTTTAGGATGGACTAGTTGTATATCCTTGTAGCCCAAGAGACTCTTGAGAGTCTTCTCCACTATCTGAAAGCCTCAGTTCTTCAGTGTTCAGCCTTCTTTATGGTCCAACTCTCACATCCGTACATGACGACTAGAAAAACCATAGCTTTGACTATGGTCTTTAATACACTGTTTCTGCTTTTTAAAATGCTGTCTAGGTTGGTCATAGCTTTTCTCCAAAGGAACAAACATCTTTTAATTTCATGGCTGCAGTCCCCATCTGCAGTGATTTTGGAGCCCAAGACTTTTCCCCCATCTATTTGCATTGAAGTGATGGGACCAGATGCCATGATCTTAGGTTTTTTAGAATGTTGAGTTTTAAGCCAACTTTTTCACTCTCCTCTTTCACCTTCATCAAGAGGCTCTTTAGTTCCTCTTCACTTTCTGCCATTAGGGTAGTATCATCTGCATATGTGAGGAGTTGGTTTAGATCAGATCTAACCTTCTTTCAGGGTTGTCAAATGTCAGAGTTAAATGACAGTGTGTCTCCAATGCTGAATAGCACTCACGTGGAGGACAGATGCTCTCGTCTTTCCTTTCTGACTTGAAGGGAGCATTGATTCATCTTCCTTTTCAAAACTGGACTCCTTGTTACTATTCTCTCCATCTTTCCTCCTCTGAAACTTGCTACCTCAGTCATCTCCTTTTTCATTCTCTTCAATTTCTAGCCTCCATAGAGGTTTTACAAGAGAACATGAAGTCTACTTTTCTTTAAAGAAAGAGAAAGCAAAGACCAACAGACCAAACCAAACCAATAAACTAATGCTCGATCATGCTGATTCTTCAAGCTCTCATTTAGTTAAGCTTTTTCATATGCTCCCAAATCTCTAATCCATATTATCTATATTATCTGGATTCTTTGCAATCATTGACCACTCTCTTTGTGAAACTCTCTTTTCTCTGATCTCTGGACCACCTCACTATTTTGGTTCTTGTTCTTTCCTTGTTTATTCCTTTACTACTGTATTTATGTTTTTATTTTTTTTTTCACTTCTCATCTCCTACATGTAGGTATCACACTTGATTTTAAATTTTTTTTTTTCCCAAACACTCCATCCTAGAACTTGGGGCTTCTCCAGTGGCACAGCAGTAAAGAATCCTCTTGCCAGCGCAGGAGATGCAGGAGACCTGAGTTCAATTCCTGGGTTGGGAAGATCCCCTGGAGATGGAAATGGCAACCCATGCCAGCATTCTTGCCTGGGAACTCCCACAGACAGAGGAGCCTGGCAGGCTACAGTCCATGGTGTCTTGAAGAGTTGGACATGACTTAGGGACTAAACAACAAAAATAATCCTAACTCATTCACTCATAATTACAACTGTTTTCTCTGAGTAAAATGACTTTCAAGACTGTTTCTGGCCTGTCAGCCCTTCCTGAGGCTAATCTCACTTTTCTAATGATCTTTTAAGTGATTCCTATTGAGCAGTCCTCCCATTTCCGAACAGAATTGGTAAACCCTTGCCTAACAGACTAGCTCAACTTCTTAA